>NC_041351.1:6061411-6398911 GCF_004354835.1 Perca flavescens
CTGGTAATGCTAACTGTCACACTCACACTCACACACTCACACTCACACACACACACACACACACACACACACACACACACACACACACACACACACACACACACACACACACACACACACACACACACACACACATATACACACACACTTGAAGAAAAATAAGAAGCAACACAATAAAAAACAAATCTGCAACTCAAACTACCTGAAACTTTCTCTGCTTTCACAAAAACTCACCCACAAAATCAACACACCCTACAATGTTATGAAGGTGCTTTATGCAATAATGCAATAATGCCAATTTAATAAATAATCCATATAAGTAATATCGTTGATGCAAAGCATCTTGCAATTTCTTTGTTCCAAGTTATTAAAGCAAAAAAAAAAAAAAATGCAATTTAACTGCACTCAGAATAGCTCTGACAGCAGAAACCAAGCAGGTCAATGGGGAATACTTTGCAAGACTGTAACTTGCAGCTTGCGAATTGAAATGCTTGTTCTAAAACTGTGAATCCTCCTGGTTTTCAAAATAGAAAGACAAAAATAACACAAAAAATGTATCAAAACAACAAAGTTTTAAATATGAAGCTGTTTGGAATTGTAACTAAAAAAGTGGCAAATTTCTGTCCTGATTGATTCAGAATTTGTATTTGAGTGAAAACAATGGCAGAGTTCAGCAGCCTGGAGCATAGAAACAGACTGAAGAGTATTCTGTTTTTATGGTCTGGAGTCTTTACTGCAAATATTTAAATATTGCAATACGTTCGTCAGTGTTAACGCTCAATCCCCATTGTGTAACCTCCTTCAGCGATCGATGGCGATTTAACGGACATGTATTTAGGTAAATGAAGAGACTACAGCTTTACATTTTAATAGAACGTGTGTGGTTTCAGCAGTGGAAATATCAGTGTCCTATTATGTGACGTTTGTGACAGCGCACTTGTTTTCTGTTCATGAGAAACCCATGGCCTGAAACCTTCTGTCAAACACAAGTGTCGCACATTAGTGAATTAATCCCCATCGACATGACTGCGTCTTAATGCTCGCTGACCCATCAGAGGGGCCCGGCAGCGCCGTCTCTTCCCCTCTCCGCTCAGCAGCGCTGAGACCTTTTTATTTATTTATCTCAATTTCAGTATCATCGCCTTATCGAGATATCGCGCTGAGGTTTAACCATCAAAAACAAAAAAAATTTTTTTATCACATCGCCTTTTAAAATCCCTTTCAGACTGAGCAAGGTGTGTATCCTACAACTGTTTGATGTGTCACTGATTTGATTTAGTCGAGCCTATTAGCCTAATATTAAAATCACAGGAATTGGAGAGTGTGTAGGCTATACGAGATTAATTGACGAGAAATAAATTAAATATAGGCCACATTTAGGAATACGATTTGGACGAAGTACTGCCTCCAGGGAGTAAGAAGTAATGATAAAGTAAAATGTTATCAATAAAAATAGGTCAACTTAAAGGCTTTGCCTTCTTTTTGGGGTTCCATTCCTGCTGTGTTAAAGTGAAGGGACTCCTGGGACTTTAGAGGTTAAGCAGAGGTGTCAAAACAGTTTCCAGCAACACAGCCTGCAACTGATGTTAGATCCACTTCATCATTTCTCTGGCTCCTGAACATCTTTTGCCTAAAGCAAATGTTTGATTTGGTCAAATTTCTACCAACATAAAAATAACAAAAAAAAAGAGTGCGAAAGCATTGGAGTTTACTGAGAGAAAGGACTTTGTAAAAACATGTTTTAGGCCAATTAAAATCAAGAATTAAAATTCTACAGCACCATTCTTGAGATACATTTCAAATAAATTACTTTATTAAGCAGAATGTGTATTTTCAAGCCAGATTCACTTCTATTCATCCTCTAATTAGAACTCAGCTCTGACCAATTTTGCGCAAAAGCAGCAACGCCTTAAAATCGCCTTATATTACGGTATAAATGTTCAGAGGTCATTCTCATCAACTACAATCCCAAAGCTGCCAACAGCCCCGTCACCTGACCAGTGACGTTTTTGGGGATGTCTGCAGAGTTAAATGGCTCTAAAAGATCAACTTTGACCTCTAATCGATGATCACCACAAGGCACGGCAAGACTTATTTACTTCTCAGAAAAAAAAAACCGCATTTCAAGTTAAATCGTAGGAAGTTACTGCAGTGTAGTGGCCTTAAGATAAGACTGGTGGTGACTGAGTTAAGTAGAAAAAGTGTAAAAAAAACAAAATAACAACCAGTGCGTAATTTATATTTTCTTTAACCCCAAATCTGATCATAAGAAAGTGGCAAACATTTTTTTTTCTAAGTGTGGAAAAACAAGTGAGAATTGTTTGAGTTGTCTGTCAGACTTACCGCCCCTGTTTGGTGATTATCATCTCGGTTTGGAACTTGTGAAACTTGGCCCATAGCGGGTAGTTATTGAGCAAAGCCTGAGTCTTCCCGCACACCTGTAGCCCAGGTAAAGGGTAGAGAGGCGGCCGCTGGTAGCCGTGCTGAAAGCTCGCCGGGTAATTCTCCGAAGAAGGAGAGTACAAGTCTTTACCGGCTGTAGGAAACCCGTCTCCTGTCGTCGGGATGTAACCCTGCCCGGCTCCACTTCTTGGCGGCGAGCGCACGCCGCCGTACGGACAACTGCTGAGGGTCTGTGCGTAAAACCTGCCGGTCTGCGCTCCGTACCCTCCAACCGCCTGGTCCGAATGGTACGGCAGAGACAGAGCGTCCTGCCCGCTTTGAACAGAGTCTGGGTAGTAAAACCTCGCGTCCTGAATCCCCATTTTAAACTCTGCTAGATCCTTGTTGCCGCGGTGGAGATGACTGCTGATGTCTGCGTTCTTTCCAAAAGTTTGCGTTTCAGTCCCATTCAACATGCTGAAGGAGAGGTTGCCATCTATGCCGCCCATTTGCAGCCCCGCTCCCGGTCTGTGCGTAATGTCATAAGGCTCCGCTCTTGCGTCCAGTTCAATAAGAGCATGTACACGAATACAAAATAAAAACAAAGTCACAAACAGCAGAGTGTGGGACTGTTATCCTCGCTATCACTCACAGCGCACTGACATGCCACAGACTTTAAAATTCTGTCCCGGTCTATCAACTCCTATAATTTCACAAACAAAACATCCTCACACCGTCTTATTAGACTATTTATCTATAAACCTTTTTTTATTACCCGAGCAGGTGATTGTCTTGTCTTTTTTCACGCGTGGAGTCGCTACCAGTGACTCAAACACATGCTCAGTTTTCAAACCTATGATATATACATTTAGTATTTTGGAGGTGGGTCTCATGCAGAGGCAGGACGTGATAGGCTCCAGATATGAAAGAGCCATCCCCTCATCACAGTAACTGGACATAAATTACACACCCTGCCCTTTGGAAAAAAAAAAAAAAAAAGAAGTGTAGGCTAATTGCTTTAATACATTTTAAAAGGATAGTATTTAAAGAAAGACCTTACAGGAAATAACATTGACAAAAAATAACTGCTGTAAAACTTGAATGCCACAAACTCCCTATTGGGAATATTTCTGTGCATTTATCTTGAGGGGTTATTATGATTGTTGTTTTATCATAATAATTTGATGGTGAGTAAAGTGACCTGCAAATTAAAACTGAAGACATATTAGTGAATTCAAGCTGACCATATTTATTTAGGCCAATCATTGAACTAATTTGAACACTTTAAAATTGAACAATAAAACAGAATAATGCACCTTTTGTTCATGCATTTTCCGATCAGAAGATTCGTATACATGTAGCCTAATTATCAAGAAGATTGATTAATTATGGCTGTTTATTTTCGTTAGAATGACTCCCGTTTGCCTCATAGCCCGCCGAAGCTTATTGAAAACAAAATATTGATTTGTTGTTATTTAGTAAAAAGAAAGACTACATATGTGCACGTTGAGAGCTTTGAAATCGATCCGTTTTTACTCCAGCTGTTCTTTGTTCAGACCCAGTTGACAGGTTGCATCATCAACCCGATTTTGTTTTTCATTTTCCATTTCAATCATGCATTTTTAATAAGTCTGTGACTGAGTGATAAAGCCACTGTCTGTGTGACGTCAATATTAAATGGCTTTAATTGCCTTATTAGGCTATTACAGTTGTTTAGTGTCATGGAAATTAACCCCAAATAAAATAATGTCATTTATAAATCTTTTGAAATTAATTTTTAACTTGGGTTCAGTTCATGGAAAGATGAAATGTATTTACAGTAACTGTTAATATATTTCTCACTTTCTTTTATTTTGTTAAAGATAACCAACTTAAAAAAAAAACAGTCTATCTTATACAGATATTCATAATGTTAACAAAATAAAATAAAATATCAATAAAATAAATTAATGTGTGTCTAAATCATGGACAGAATAAACCAAAACACATTAATTAAAGTGTAGCTGGTTCTTTCTTTTACTGAGCAAAAAGTCCCATTCTCATCATAGACGATAAGAAGAAGATCCAGGCTGGAAAACAGCAGAATGTTCCTTTAAAGCTTGAAATGATCTTTCTCCCATGTTTAAATGACTACTGTAAATCTCTAAATTGAATAACAATTTGGTTTAAAATCTAGATTACAGATTATTTTGATCTGCTTGGTGTTTGAACAAGTTGTCATTTGTGGCAGCTCAACAGCTCAGAAAGCATCAGGTAATGTTTCATTATCATTTGATCTGGATGAAACAGAAAGTTGTTTGTCACACAGCAGCTTTCTCCTCTCTTTAAAACCTTTTTAATGGCTCGTTTTTTGCCAGTGTGGACAGAGAATCAGCTCCATAAACACACAGGTGAAAGAGATAACCCCGAGGTTTTAGCAGCTGCATGTGTGTGTGAACACACACACACACACACACAGACACGTAAACACACACACACACACACACACACACACATGTAAACACACGCACACATAAACACACACACATGTAAACACACACACACACACACACACACACACAAACCCCCTCCAGTGCAGATATGACACAGTTATCCCCCTCGACACTGTCACTGCTCCAACCCCACTTCCTGTGTCTCTCCTAGCAAGGTGAGCTCATAAGGGCACACGCTGAAGTCATCAGTGTTGACACGGGTGGCGAGAGGGCAACAGTGTGAGCGACACCGCCGCCGCCACGGCCAGCCAGGCGTGTCCACCCCGCCCCCACCACCCACCTCCGGCTGGAGTCACCACTTCCTCTACTCTGCTGTCCCTGCTTCCGGCTCCAGCCCCCCAGGCCATCACCTTGTGAAGCACAACCAGCTTTCATTTCCTCCTGGAAGTGTTATTAGCAGGTCAGGTGGCTCTCGTGTGCACAGGCATGAGGAAAAACTCACAGGTATTCTGAAAAGGATGAAACGCTTTTCATTTTGTGATGGAGAGCCTCGATGAAGCACCTTCTGATTTCTCAGGAATCTAAACCTTCTGCTGCTGCCTGCACGTCAATCTGGCTGAGCAGGAGTTAAAAAAAATAACAAAGTATAATCTCTCTCGTACTCGTAGAAATGAGAGGCAACTGGTCACTGATGTAAAATCTTAATAGCTATAAAAGAATGCAGTAAAAGCAAGTGCGGTTGGCTCCTACATGGTTTCTGTGGCCTGACAGATTTCGACGTGGTGGATGGGCACATCAGTGAATGTCTTCACATGTTGTCATTAACATAAATACCCGATCGCTCAATTAAAACGGATGAAATTCTGCGAAAAGGAAGATGATGGCGATGATTACCAGATTGTGGGAATTAACAACCTGAAATCATCTGATAGTTAGAAATATAACACAGTTTTTTTATTTGATCTGTAATGAATTGACACTGTGGATTTCAATATTAAAGGCCTCAATGTGCTTTAGGGCATTTTCACACCTGTAGTTCGTTTGCTTTGCTTCCGAACCAGTTGATGAGTTAGTAACTTGGAGTGATTTGCCCTCGGTCGGTTCGGTTTGGTTTGGTTTCACACCTGGAAAAATCCAAGCGTACCAAAATGCGTCATTACAAATCAGGCAAGAACGTCCAGCCCGCTTATTGGTCAGTTATGTCTGGTGGCGGGAGCAAGAAAGTAAATACAGGAAGAAGGTCCTGTGTTCTGGTCTAGTGGTCAAACCAGCTCATTTCATTAAAATGATCAGACATTGTTTCGCAAGAGACGTTACTACGTCTGCTCTGGCCACCGAGACTTCGCTCTGCTCTGCCGGCGTCTGTCTCCAATTTTAGCGGCAGCTGGTTTGACCACGGAGATACGAGTCTCGGACGGCAAGCTTGACCGCAGTCTATTTCCGTGATAGAAACACTGCAAGCTGCTACAGTTTGCTGCACTGCTGCATCGCAGATTGCTAAACACACCTGACTACAGGAGACACTAGCTCAGACTTGCGGAGTACGTATAGTTGGTGCGGTTCGAGTACGGATCACGTTCTCACCACAAACGAACCACTCCAGAATTTGATTGAAGGCGTACCGAGACCACCTCTTCAAGCGGGCCTCGGTACGCTTGTTTGGTCCGCTTTTGGTGCGCACCAGAGTTCAACTGCCGCGTTCTCACCTGCCCAAACGAACCGCACCAGCGGGGCAAACAAACTCTAGTTCGATTCAACTGAACTAAAGGCTGTCGGTGTGAAAACGCCCTAAGACGAATCGCTCGTCAGATGGTCAAACATCGTCTGAAACATGCAGTATTATAAGAACTGGATAGAGTGTTCGAGGCGGAGCCCCACTCTTTCCTATGAGAGTTGCTCAGTGGCCCATGGAGCCAGATGATCAGCACAACTTCCAGATTGGGGGGCCCCTAGAGCAGGTGCAGTAGAGACCTCCGCCAACCAAGCCAGCTACTTCCGGTTTAGCGCTCCATTAACTTGAATGGGGATTAAATGATTTAATCGTGCAGCTCTCCTTTCCAAATGTTATTAGACCGAATGGATCTAATTCTGATAGTGAAATGAGTAATTTTGCAGTGGGTTGTGACGCTCGGAAAAAATGTATCCACGGATTTACAGACATCTCTAGCACCATGTAAATCTATGGGGAAAAGTCTTTTTGGGCCAGAGGGCATCACATGACGGGCCAGTTGCAATTCCTCGATTGGTGCTATGTTCAATTTGCCTCAAAGCCCGGCGCACTTCCTAGGGGCCTGGTCTGACAACCTCCTCCCCAAAAACCTTTCTGATGTTGGATTTAAAGCTGACAATCGGACAACAACCCCTGATTAGGACAGCGGCCGGCCATGTTTTGTTTTTGAAGAGTTGTATTCATCCACCCCGACCTCCTCTTGTTTTTCTTGGGAGTCTGGTATTAACACTTTCTCTTCTTTTAGATGTCTGTGGAGGAGACTTTGTTCTTCTGAGACACACTGAATCCTTATGGCTGGTATAAAGTTTAAAAGTTGACACCACTTAGTTTACAGCTTGTTCCCAATGAATCTGCCCTGGAAGGGCCCACCAACCCCCATTTGAAACCTGAGGAGGCTACATGTTGCTCTAACTCATAACCACAATGTTCACTATGTGAAACTCACTTATGCTTGTGTTAATATGCACTTCCTATTTACTGTATTCCAGCCACAATCATCTGAAATGAAACCTACTTATGGCTTATTACTTTAGTGTTTTTTTGTGTGCCATTTTTCTGTTAACCTCCTCGCTCATGTCAACTCTGCCGTTTGGGTGCATAACCTCACGGCAATAAATATCCGCGTTTTGACATTGCGCCGATGTGGGTGGGCATGGCATGTCTGACAGAGTTCACAAATCAAACCCAATGCACAGGCTGAGCCGTGGCATTTGTTTCACTCGAACACCAGTTTGGTGCTCATACCAAGCAGACCAGTTAAAAAATATGACGTTACCATCATATGGAATGAGAGATTTATCACTTGCTTACAAGTAAAAACAACTCAGCAGTGCTGATATCATAGTAGAACTTCAGAAAATAGGGTTGCTCCCACCCTTGGTGAACTATAGCACACAGACTCAAAAATCTGATGTTATCAGGCAGTTTTTCCCAATTTTGTTGGCTTGTTAACCATTTTTACTTGCAATTCCTTGTCAAAAGGTGCATACTTGTTGTCTATCTTGATACTCCGTTGAAATTCGAATAGTTCCTAGAGATCCAACAAAGTATTAATAAATAAATTATTTACTAAAAGTAAGAATCAAAAAGAATTTGTCCTATGATCCCTCAACCTGGGGGTTGGAAAACCCTTAAACTTTAACTTAAGTTTCACACACAATTGCACATGGCACAACAGTGAAATTTGACCACTGCATTTGAGCCATCCTAAGCATTTGGAGCAGTGGGCCACTGTTAAGCACCCAGGCAGCAACTTGGGGTTCAGTGTCTCGCTCAAGGGCACTTCGACATGCGGACAGGAGAAGCCGGGGATCAAACTGCCAACCTTGTGATTAAAGGGCCTCACTATCTCGTTACAGAGAATGTATTTGGAAAACATGATAATTCAGAAGATATATTAAGGGAGACAGGTGTACATTTTCTGCTGTCTGGGTATAAAAAAACTTATTTTTATAACTCTGCCTCAATGGCATCAGCATCTTATTTGGAGACTTTTAAACCAAACCAGAAACAAGACTGTTGGTAGAAAGGGAGTATTATTAATTGGGCGTTTTAGAGGTAAGAACGTCACTTTGACGTTATCAATATTTATAAAAATACTTAATTTCTTCAATGCCCAATAGTTACTCCTTTGTTCCACACAGTCTTGTTTTGTTGCACTGTATCTACATGAAGTACCAGTAGGAGTATTATATATGGTACCTGATTTATACACTGCAACAACACTGTAAGTCCAACATATGTTATAAAGGTTGCATTACGAGAGGACGTTCTTATGCTACACTGTGCTGAGGCGTTGACAAGTTTATTAAAAACCATGGTAAAAATGTGATGAGGCCTGGCTTTAGTGTGCAGGGAGCAGGTGTTTGGGCGCTGTAAGAATCAGGAGTGAGGACGTCCCTCATAATCACCATGTAAACGTTTCTCATTAGACCGACGTAGCTGGAGCTCAGGCTCTGCAAAATGGCTCCTGAAGAACGTTTTCCTGTCTGAGGCGCACCATGGCTCTGGTTCATAATTAACGCAACATATGTTTATTCAAATCTCCGCACGGGTGTGAAAGAGGGCTTCAGGAGGCACCACCCACAGAGACTGTGAAAACAGAGGGTGGTGGAATTAAGTGAGGAACGAGAGAATGGAGAAATCTTGTGAGTTCCAGATAAGGGTGAGATATAGGAAAGATAGCACTTAGTGCTCAGCGGAATTTACACTTAATAGCTCATGAACTCTTGGTGAAGTGCAAATGTATTCCTCAGCAACCCAGAAACAAACAAGCTGCCACTTCCTCAGCCTATAATTAGCTGGTAATCAATGCTGGGTGGGTTACTGTCCTGTCAGACATCCCCAGCCATCGTGGGGCAACACTAGACCTGCAGCTGTACTCAGGTCTCAGATGACAATCCGACATAAAGAACATTAAGCCATGTTTTTGGAAAGTGTTCCTTGCTTATCGTGGGCTGCCTGAAAAAACATTGAAACCGGATGCACGGATGTAAAATTCTGATGCAAGTTCAAGTAAGGCTGTGGATTTATTTTCCTATATGAACTTTCAAGGATATTTTGCAAAACCCACCACTTCTCTGATCCCCAGTGGAGTTCGTAGACATCTCCATTGGCACATGTTGCTGTGTGACTCCCCCAGACATTTGCCACTTTCTCCAAGAGCTTGTTTAAGAGAGGGGCGTGTTGTGGTGGGAGAGTAATGGGACAGTCTGCACCCTCTTGTTGGCCTATGAACCCTCGCTAACCCCTATAAACACACACAGGGTATGTGTATAAGCTTAAGGCAACAAGCAGCAGCTCTCAGGCACTGACACTCCACAGTTACAGATGTGACCTTTCAGCCTGAAAATATCAAACACGTAAAACTTGACTCGACTTCATGATTCTTTAATTAGCTTAGTTTTTTGAAGGTTAACACATATGCCTAATTTCCACTGCATGGTTTGACTCGACTCAGCTCACTTTTGATAGCAGGTGCTTTTCTCCATTTTGTTTATTCAGTGCAGATAGAAGCCCGTCGGTGAAACTGCCTCGTCATCATCTTCAACGTCACACTCGCTGGATCCTTTCCTCAGCAGCGATCAATTATACGACATAGTTTGCAAGCTGCCATTTCAAAAAAATCTCTGGTAAGTGAATAAAGAAATTGCATCTCTTGGCTATTTAAAAATTTGGGGTTTGTGCAGGATGTCTCTTGTCGCACTAGTGACGGTTCTCTCTGACCAATCAGTGGTCTGCAGTGTTTTAACTCCACCTCCTAGTATTGGCTCAGCTAACTTGGAACCTCGACCGAGGTAGTACCAGAAAAAAGTACCAGGTACTATCCAGAACTTTTGCTAACAGAAAACCAAATAAGAGCAGGTAGAGTAGAGCCGTGCTGTGCCATGCAGTGGAAATGCAGCATTAGTTCTCAGTTTCTTTTAGCTGTCGAAGCTTCTACGTGACGGTAAAGCTGCTTTTGACACCAGTGATCAACTTATCTTATTGCTTATCTCATAGGAATCTCTCTGAACCTGTTAGACAGGCGGTTCTCTGTTGCACTATATGTTACCTCTATGACTTTCCTTCTGCAAAAATGTAGATGTAGATACCATCTTTTTTACATGCTCTGATATCCAGTCATCAATCAGATGTAGTATTAAAAATTCTAATATGTCCTAAAGTTCAGCTTTCAGTTACAGTTCCTACAGCACTGAGTCTACACAGGATCTGACTCATGCTGTGCCCTTTGAGTGATCACAAACTGGGACTTTAGATTAGCTGTGTCAAAACTTTCACTATGACTTTCAGGCATTTCAATTAATCTCTAGGTTTTCAAGAAAACCCTGTTAGCTAATTTTAAAGCAGCTGCAAGGAACATCACACTCATTGTTTTTGAAGAACCATTTACAGTATGCCTGTATGCGCTGAAAAACATCTCCAAATGTTAACTTTTCTTCCAAAATTACCAGTGCTTACATCATACAAATGTACTATGCAACACACATAGTGATACACAAGGTATAGTTAGGTGAATACTCAGCGATCAAAGTGGTTTTCCAGTAATATTGCATTTTAATAAAGTTGGGGAATTCACAAATGGGAATGATCAAAGCAGCAAAGGTGGAGGTGTCCAAAATATTAGTCCCCAATATGGATCAAGTTCCACTGGATCCTACACTTCCCCATACTGCAAGTGTTTAATTAGACCCTCCCTGTCTGGTAAATGCCCACATCTTTCAAACTTCACACCCCTGGTTTATACCACAGACCTTCTGTAGTACATTTGCGGTCTGCAAGCCAAAGCCAAGATAACCTTTAGGACGATGAGATAACCGGTGTTTTCAGAGTAATACACACCATGATGAGAAAAGGGATCTTTATGTGTCTAATCTGTGAAGTTTTCTTTAATTACTGTGATAATTCGAACCTAAACAATATAAAATAGAGTTGCATAGGGAAAGTATGCATCATACAGTTATTATTAGTTAAACTAGAAGCAGCTAACAGATTTGACAGACTCATGAGCTACAACAAAATTAAACTAGGATCTGATTGATGGTTGGTGTTGCTTTCGATCCCAGCCTTAACTGTAATGGCTGGCGCTCATGTAGATTCATTCATGCTGGGTTGTGCATCTTGGGCCCGCAGATACATGGGAGGTCCTGCACATGAACACATAACACTGGCAGCTTTATGTTACTCAGACAGACATTGCAGTGCACAGCTATGACAAAACAGGGCAGCTGTGCACTTCCCCACATTCCTCTGGCCTGCTCCATGAACGCATATCACCCCCTCTCATCCACCCACCCCAAAACATTGCCAGGCTTGCCTTACAGGCCCCATACCTCCCAACATACACACCATGCCCTACACCCACCTCATCCGCAGACAGAGTCCCCACCTCAGCCGCCATCCACTTGCCCTCTGACTACATTAAGAAATCATCACCCTTGTCAGTTTCAAGCTGACCCTGCGATACTAAGTGCTACTGTCAGGGTCAGCTGGTCCAGGGTCAGCTGCACAGCTCAGCTACTGTTGGAGATTTAATCACAGCCAAATGAGAAGCTTATAGAAGGTTGAGCATAGAAAGCATTATGGAGTGACTTTGAACCCATGAAGCTATTAAAAGCTTGAGTTTCCCCACCTCGACATTTTCTGCATATGACTGAAACTTTGAATGAGCTTTGGTTGTGGTTGTTTCTCCACCCCGCAGTATGTACTTGGCATGTTGCCAGGTTGTTTTCATGTGAGTAAGAGAGAGAATATGAGGGTGAGAGAGAATTTTTCCAAGATTTTGTGCAGAGCTATTCGATGAAACTGTTTAAATGTGGATGAAAGGAGATTATAGACCAGACAAATACATTTCTAAAGGATATGCTTCCTTACTGAGAGTTAAATGAGCAGATTGATGCCACTCTTATGTTGTGCTACAGGCAGGAGACAGTTATTTTAGCTTGGCATAAAGACTGAAAACAGGGGGTAACAGCTAGCCTGGCCATGTCCAAAGGTAACTACGAGGACCTATAAAGCTCACTAGTTAACTTGTTATATCTTGTTTGTTTTACCCAAAGATTAATTTAACATAAAGACTGGAAACCGCGCAAAGAATTGTTGTTTTCACACTTCAATGTTTGTACAGATTTAACAAACAAGATTAGTGACCTTTAGAAGTGCATATGGTTATTATTTGATTTTTTTTTTTAGATTTTGTTACTTTTGGACAGAGCCAGGCTAGTTGATTCTCCGTTTCCAGTCTTTATGCTAAGCTAATCACCGAATTGAAACGCAGACATCTACTTAAATTTCATAAATCTTCTCTCATTGTCCTGCAGCATCTTGTCTTCATGATCTCTGCTTGTCTAATTTCATCCACAAAAATCTGCAAAGAAAAGCCTGAAAGTTTAATGTTTTGCATTTAACCAAGTTTAAAGAAACTCAGAAAAAACCTCATAGATAAGTCTGTACGTCCCACTTTTCTTTACTTGTATGACTATGTGCTTATTTTATGATGCTAGGCTATAACTTAATGAAGTTATTCAGGGCATTGAGAAATACAGGATGTTTTTCCTTCTAGTACCAGCTCTGTTGTCTTTATCTATCCAGGGTGGCAGCTGATGTACAGCTGCCACTCTGGATAGGCGCTTGTTCTAAATCCTAATTATCAGGCCATAAATCCTGCAGGACAAAGAGTCAGGTGCTGTCAGTTTAGCCAAGGATTTCCATGGGTCCGTGTCACCTATCCAGATAAAGGAAAGGATCATATAATAATTGAACAACCCTCATTCAAGACATGTAGACACCATGGTATCTGCTGTACCCTTCCTTCTTAATCCCATACTGACACTTGAGAAATGGCTTTATTATCCTTAAATTTACTGTAACTTAACTGATGGAATTCAGAGGATGTTCATGAGAAAACCAGCAGAAATATGAGATGTTAAACTCTGGCAGTGAAATATTTGGTGAGTTACATCACATTTCCTGAAGTCAAAAAAAAAGTGGATTGCGGTTTCTCCTGACTTTTCTCAGCTTGTTGAAATAGGAATAGTGAGTTGCCACAATACTGATTCAGATTGTCAAAGCAGCCACACGGCCATCCTTACTTTCACATTGACCCACCTGGCCTCCTCTGCCAGGTATATTTAGTCGGTTCACTGGGGTCCATGAATGGAGAAAAGATCATGTAAGGATGCATCCAGTTTTCTATCTTCCAGTCCATTTTTCTTCTCTTGTGGACAGTTAAGTGTCGGAGGGGCCGGGGTCTCTGTTGTCCGACCCTGCTGACAGCGTTCTGTCAGAGGGGAGGAACTGGTCATTTTTTACCCTAAACACTCTTACCCCGATTTTCGGCATAAATGAAAAGTTTAGGGATCACCAATGTCAGACATGTTCATCCTCTGGGAACCATGAATGTCAAATTCCGGTTGTCAATTTATCCAATAGATGTTGAGAAATTTCAGTCTGAACCAAAGTAGTGAACTGACTAACCAACCAACCAATCGACCGACATTGCCATCCCGACATTGTGTGGCTAAACAGCTTCATCATATTATGTCTGTACACTTCCTATCATTCCCCTGCCAAGTCTTGTCAGTATCAAGTTACAGTTAATAATCTCATAAAAAGAAACTAGAATTGAACCTAACTTAAAGATAAGACTGAAAATAATAGTGCTCTTTGTAGTAAAGATGCAAATACAACATTATCTATCATATCAGTCTATAGGAAACTAAATATGATTTTAAATAGGGTTTGATGCATTAAAAATACAGTTACATTTCTTTTACTAACATAATCCCGGAAAGCCAAATTTTGAAAAAAGATGAAAAATATAGCTTATTTTAATTACATATAGGTAATATTTGATTTGTCCCACCCGAAAACATGAAGAGGAATAGGACGTTTTAGGAGTTATAACTCTTGTTATAATCTTGTTTTATTTTTGAATATCGTTCAGAAACTGAAACTGGCAAGAGGTAATGAAAGGCAAAAACATTAAGATGACTGCATGTTGTGATACTTGTGGGTCACGCGACAGCTATACAATTGTTGGAGAAACCGATATAGTCAGATTCCAACTTTCTCTCAAGAGATTAAATCAACTTTAGCGGCTCCCAAATGAAGATCCACTTAAAACTTTTGACCCCTTCCCCCTGTGCTCTAACTCAGACTTTGAAGAACACCGCCTGAGAAGGTTCAGCAGAAAATTACTTTTGAAGGAAATCTGATCTGAATGCTGTATTAAAATAATCCTGCCCCCTTTGCCTCCTAACATCCTGCAAGCCTGATGCTGGGGGCCTTGATATTACAATCACTGTAATGAAGCCGGGATTGATTGAATGATTGGCAGCTTGAGACATGTGCGATGAATGACCTGAGCCGTGGACTACATGCACAAACACAGTGATGGACACGGTGTTTCAGGGGACGTGAAGCCGTGGAAAGTGCAGCAGGGTTAAAGCACAAGAGGCTAAGACTGAAGTGTGTGTGTGTGTGTGTGTGTGTGTGTGTGTGTGTGTGTGTAGGCAGGGAGTCCGGTAGCCCCTGTTTGTTTCACTTGCTCCTGGGCGAGCGCTGGCATTTGTGTGCAATGTCTGTAATGTGAATGTGTGTATTTGTGTATATGGCTTGAGTGGCAGGAGGCAGAGGGGCACTGCTAGGGGTGGTCAAACACAACAAGTGTAGGAGGAGGAGGGGGAGGTGTACTGGTATTGAGGTGGTGTGTATATATATGTGTGTGTGTGTTTGGATTCAGATCAGACACGTTTAGCTGGACACGTTGGCTTTAAGCAACATTTCAGCTGACAACAGCTTGCCAACCAGAGGTCTTGCCTGCCTCCGCCACCACCTAAGCCCGCTGATTCATCTGGCCCTATCAGTCCACTGCTATCTGTATCAATCATTAGAAATCATTTATTTTTAGTGGGATGTGGCCTCTCGTCCTCCTCGCTGCCCTCTTGCCCCCTGCGGGACCCCTCTGCCTCGAAGCCCCTCACTAATGAGTGTCAATCTGGAGGGCTGTGGCACTTTTACTGCAGACACCTCCCCTGACAAACGCAGGGCTTCAGTCAACATGAATCACGCAAATAGGTGCCAGCAAAAGTGACAACCGTGCCATCCGCCGCCGAAGCCCTCCCTCTTTTCCTCTCCAGCCTTTTAAAAGTTTGTTGATAAAAGCTAGAGCAGCTTTTTGTTTTTCTTTTGATGGAATGCATTTTCACCGCTTGTTGCAGAACACTAAATACGTGTCCGAAACCACTCCGTATTTTAGCACAAAACACAAAGTACAGCTGTGGCAGATGGGAATGTCATTAGTTTAGCAGGTATTAGGTCATACAAATATTGGACCTTTACATTTTGACTCGATGTTGGCATAAATGAAAAGTTTAGGGATCACCAATGTCAGACATGTTCATCCTCTGGGGACCATGAATGTCAAATTCCGGATGTCAATTCATCCAGTAGATGTTAAGATGTTTAGAGCAAACTATGACCTTCTAATGACACTAGATGAAAAGTCAGGGGTCACAAAAGTCAGAATAATGTGTCCTCTGGGCATCATGGATGTACCACCAAATTAGTGGTTGAGATATTTCAGTCTGAACCAAAGTAGTGAACTGACTAACCAACCAACCAACCAACCACCTGACCATCATTGCCATCCCAAAATGATGTGGCTAAAAACAATTGGGATACAATAACAGAAATGTTGGCATCCTTTTCTTACAAAGCACCGTTTGGACATTTACATCAGACATAAAAAAAAAAATCAATGTGTCAGCTGTGGAGGACCTCGGCTATAGTAGGTCAACTTCTGTCGTGCTGTTGTATTGATAGTATTGATATAGGGTCAAAATCTGGTCACTATTTACTGTAGACCACAGTTCCACCCCTCCCTCACCCCAGCATGTCTGACATGACTATTTAAAAGCTCTGTAGGTATCTGCATTACTGTGTTTGAATGGACCATTTATCTCTGTATGTATGCATACATTTCCCTGTGTTTTAAGTCTGTACAGTGTGTCTGCGTCTATCCTCTGTGTTCCTTTCGATTCTCGGGACGTTGGCGTATTCTAGTAACCAGACGGACGTCAGAGATCTATTCTGGATGCCCGGTGCAACAGCCGGCCAGCAACAGCAGCAGCAGGTGGAAGGAATGCCGTCTGTCCGGAGGCCTGGGCAGAGTGATCGCTGATCCTGTCGGAGGAAGCGGAGATGGGCTGCTCTCCTGTTGAGAGAGAGAGAGAGAGAGAGAGAGAGAGAGAGAGAGAGAGAGAGAGAGAGAGAGAGAGAGAGAGAGACTGGGGACATGACGCTCAAAGAGGGAGAGGGAGAGTGGTGTTTGAGAGCTGAAGGCATTTGGTTTGGTGCCAGTCGAGCCAGCTTTCTGGCATGCCACATTCCAGGAGATCAACACCACGGTGTTTCCTTTCACCCCCCACCCACCCACCCACCCACATCCACCCCGATACCCAGCGCCATTTTTATTGAATCCATCTTTATTGAATCCATCTTTATTAAACAAGAAAAACTAACCAATATTGTGTTATCATCTCACTAGGGAGAACATGAGCTTTGAAGTGACGCTGCAGTGACTTTTGACAGAATAAATAACATACTGTTTCTCTTACAAATAAAAAGAATAAATGATCAGCTATAAAATGCACCCTTCCTCAATTCAATTCACTGATTTATAGGTTGAAATTATTACATAACTGACATTACTGAGTGTGTTCACTGACTTGAATCATCTGTTATTGGTTATTGTATCAACATAAGAAATTATCTTGTAATTGTCTGCAATATTGTCTTTTGCAGTATATTTCTTTTGTCACAGTTCAGTTTATATACAAGGATTGGTTGATGATTCTGTATGTGTGTTGGAAATGCTGGCTGACTGCAGTCAGGTGATGAAGGAGGAGTTCCTTGACAGAGGATAACAGTTTGATATCAAACATCTACAGACAGGGCTCCAAATACCACGTGCATACACGGTAGTGCAAGTCATGCTTTACATGCATTATTACACGTAACACATATTCGGTTCGGCTGAGAAGCGCAATGGATTTCTACTCAAAATGTTCCTATCCTATGACCATATAAAAGAATAGTTTCACTGTATATTACTGTACAGGGAAGATCAGCTCAAATCATGCTGTACCAGATTGAAAATGCCCTTATTTTTAAACTCATAAATTAAATAAATGTTTTCCTTCAGAGGTGTGCTGATATTTTCAATGTGATAATGATCAGGATGACTATGAAGTTATTTTATTCTCCAGTTTTTTAGAAAATGAAAGGGAAATTCGGCTCAAATTACAATACAGCACATTGACAATTTCCTCATATTTGAACTGTCATAACAAAGAGAATGTTGATGTTGGATTTCTTATGGTCGGATCCCGATGCTGCAAAAGTGTCGAGGAAGAAGGACAAACACACCAAATGGTGCAGTAATTTTTTTGGGTGCAGGTAAAAACGTTTTGGTGCATGCTATTTTAAAAGTTACACGGACCAGTGCTTTCACAGAAAAAAAAAAAAAGGATTTTGAGCCCTGACAGATGATTGTCACTCATCCAACCCCATGTCATGGAAAGATGTTAATCATTACACTGACGTAATTAATTAGTTTGGGAAGGACGTTGGAAGGACTTAGAACATTTTCAAGACTTTTTAGTGCTTTGTTGGCTGGCACTCTGGTGTGGCATGTCCTTATTGCCTAGAGGTTTGTGATGCTGACCATATAATTGAAATGTCCCTGGTTTGCTTAGCCAGGGATCTTTGTTGCATGTCACCCAACCAGACCTCCAAACCACGCCCATCTCACACCTCATTTCCTGCCAATTTTCTACAGCAAACTATCCAATAAAGGCACCTTCAAATTTCATGGCAATCCATCCAATAGTTGAGATCTTTCACACAAAACCTCATGGTGGTGCCATGCAATTGCCTGCAAGCTAATTCAGGCTGACAACTCACATGGCTGTTACTTTCACACATGACATACTCTACTTCCTGCAGTTTATATTAAACAAACCCTTTGTCACAAAGCGGACTACTTGTGTAGTATTTCTCAACACAACAGGCCCATGCTGTTGCTTCAGGATGGCTTGTTGGAGGCGATAATGGTGTTTGTGCTACACTCTCTGCCGCTGCTGCCTGGATTTAGCAACCCTATTGGTCATATTAGCTCTAGGCCTCAAACGCTCACCTCAAGCCTGAAGCTGGAGTTTCCTGTCCTGCTGTTGGCTGTTTGGGACCACAGAGACTCTTCCAGAAAGGTTTTACTGAGATCCTGGACATCACTTCCTCGCTTCGTCAAGCTAAGTGTTTGCTTATCCTGAGGTGATGTGTTCCCTTTGCTCAGTCTGTGTTTGTGTGCATTGAAATGTCAGAAAGCTATGAGCTATGTCATGGCGTCAGCTGGCTGACGATTTCTGCTCTAATGCTGCTGCTGCAAAGTGCAGTATTTGCATTGGCACTTGTTGTTGCATTCATTTTTTGTTGTGGCTGAACTTTGTTTTCATTTGGTTGTATCACGTGCACTGTAATGCTTTAATGCTCTTATATGTTGTCAACTCTAGCAAAACTCTCATGATTGTATTCCAACATTGGAAATTTGTCTGTGACAGTGAAATCGCTTGAAAAGTAGCTTGGTGTAAGGCTGGCCTGTAGAGATTGGTTTTAGAAATGTAAACATGACTGCTTTCTTGACTGTTCAGATTCAGTTCATAGATTTTGTCACACAAGAGATAGCATCACAGATATACAGTATTTTAACTCTGTATATCTGTATTTGGGTTTATTTGTGAACTTGCGTAACTATTCCAGTTACTATAATTGCATCCGTTCTATAAGTTACGTTGCAGTTACACTCATGCACACTTAATGCCAGATTTACACTTTATATATTGACACTCGTGATGCTTATCAACACTATATTCAAGCTATGAGTTCTTGTGTATTTAATGTGTTGGCAACTAATTACCTGCATTTTTGATCAGTCTTAACTTGCTGCAGCTTATCAGGTAGTTTGTTGGGTTTGGATTCATCCATATTACCAGATTACAAGTTTACTGTAATGGTTGGAAGTAATTGGTCTGAGAATGGCCACACAGCCGCTGCTATTCAGCCCACAGAAATTAGATTTCACAGCTCTGTATCTAATGTGGTTTTTCCCAATCTGCTGAGTGGGGAATGATATTCCGTTTCAGACTTGAATTTCTTCATGTGTGAACATCGATGTTTGCTAATGACTCAGATGGCAAGATCTGAAGTGACATTTTGGAGTGACATTTTAAACTTCAGGGTACATTATGCTCTATGAATTTGGTGTTACATCTTGGCCTTCCATTGCCTGCAAGTGCCCTTGAGCAAAGCACTGATGCCCAAACTGCTTTGGGGCATGAAAGGGATGTATGTACAGTAAGTAAATATTATCTGTGTGTCTTGAGCAGATATTTGTAATATTAAGGTTTCTCAAATTTAATTGTTATTTTTATCTTTTAAAAGAAATAAATACTACTGTAATTTGCACATAACAGATGATATGTTGACCTTTTTTTAAGATTATTTTTTTGGGCATTTTAGGCCTTTAATGATAGGACAGCTGAAGAAGTGAAAGGGGAGAGAGAGGGGGAATGACATGCAGCAAAGGGCTGCAGGTCAGAATCGAACCCGGGTCCGCTGCGTCGAGGTGTAAACCTCTACACATGGCTGCCCGCTCTACCAACTGAGCTATCTGGGCGCCTATATGTTGACCTTTTGAGGAAAATATTGAAAATATAAATGCACTCTACTAGAGATACATTTGACCTAAAACAGTTTCCACCATGTTTCTCAGCAGGTTTCTAACCACACTGAAGCTCAGAAATACGCTGGGTGTGAAAATCATCACATCCCCTTAGACCTTTCCTCTTTTTTTATTTGTGTGAATACGTGAGCGCATTTTAATGGTTATGTCAAGCAAGACAACTGATGGAGGCAAATGTATTACATTCTTGCATATATCTGTCTTAGCAACTTTGTTTAGGCCTAACTTAAATACTTAAATTCTTAGCCATGCTAGCAGCGTGGCTCTAGGGATAACCGGGTCAGTCGGTCCACCACCTGAAATATCAAACTGTTGGATGGGTTGCAATGAAAGTGGGGGAAGATATTGAAACCTACTACAGACTTTGGTGATCCCCTAACCTTTCCTCTAGTGCGGGGGTCTTCAACATTTTTTAGGCCAAGGACCCCTAAGCTGAAAAAGAGACGAGCAGGGACTATGTATGTCTGTATGTATGTATGTATGTATGTATGTATGTATGTATGTATGTATGTATGTACACACACACACACACCCACCACTAAAGGATTATTAGGAACACCTGTTAAATTTCACGTTAATGAAATTATTTAATCAACCAATCACATGGCAGCAGCTTCAATGCATTTAGGGTTGTGGTCCAGGTCTAGACAATCTGCTGAACTCCAAACTGAATGTCAGAATGGGAAAGAAAGGTGATCTAAGCAACTTTAAGCGTGGCATGGTTGTTGGTGCCAGACCGGCTGCTCTGAGTATTTCACAATCTGCTCAGTTACTGGGATTCTCACACACAACCATTTCTAGGCTTTACAAAGAATGGTCTGAAAAAGGAAAAACATCCACTATGGGGCAGTCCTGTGGGGTGAAAATGCCTTGTTGATGCTAGAGGTCAGAGGAGAATGGGTCGACTGATTCAAGCTGATAGAAGATCAACTTTGACTCAAATAACCAGCGTTACAACCGAGGTATGCAGCAAAGCATTTGTGAAGCCACAACACGAACAACCTTGAGGCGGATGGGCAACACCAGCAGAAGACCCCACCGGGTACCACTCATCTCCACTAAAAATAGGAAAATGAGGCTACAGTTTGCACGAGCTCACCAAAATTGGACGGTTGAAGACTGTAAAAATGTTGCCTGGTCTGATGAGTCTCAATCTCTGTTGAGACATTCAGATGGTAGAGTCAGAATTTGGCGTAAACCGAATGAGAACATGGATCCGTCATGCCTTGTTACCACTGGGCAGGCTGGAGGTGATGGGGGTGTAATGGTGTGGGGGATCCCTTTTGCCTTCAGAACTGCCTTAATTCTTTGTGTCATTGATTCAACAAGGTGCTGGACGCATTCTTTAGAAATGTTGGCCCATATTGATAGGATAGGGTCAAACACAGTATTAGAGGTGTGTGTGTGTGTGTGTGTGTGTGTGTGTGTGTGTGTGTGTGTGTGTGTGTGTGTGTGTGTGTGTGTGTGTGTGTGTGTGTGTGTGTGTGTGTGTGTGTGTGTGTGTGTGTGTGTGTGTGTGAGTTGTAGTTCCATTGAGACAACCTATAGGGGGACCGAAGAGGGAAAAGTTACATAGTATGCCTTTAATTTCTTCAGTAATAGCTGTACTTTGTGTTTTGTGCTATGCAAATGTTAGCATGCTACCAGTCTAAATGGTAAACCTCATACCTGGGGCCTGTTGCACAAAAGTAGAATGAAGATATCCAGGATAAATGAAAAAGTGCAGCTTGACTTAGTGTGATCCGCTCATCGCGGCTTAATCGGTTGCACGTTTGCCGAGCCAGGATCAGACAGTGAAGCTATGTCAAGCCAGGTGTAGATAGCTAGGATAAGTGCACGTTCAGGCCTTTCTTAAATAGACCACGGTATCGATCATTTACTGATGCAGAAATGAGAATACGTGTGTGGCACATGTTTCACCTGCTGAGCAGCAACTAATTATGGAAAGTTATGAGGAGGTGAAGCATATAATATGCAGAAAAGGGAAATACAGCTGTTATTATCAAACGGAGATTAAAAGCCCGACAGACAATAGTGGACCGATTGAATACGTATGGATTTAAAAAAATCTACTTACTAGTCACTCCACATTTTTACAAAGTTGTACATTCTGTTTTAATTGCTTTAATATGCTTGTTACACAGTTCCCAAAATAGAGACGGTTATGCATGCGGCGGATGCGAAATACACGTCCATACGCGCCTGCGGTTTACATGTTACCCTCCTGCTGACTAGTGTCGTGCCCCTCCCAACCCACACACACACACACACACACACACACACACACACACACACACACACACACACACACACACACACACACACAGATGATTCGACTATCAGTCGACTATAGAAAGATTCGTCAATTCTGATTCAAATGTGTAAATCCTTAGCCGGGGACACCCCTAGCGAGAATATGTTTTACAACCATATGCACAAATCTCTATGAGCTATGTCTAATTCTAAATATCTTTCTACAATTAATGATCATACAGAACAAGCATGACTGGGCAAAAACTAGAAAAATAAGTAAGTGACTTCAATACACTGTAAGCTAATTTCACGGGGAGAGCAGTGGAGGAAAAGCCCATTTCCTCCGCGTCGTCCCACTTTTTCTCCGGGTGCCAGTATTTAAATCAAACTCATGACCGCAATAGTGACAAGTAATGCATGTTAATACAAATAAAGAGGAACACATTCAGAATACAACGTAAACGTTAAACACGTTTATTTTGGATCAGAGCGGTAGCTGATTTAACACATAAGACTCCAGGATTAATCTTAGCCTGGCTGTTAGCCTGCTCTGGAGCAGGCTAGCTGCAAAGAATAAATCGCCATGGTTAATTGACTGGGTTTAATTCAACCTGCTTTTGTGCAACCAAGTCAAAGCTAAATTCATCCAAGATAACTCGAATATCCCGGCTTAATCCCTTATCTTGGTTTTGTGCAACAGGCCCCTGCATGTTAGCATTATTGTTGTGAGCATGTTGCATTGAGCTCAAATCATTGCTGTGCAAACATAAAGTACATATAAATGTCTCTTATAAAAGTGACATTACTGTGTGTGTGTGTGTGTGTGTGTGTGTGTGTGTGTAAAAGAAGGAGGTTTTGTGTGGCCATGGGTATTTCTATGAGTTTGTGTGTGCATGTGTGTATTTTTATGAAATTTAACGGTGCATGTGTGAGTGTGTGCACGGCTGTGTGAGTGCCGAGTGGCGGACGGTCTGTCAGCTCAGGTTAAGCTGATGCTGAGTGGCCACACCTCGGGGCTGTGCAGGCCTGCGAGGCGGGCTCTCTCTCATCAGCAGCATTAGTCCGCTGCGTGTGATGGCTGCTGACCCCCGGCGGAGCGTTGGCCGTGATGGTTTGGCCGGTGTTGGGCACCGATGATGCCAGGTCCTGGGCTCACTTCCTGCCAGGAGCAGCCCTCACTCTCCTGATGTCAAATAGTAAGTGGCGCTGGCAAAGATAGCACTTTGGGTAATTTGTGCTGGGCCTCATCAAGGACACCCTGTTAAAATGCCCCATGTGTCTGAGTCATAGACCGTGGAGGAGATGGCTGAGAGGGAGGGAGTGTCAGAAAAATTGTTTGAAAGAAACATTTCCTCCACTTTCAAGAGAAAATTGAAGAGGAATTTATTAGAACTTGGATCTAATTTTTGTAGAGTTAGCCATTGATTCTATCAGTTATGATAGAAGTGCTAAGATCTGTGCACACAGCAACATCGCTTAAAAGAAATTCAACAGGACAAAAAACAATCAAGTCAAACAATACAAACTCATTTGGAAGAGAACGTTTTCATCTGAGACCTGCATTACTTTCCATAGCTGTGCATACACAGAGATTTTCCTGTGCAGTGAAGGATTATTACCAACAATTCAGGAGTGTTTTACCCTCAAAAGTGGTTAGAAAAAGTCTTTCTAAACGGTTTGTTTACATCCTGTCAGATCGACTGAGTGCTCATTTCTTGCCCCTTTGGACTTTTTTTAGATATGTTCCCAGAATGAGATCATGGCATTACTTGGGTGAGTATAATGTCATTATAAATGACAGTAACGATGGCCACCTATAAAAATAATACCCAAATTGTAATAAACTAGAAATATTCTTTAAAATTAGCAGAATAAAGCTTGTTTACAGTACCTTCTGGGTATGGGAATTTCTTGTAGTGCCTGTATACATATATTTCTTATATTGTAATATAAAACAAATCAAGGCAACACTGTAGATAAGGTGGATCAAGTTCAGATCTATAATCTGTGAACGGAGACATTTGGCTCCCTGTTGTGTGATGGTCAACAAGGGCAGCAGGTGCACCACAGGGAAGAACGACAGGGAGGCAGAGCCACCACCAGGAAGTGACCCCTGCCAGAGACAACAATAAAAAAGCCGAGGTTTTGTAGCCTTGAAAATATGAAGTGACAAAGCGTGCCCTTTGTGTGGGAATTGACATGGTACGATGCTGACACTGTGCACCCTCTAGGGGTTGATCTTCAGGATCAAATGCCAAAACTAGGTCAGTGGGAAGAGAGAAGGAAATATGGGGAGGGGGGATTCTTAATATTTAGAAGAAAAAAAATATTTTAGTGTTCAACACCTTTAAGCACAATATGCGGTACAGTCAGTCAAATACACCATTATCATTCACCTCTCTACCACTTTTTAAACCTTTCTACTTAAGTCAAAGCTGACAGTTTTATCAGATTTACATCATCGGTAGCCAGTAGACAATGAAAGACTTGTGGTTTTGTTGTCAGTGTTGGTGTGGTCCGTACTGCTGAGAAAACACCTGTGGTTGTTACCGCAGATTCTGCACACAAACGAAGGCCAACTGATAACGACAAAGGCAGCATGTGAACATTTTAAAGTTTTATTATTTAGATGTTTTTCAGGAAGTTAACCAGGACACAATATTGGAGAAGAATATCTGAAAAAACTTTTGAAAATGGTCATAATGAGGAAAAACTACTGGGTTTTGGGTCTCGCTGGAATAAAAAATGTAACGCAGTACTAGCCTGGTTGACACCAGGGTCTGGGGAAGGTTCATTCACTGCCCATTTCCAAAGGGGCGTCACCAACTGACGCTGCTCAAATGCCTCTGGGCGCAATTGGATAGTCCTTCAACCAATCAGAGCGATGAAGGAGATGACTCTTCAACGTCGCTGTGCTATCGTCATCGTGTAAAGCCCACCTCAACGGTTGTGATTGGTGCCTCGATTTGGAAAAATTGGAAATGGGCTTGAATGGGCTCTTGGCCAGATGGGCTTGCAGAGCAAATCTTAAATTTGCCGGAAGTTCGTCAGGGTTTTCCCAGGCTACCAAAGTACCGAAAATTGGCATCAAATGTAATCTTGTTGACATATCTTTGATCAGATAGTTCCTTATTTAAATCAATTGCCAATGTTTGACTATTTCATTTCAACTCTGGGCGCTTTTCGTTATGTTAATGTGTCTCCTTGCTTCCCTCACTCAAATCTCATCCTCGCAGCTGCCCGGCTGTATCTGTCATGTGGAGGTGAGGTATTTATACGTCACGCCACTTGACCTATAGTGTAGGAATACACCTGTTTTTTCACCCTCTGAAACGCCTCCAGAAGCCTCCTTGTTTCCTTGAGATGCATTTGGAGTGGACATGTTATACAATGTTATAATGTTAGGTTTTCATGTTAAATGTGGCCAAAACAAATAATGAGCTAAACGTATTTTAGAGAAATCCCCGTTAGCTAAAACTTTCAGATTTCCAACAATTCTGAACGCTCCAGTTTTAAGTTTTTTCTACTCTGGGCTGAGTGTTTAGCAACACTTAGCTGGCCTTCACTGGCCTTCTATGATTGGTCATTTGCTCCAGCCAGGCAGGACTGGAGTGTTTTATTTATTTTTTTTTTTTTTTAAGCTACTGTGGTGTTAACATTGTCACATGTTGCAGTAAAAGATGTCATTTTGGCTGCCAATTCACATTACTCCTGAAACATTTTCAGTTATGTAGTATTTAGTTTAAAAGCCTATATCTGCCATTTTTGACTGTAGAAAGTGCTGCTTCGTTCCATTACAATTTAACGTTAGGATATGCTGCTAACTATTAAGTAACCCCAGATAGCTATAATCTTGGCGCCCAATCCTGTTAATTTCTTCCCAATTTCGGGTCACATTACTGCTCTCTGCTGGTACATGTCCGGTTGTGTAATATTTGGTTTAGAAGCCTTATATTTGAGATTTTTCATGGTACAAAGTCCTGCTATATACGCTGTTGCAGTAGCTCTAGCTGCTACTAATGAAATAAAACAGGAGTGCAGCCATAGACTGCATATTAATCTATGAGTGCAGCGGAGATTCCAGGAAACATGCTGGCCAATCAGAGCAGACTGGGCTTTTTCAATAGGGGGGGAGACTTACAGACTGGGCTTTTTCAAGAGGGGGGGGGACTTAAAGAGACAGGCGCTCCTACAGAGTTTCTCATACAGAGTGTGAATACAGGTGCAGCAGTAACATTAAAGCATGTAAACATGTTCTAGTACAAACACTAAATAACCTGAAAATGCTATATAATATTTCCCCTTTTAAGGGATTGTAAGATCCTTCATGATGGAGAAGGGGAAACGATTTCCAGGTCACAGGAGGAGACAGGACACGAGGGAGCATAAGTTAGCATAAAGAAAAGCACCACATGTCTCCTAAAGAAATTACATGTACATACTAATAATTTAAGGGAAAATGCCATTTCTCCCTGGATTATGTTCACTGGTAATGTTTTTTTCAGGTGCTCAGGGTGGCCTAAGCCAAAGCGCATGACTTCAACATTGCATCCCGAGTTCTGCTGGGTCGTAACAGTGTGGTTTGGTTTAGGCATTCAGTCAAATGTTAATAAAGAAAAACATCCAGTCTGAATACTTTGAGTTGCCTAAACATAATACATAATTAAAAATAATGATTTAGTTGGTATAAGCAGATAGTGTATTGCAATAGCAGATTTTCTAGACAAAAGAAATAAAATATGCTTGGCAGTAAATGTTTTGAACCAAACGTATTTGCTGTTGCAAAATAGTTGTGCATGTTAACGGAATTTTCAGGAGACAGGTGTTTTATTTAGGCAAAGATTTTGTATGGCTGGGAGTATCAAAAAACCTCACAGCGCTGGCCAGTATCGACAGAACTATTATTGACAGTGTTTTGATAATTAATTAATCAATGATCTGCTTTTCTGTTTTCTATCATTTTCCATCAAATATCTTTTGGTGTCTAAAAAAAGAGTGTATTTCCTGACTGATTAATCAAAAATATACTTGGTAGATTAAGGGATAATGAAATCGGCCAATAATGAAATCAGCTGATAATGAAAATTAATAATTCCTTGCTGTTCTTGTTTTTTGTAGTGGCAGCATAGATTTCTCTGTGTATTGGTTCACTTACCTGATTCATAAAAAAAGACAGAATTTTTTGCCCACAATTGTCACATTAATGAAAATTGTAGTGAGGTAAAGCATTGTTTTCTCCGATATTTCACCACCAAATCAGGGTTATGCATGTTATAATTTGTGCTAATAAGGTGGAATGCCAACTTCTCTCTTCCCCGCTCCAATCACCTTCTGCCCACCGGCCATGACTTGCCTGTAAAGTTCTCATCTGGGAACTCGGGGTCTCGCATTGTGAGATGAACAACGGCAGTAATAACAACAACTGGGCTGATTTTCCCCTCCAGAGGAACAGGGGTCTGGCTGGTCCAAGCACACCGGCGAGCGAGCCTCCCTCTGGCCCTTGTTTGTCACGAGCTGACCCTTCCATTTAATTAATTAAAATTAGCATCTGTCCCCTTGGCATTGACTTGTTACGTCAGATAGAATCAGCTTTTGTATCAGCGGGCCCCAGGGGCTGCTGGCCCTAACGAGGCCCAAGATCCTAATTAGATGATGTAAGGGGGGGGGGGGGGAAGAGGGAGTAAGAGGGAGCTGGACAAGGAGGAGAGAAGGTGTGGGGGGGTCTGAGCAGGGGGACACAGAGGGTCCTGCTGGGCTGAGTTGGCCCTGGGGGAAGTGGGGTATTTATACACCCTGCACCTTAACATGTTGGAGGGGGGAGGCAGAGGAGAGGAGCAGCTCTGAATCTTTCTCTCCGTCTGTTGTACATCCTGTCTCTCTGTTTATCTCCCTCTGTCTTTGTCCGGTTTGTCTCTCTGTTTGTCTTTCTGCTTCCCTCTCGCCTGCTCCTACCCTCATTGTCACATTAAGAAATACAGGATCAGACAAGGATGCACAATCACAGATTAGAGAGCAATCCAACACATTCTTGCAAACCCCTCCGATTTGTGAATAATCTCTTTTTCACATTTTAAGCCGATCCCAATTTTATATGGTTAGGAGGGAAAGAAGAACAACATATGCTACTTTTAAAAATGTGTTTTTAGAATTTTCTTTTAAAGCAAAGACCATGAATTAACATGGTCTTCCTCTTACAAAGTAAACTTTTAATTCATAAACGGTCACACACACACTTTTGCTAAACTCAACACACTCAGGGGGTTTTGCCGCTACAGCCTCACTTGGTCTGTTATGACCATTAGCTTATGGTGGCTAAACAAAGCTAATGTTGGCAAACTTTAGATGACTTTTGCCATGTAACTAACAGTACTCAGCATGCAGTTTCAAAGGTTTTATCACAAAAGTAAAACAAGAAGTCAACACATACTGCATCACCAGTCATCTTTGAACTAGTCTATATCCACTTCCGGGTTTGTTCCGTTGCCGCCAAAAATATTGCCGCATGGCCTTCTTTTTCGGTCGGATGTCTGTTACCTTCCACTTTCTTTGTGTTGTAATTTTAAACTCCGGTGGATTTCTGAGGACTATGGTTAACTGCTTGTCAGATCTCTGCAGAGGCACTGTGGCTCTGTCTGGTGCTTCGCGCCACCCATAACGATTGTGATTGGTTTAAAGAAATGCCCTCCCATCCCGGCATGCTGTGTGGACTAGCCAGACCCTCCTTCGCAGCGCTATGGAGGAAGGTCTGTCAGTGCGAGACTATCTTTGTAGCAACTGACTGAGGAGAATCTGTTGTAATTACCACTTGTGGCCACAGCAAAGATTAGATAATCTTCAAACTTTTGGTTGGTTGCTTTCACTCATTTTAATCTTGATTTTCATCCACTGTTGAATTGCAGTTGCACCTCAAATCATAATGACTTAAATATCAGAGCTGGAATAATGGTGTTTAGTGGCTCGACATCCGCAATACTATTTTAAAAGGTGCTAAACAAAGGGCCGGATTTAAGTTTTTCAACACTAGTGCCAATACAATACCTGGTTTTGCTACCAAAACAACAGCTTTCTTTTAAAAAGGGTGAAAAGTGTGTTTTCCTTCAAAAATGTATTGAAAATTTAACAAAAGAAGCCAAAATTCTTTCAAAATGTTGTTTTAACACGAGCAGTCATACAACAACTTAAAAAAATCAGTTCACTGATTAAATCACAAATATCAGTATCTGATCAAAATAAAAAAACTATGAATCTGACCAAAAAATAAATGCTAACTTTTCTTACTTGGCAGTTTTCTATACTCGTCGGTGCCACAGACACATTTCTCTGCCCAGCCCCATCTAAACCTAAATACAATTGCTAAATTTAAGTGTATGAGATCTCTCTCTCTCTCTGCCTCACTCACTCATATAGCCTACTGAAACACACACTTGTTGTTTGACCCACTGCATCCATCTGCTGCTTGTTGATCAGACTGCTGCCCATCTCTGTTGTGCAAAACCACAACTCTGTCACAGCTCCACTTTACTCTCTGGTGTCATATGCTGATCCCCTCAGTATCTGAGGTCGGTGGGGACCGATCGGGACAGATGCTGGTGTTTGGGTGGCTGCTGCTGCTGCTGGTGACGAGGGACCAGCCAACGTGAGCAGACAGGATGTGGGCAGCGACTCGTCCCAGATAGACGTGTGTCAGTAAAACAGTGGGTGACATGGGAGGACGCCAATGTGGTGGGAGATGTTAAAGCTTTCTGAAAGTCTTAGGAGGAGAAAGTGAGACAGATAGTGAGACTGAAATGTATCAGTTTTAACCCACACCACACACATATACATACATGTGTATATATGTAAATATATGTTTTATGATATGTAAAAAACTAAAAAGTAAGATCAAAGTTATTTCCTTCTAATAAAACCTGATCTGCTCAGCTTACACACGCGAAAAAGGCGTTTTGTGAAGATAACTCTGTCTCGGGTAACGTTGGCTGACATTTCTGGTGTGTAAACCTCTCCAAATCCAATACGGTAACATTAGCCTAAACTCTGAGAGCATCCAGGACCAACTTCCATACATTGGAGATATACTGCGTAGTGGACGTGCTTGTTCCTAAACATAACTTGTGACCCCACAAACTAATGCGCTTACTATACTTAATAATATACATCCTGGCCTCGGGAGTACTGCTTGATTACTATTAGGCAGTAAGCTAGTTAGCTGGACATGCTAACGTTCGCAGCACAATGTTAAAACAATTCCTCACACGTCGGATAAAAGTATACACCACCCTCCAAACTCCAAAATCCAACGTGCTTGCATACCACTTCAATGGTTAAAGAAATCCAAAAAAACTTTGGTTTTAGTGAACGGTCAATTGACTTTTACCAGAAGATAACACAGATCTTTGTTAATAATCACTTGCAAAAATAATCACAAAATAATGTTTTATTTCATGCCTAAATTCTTGAATAGGAATCAAAGAATTTACAAAAGGCTGATTTATTGACAGTATAATTTTCATGTTGTGCACATGTGTTTATCCCTCAAATGTGTGAATAAGTTGTGCTAATTTTGTGTGTGTGTGTGTGTGTGTGTGTGTGTGTGTGTGTGTGTGTGTGTGTGTGTGTGTGTGTGTGTGTGTGTGTGTGTGTGTGTAGGGGGGTTAAGTGATGATGGGGGGGAGGGGTCAGTCAGTCATCACCCAGTTTGTGAGTGAGAGGACCGGGACCACATGCCCCTCTTTTAACTGTGTCAGATCACGGTGGCCTCTTCAAATCATGTCCCTGTCACACACACCAGCGACGCTGCACCGTATACACCTCCAGTTTTATTTTTTTGAAAATATATTTTTTAAAAGGACACTATATCCATTTTTTAGTAGGTTATGTTTTCTACAGCAGTTGCTACATTGTCCTTTTGTTTTTTTGCATTCAATTGTCAGATTTATATTTTCCCCAACTAACCTGAAAGTTGAAGTGCTCTTGCAAAATGTAAAGGGGACAGATAATTAGTTTTTTTCTAATTAATATTCAATTTAGTGCAACTTTGCAGTGTACACGAATGAGTGTGCTCCATAAAAGGTCTTGATAAACAGCTTCCATAGTCTAGCTATATGACAGATCTCGATACAAATGTAAAGACACATGTAAGCTGATGTCAAACATAAAGCAATCAATTAGACCATGGAAAAAGCAGGAGTGCAGGAAAGTGTTGATTGCTGGCTGTAGTTCAACGTGTGTGTGTGTGTGTGTGTGTGTGTGTGTGTGTGGAAAGCATGTGTGTGTGGCAAGCGTGTGTGTGTGGAAAGCATGTGTGTGGGTCAAGCGTGTGTGTGTATGTCCAGTGTAGCCTTGAGGAACTCCTTCAGCTACTCCCCGTGTTTGTCAGCTGGCGAGCATTCTCAATATAAGCACTCTAATTGCTCAGAAAATTACAGCTAACGATGATTGCACTTGACACGGGCTGACATTACGGTGACACCACAACGCCTCGTGCGCCCCAGCCCCCCACTTTCCTCACCTCCCCTCCCGCCCATCCCTGCCCAACACCCTATTGACCGGAGCCTTGCCCCCAGTGACCGCCGCGTGCCCTCCGCTTGTTGAAGCTGTCCAAAGCAGAGATGTCCCAAAGTTCAATCTGCTTTGGCATCGCTTTCTGCCACCCCTCATCTGTCAGCCAAACCGTTTTGTGAACCATAATGTGTTCCTCTGTACTTCATGTGTGATCTGTACTTTAGAGGCACATGTGGGAGAGTCTTTGTGCACAGTTATTTTTTGTAAAGGCTTAGAAATATGGGTGTTTTCCTTTTGTGGTAATGTTTGCATAATACTGTAAATTGTGCTCTTAATGGGTGTGTTAAAAGATTACACTCTGAATCACGGTGACGGCAGCAGTTCTGTTATGTAGAAGAAATGAAGATGTAAATGATAAAGAGTGATGATTAAGACTTCAGACAAATGCATTATGTTTTTGTTTTTTTTAAGTGTGCGTAGTTTTCCTGTTCCAGTCCCTGCAAATATTACTGTAAATGCATGTGTGCACATGTGAATGAGAGTAAATGTCTGCATGTGCATGTGCATGAACGTGTCCATATACCCGGGGCCCTTCAGGCCGGGATGTGTCACCTCTTTGTCTTGTCAGTGTTAATGTGAGCATGGTCAGCCAGGCGTGGAGCTATGACAGATCAGCAGATGAACCCCTGCTTTCCCACCCGCTTCCACATCCTTGACCCTATTTCCTCCTGTAGTCCCCTCCCTCGTCTCCCTGCCCTGAGCACATGGATTAAATATCCTTTACTGTCCAGGCATCACCTCTGGCATATGGAATCTTAATTTAATTTCAGGTCAGAACCTGTCCGTCACTGGTGCTCGGGCTACAAAGCTTCACGGCGCCAGAAGATGCCCAGTGGGCACCGGCGGGGTGGCAGAGAGGATCAGCGGTGGTGTGTACAACAGGCACCTCACAGGCGTCGCACTCATGGCTGAAAGCCATGGTGTCACAGCAGCTCTGCAGCTTTAACCTGTGGCATAAACTCTTACAACAACACACACACACACACACACACACACACACACACACACACACACACACACACACACACACACACACACACGTATATATGTATGTATATGTGTGTATATATATATATATATAGGCAGGTAAGATGTGCTGACACTGTCATGCCGTGTAGTCAGCCCCTCCATTTAGCTGACCTTTACACAGCTGTGTGCAAAGCACCACGTACACAGTAAACATCGTGGCTTTGTGGCTGGGACTCTGTAGTGCTGCTTATGATGCTGAAATGTGGAAATGTTTGAAAGCCAGAGCAGATGCAGACCTCTGATTTTGCCATGATAACAGATTTTTATAGATAAGAGTTTGTACTAATCTAAATATGGCACCATGAGCGTTAGCACTCTTGTAGTGTGAAGGGGGTAAAAGTTTCAAAGCTTCCACTTCTTGTTTTGGCCTCAGACCAGTCGGAGCCTTCACATCACATTAAACATGTTTGATTTGTTTGACTTGAATCTAAATAAAGCCGAATCTGAGCCTGTAGTTTGAGATGATCAATGATGAAAATCTGATGATCACGGTGTGCTGTCTACAGGTGAAATCTGCAAAACTCCCTTAATGATTAATGTTGAGTCTTTTTATAATCGTACATGGTCCAATTTTAAATGTATTCAAGTGTTTTCCTATCTGAAACAAACTGAATTTACACTGGGAAGCATTTTTAATTTAGGAGATGGATATTTAACATGCATTTTGCACGCACAAAACTCAAATTGACATGCAGTAATTGGGACTTCATAATAAAAATAGCTGTATTAAAGTTTAATGTAACGTAAAACTCAAGAATTACAAGCTACCTGAGTTGAAATTTAGATATAGGCTCATTTCCTCTTACTGTAAAGTATCTACTCACCACAAAAACACAGACTGTGGGTGGATCCCACACACACACGGCTGATATGTTTGCTCGTGGTCTGCGATACTCAAACTTAGGCAGTGGAAGCCTCGTGACTCACAGAGTTGACACTATCTCCACCAACTGAGCGGCAGAGACCACTCATCAGATCCAGGCAGCACAGTCATCAACTCTGCCACAGTCTTCTGTATAATAGGCAAGTTGCCACGACTACAGAATGGAAACTATTACATGTGCACATCATTAATATCCTGTCTATTGTTTCCTATGTTTCCAATCTGGCCATGTTTGTATTTGCTTGCAGTTTCTATGTGTAATTCTCCAAATATACTGTTTTTCCATCATCCCACAAACACGCCTCTCTGCTCGTTGTAGGTGTCCACCTCTGCATTGTTTTGCTTATGAATGGTTTCGTCATGTGAGGAGGTGTCTTTGGTTGGATACTGCACTAAGTGAGGTTGTTTTGTCACTGCATTCATTTCTGGGAATCACTGGACAATTCACAGTTGTGGGCGGCGAATCAAATGTCTGGAACCTGCAGGTTAATTGTTGATGTTGTGAAAGCTTTCAGTTTGATTGATATAGAAATGATGACCAAAACGTATACAATTAACTCGCTTTTATATGCATGAATCACACTGTTGTATAGAGGGCGTATATTATTATTAACCACATTAGTGCCAGTCATCATGCCAATTGCTCAGTCTGCCCTGTCTTGACACTATATGGCTGGGTATCATCAGGTTTTTTGTTTTTGTTTTTTACCAAAAATTTGTTTTTCATTCAAAGTTCTGCAGTGTAAACAGTACCAGAACTTTGCCTAGATCAAAATGGTCTAAATTTGTCAAAAGTCTGATTTTAAGTCTAGAATTTAATCTGAAATCTGACTGTAAAACTGATAACAAGTTTGACCATGTGTCAATTCTTGGTGCTGCAGACATATTTTGGTCTGTATAAAAAAAATAAAAAAATAAGGGTTTCAGATATGACACCCAGCCCTACGTGGCACTGTTAGAAAGACTGGACTGAAATGTGTCTTAAGCCTTCAACCTGCAGGTGGTACAGGAAGTTACAGAAGAAGCCTTTGAAGATGCAGCATACAGTCTTATCTACCTATTGAGCTGTATAACTGTGTAAGTGCTCTTGCTGGATTAGTGTCAAATCTACCCACACATTTGTCTTTTGTTTGTCGCTAATTCTATCTACATTTCTTGCTGACTTATAACACAGGTAAATGGTGTTCTTATTGTCTCTTCCTCTTAGATCAGATAAATTGCATAAAAGACATCCATGTCACATAAAAAAACACTTAATAGATACTCCAGTAAAAGCACACTTTAAAACCAGAGTCAGAACTAAAATAAGCAATGACACTACACCAAAACCCTTTCTGGTCTAGGTGTTGCCTAACTTGCAGGGCCATGTAATCCCAACATCCCTGGATTGAACTAACGGAGGCCCCATCTCCCTCTCCCCTAATTCACCTGTCAGCTTTTGAAGGCAAAAATGCCCTAAAAAATATATTTTAAAGACATTACAAATTTAAGTGTGGGTCGGCTTTCCCATAATCGTCAATGTCATCTTTACCAGACTAAGAATTTGAGTCATAAGCATAACAGTTGGGTTTCCAAACCAGCTGGTAAATTAATAGGTTAGTTAAGAACAAGTAAATTTAAGGCGTTGATGCGTATACACGAACATATCTGGCATGTGTGCGCTTTCCTTTGAACCAAACAGTAAATTAGTAATTGAAAAAATGGTCCAATTGAGCTGCTTCCCCTCTTTTTTTTAAAGTTTTTTGTTTTTATTCCACCTAGCGGACCCCTGGCTCTGGCTGTTTGGCGCTTCTGTCACTCATGCAGCCCCAGTGATGGAGGTGTGGTGGAAGAGGAGATGGTGGCGGTGGTTGTTGGGGATGTGTGATGTGTTGTGACAGCGGGAGCCAGGGCTGGCGGGCGGTCACCATGCGGCACCATATTGCCGGGCTCCCCGGGGATGTGGGATGAGCATGCCAGCCTTGCCAAGATGTGCTAATAGGCGCAACACGTCTTGCTTTCACACATTAAGGCAAGCGAAGGGTGACAGATCAGAGCTGTGATACTGCCGCCTGTAAGGGAAAAAAAAAAAAAAGGGTCCACACCACCCGTTTGCCATGCAGCACAGGCTAATGATGAAAACTCCCCGAGATGAGCAATATGCCCACCAATCACTGAGATGATATGTGTGCAGACAGACGTATCTCCATCTCTCTTGTCACAGAGTGAAGACCAGTGCAGATCGCTCTTCACTAGAGTGATGCTCAACTCCATATTGTTACTGACAATAAAACTACAAGTGTTGAAACAGGATCAACACTTCTTCGAAGAAAACATTCTCACCCAAAGCAGCCGAGGTCAAGTGGGCTGCTCCGGGCTACAACACCTTTTGTCACATCTGTTACCAGAACCCTCCGCTTGGATGTAGTGTGCTGAGCTGAATGTTTAACTGTTGAAAGGAAATGAGAGCTTCTGTGCACTCACTCTTGTTACTTCCACCTTTGGGGACATATGGTTGATTTGGCAGATTTTCAAACACCTGCCTCCATTTGTTTGCCTCAAAGATTATTTGGAAGTGTTGGTTTGAGGAGCAGAACGAGTAATCGGAGTCCAGTTTACTGCTCCAAAAAAATTTCCATATTGTTCTTTGAGTTTTTATAATTAATAATCATTAATGACATTACAGATAGCACATCGGCCAGAGATATGTGATCAATATTTCTAGTTTTGGAAGCTTGGCGTTGTGAAGCTAAAGGTTATTTGGAACAAAATGAAACAATCTACCCACTGTATAATTTCAGGCCTTTTAGAGTGACCTAATTAAAGGGATAGTTCCGATTTTCTGAAGTCGGGTTGTATGACGTCCCCCAGTTCGGAGAAGCAGGCAGGAGTACCGACACGGAAGCTAAGCAATGTCCGGCTGTGGACGGGGACAGCAGCTAAATGCATTTTAGACACATACAAAAATCATTTTAAGTGTGCGCTATATTTACAATATTTTTACTTCTTTACCTTGCTGTAAGACAGTCCTTTCAGACAGGGAACTGAAGCGGTTATCTCTGCTTTCTTCAAAGCCACCAAACTCCTTTTGACCTTTTGTCATTTTACTTTGTAGAACACAGGGGTTGCTGGTCTCCCGCTGATTCAATCAGTTATTTTGTTTCTTATTGTGTGATTTACGCAAACTAACCTCCACCCCATTCACCTCCAGTTTGCTTCAAAATCAACTGTCCAGAGCGTCTTCCCAGTAAGATCAAGATCAGGAATGCCACTTCGGATCACATCCATCCAAATCTTAATCACATTCACTCCTCCACCACTCCACCAGTGTCTAGACTCCAGGGCGGGTAGACCCCCTCACATATCACTTCAAATTCTTCAGTCGATACCTTAATTGTTAGGTATTGTGTATCGACATTTGGGTGTAATGTCTGCGTGTCCTCATACTTTTAACTATTTATTGTATAAATCCTGAATATTTTGTAGTGTCCTTCGAAACCTGTTATCAACCTTTTACAATAATGTTCAGCTCTGAAAACATTCTCTTTCAGCCAGCCTGATTTCAGTAGGTATGATCGTAACCCGGTCAGCCTTCAAAAAGGTAATTTCTTCCATGTCACTGGGACAAAGATAAACTCACTGGTTCTGTGTGTCAGGCATCGGAGAGCCATTTCATGTAGGTGGATACCCCGCTGAAGACCCCTGTGATACGTCCGTGGCTGCCTGTTCTTGATCAAATATTAAAGTAGAAGGCAGTCCTGACAGTAGAAACCAGCACCTCCACCCTTCCTCTGACTGTAGTAACCTTCTAACATCCATAATGGATCATGTGTTAAGGATTATAACATATAAATGATTGCAGTTGCACTGCATTGAGACACTGCATGAGGCTACATATTTCATCCAGGATTTTAGAAAGGGTGTGCTTGGCATTACAGTGCGACGTTAATGCAGTATTATACAGTCCTACATGAGAAGTAAATGAATGATTTATGGAGACAGTGGCTCACCTCTGTGTCACCCCTAATGTTAATGTGGAGATATGAGTGTGGAAAAAAATTATTTTTGCTTCCTCCAGTAGCATCCTACAACTGGGGACGCACAGATAAACACACACACACACACACACACACACACACACACACACACACACACACACACACACACACACACAATACAGTATCCAGTATTTCACAAGAAAAAGCTAAAATTAGCAGAGAGAATGTACATAATTTTGTGTAACAGAAATATTGTCCTTCTTTTCTTATCCCTTCTCATCTTGTGACCCTTCCGATTTTATCATGGGAACCCTTTTGTGTGGTCTGTACCCCTAGCTTGGGAACCACTGTTAGTATGCTTCTAACTTTGTGGCAACAGTTTGTTTGTCCCTTTCCACCTCCTTAAAGAAATGTTGTTCCCTTTTTGCTATGCAAGAAGTTGACCTGTCTGCACAGAGCCCTGACCTCAACCCCATCCAACACCTTTGGGATGAACTGTGAGCCAGACCTCGTCACCTAACATCAGTGTTGGACCTCACTAATGCTCTTGTGGCTGAATGGGAGAAAATCCCTGCAGCAGGTTCAACATCTGGAAAAAAGACTGAAACCAGACTGCGGGCCATAGACATAGTGTAGTTAGTTATAGACTTAGTCCAATATATAAATAGAACAAACTACCATGTGTACAAGTGTTGTAATGTAACGGAGTACAAATACTTCACCGCCGTAGAATTTTCACGTATCTGTACTTTATTTATATTTCCGAAAGTTTTAACTTTTACTCCACTACATTTCCCCTAAGTGTCTTAGTTACTTGTTACTACAAAATGAAATCAGAAGAAATTTGTTACACAGGAAAAAAGCAGGTTTGGTGAATCACATGCTCCAATTCAGTTGGCAATGTAATGCCGGTTTGTTGCCAAGCTGTGAGAAAAAAAAAACTGGGCCAAAACTGAAGAAGAAGAGGAGGAAGCATAATAACTGATAGTGTCATGGAAGCACCTGGTGCAGGCTCTGCCGCCATGGTAACGGCGATGACCACCCTGACGACAGACGATGAACACCCTGACGACAGTGGTGAACGGGGTGGTGATGAGGATGACGTTACACACCTTTGGCCTTGTTCTTTTTTTTTTTTTTTTTTTTTTTACTTCTAATAATGAAGTACATTTAATATCAGAAAATTACTTTTGATACTCAAGTACAGTAAATATCAGATACTTTTAAGACTTTTACTCAAGTAATAGTCTAAAAGGTGACTTTCACTTCTACCAAAGTCGTGTTCTGGTAAGCTACTTGTACTTTTACTCAAGTATTGCTTTCAAGTACTTCACACAAGGCTGCTGAAAACTGAATTACGTTCAGTCTCATCTTCTTCTCTAAGGAGAAATAATAGAACAGTGAAGCACAAACCACTGTTACCTCCTCGGCATCTTTCATTAAGCCTATACTGGGCATAAAATCCTGTAAGTTAATGTCTCTCATAACCCTTCTGGCTCTCTGTTATTCCACCAACACCTTGACATATAAATTGGACTGGCAATATTTTTCACTTGCTTTTCAACCCCTCCATCCTCCCTCCTCCCGATCGAAGCAGTCCCTGGGGCCACGCTGTGCTCGCTGAAGCGCTGTGTTGTACGCGGGTGCTCTGCCTGCCGTCAATATGGGTGAGTTACAGAGGTCGCCGGTTCAAACGCAGTTCACGCTTCACGCCGACACTATCTGTGCCTCCACCCGTGCAGATAACGTGTGCTGGGGTGTGACATCACACTGTATGTATTTTTTGGCTTGCGTGTTTACTCATTCAGCCACAGCACGGAGGGTTTCGATTTCTGTGGCCTGGGTCGTCAGTGGGGCAACCGGCACTGATTCCTGGTCGAACAGCAGTTGGCCAATCTGTCTGTGTGTGTGTGTGTGTGTGTGTGATCAGCTGTATCACTGTGTACAGCTCAGTCACTGCAAGGGAAATGTCACGCAACAATCAGTCATTTAGCTTGATCTATCGCTGTATATCTTTCTGCACATCAACGTGACACATTGGGAGCTCCAAGACTACATCCACTAACCTGCTAAATTTGAAAATGTGTTTTTGTAACAGATCTCTATCCACACTGAAATCTGGTAAAGAGTGGGAAAGACAGTCCGATTATACTCTGCAGAGTCTCAGCTGGTTTGACCTCTGCTCTGTTCCTCCCTTCTCTCTGGTATTCCCTACGCTGTGTTTTCATACAGACTCTCACATAGTTTCTTGTTTCTGGTGTTCGTCAACTTAATGAGTATTTGAATGCTGCGCATAAATACTGTTAACCAGGTAAACAGTAACTCCGTCAATCAAAACACTATATTATATGAGCATAATGCTACCTGACAAAATAAGGTTAGTTTAATGACAACAGCTCTGGTTAAATAGAAGCACAGAAAGTTGACCTCTTAAACGTTACTGCTACACAGCCCTCAGCCGTGTTTTCCCTCGTATGCACCAGAAAACGAGGCCAGTGTGTTCAGATTTGCATGTGTTTTTCTGTTTCACCTTGACTTTCAGGACTTCCATACTGGAGATGGTTTCACAAAGCAACATTTTGGGGGCTGTTTAAAATGCTGAAAAAAAAGCATGCTTTTTTAAATTTTTTATTTACTGTAGCCAGCGTAGTGTGGACGTCTAAGAAGTAAGAACTCAACTGTGTAAGTGCAATATACATTATTGCTAAGGGAAGACATCTTTTTTAGAAAGTGAGGACATTTTTAGAAGCCAGGATGCTTTTGCAAAATGAAAGGTGTGTGTGTGTGTGTGTGTGTGTGTGTGTGTGTGTGTGTGTGTGTGTGTGTGTGTGTGTGTGTGTGTGTGTGTGTGTGTGTGTGTGTGTGTGTGTGTGTGTGTGTGTGTGTGTGTGTGTGTGTGTGTGTGCGTGTGTGTGTGTGTGCGTGTGTGTGTGTGCGCGCGTGTGTGTGCGTGCGGAACAGTCCACTGCCTCTCTTTTTCACTTATATGTGAATTCAATGGACTTTTGCTCCAGTCTAAAAGACATTTAGAAGACATTTAATGTGAATGCAAAGAGTAGAGCTTACAATAAATGTGAAGGCAAACAAATGATGATATGACTTGCCAGAGTCTGCTGTGGTTTGAAGTGAACTAGGATAAAGTTCTGTGGTTTATGTGGCCATCTAGTGGGCTCGGCGAAACACTTCCCACATGGAAACTAAACATGGGATTTAAGTTTGGGGTTTGTTTTTTTTAACCTGCAAATGGGCAAAGTGTTTCTTTTGCACAGCTTCTGTACTTCAGGTTCAAGAAGACATATCTTTAATAGGCCTAGATACAGTATATACAGTAATTCACTGTATATCTATCGGGAAAATAGATTTAAGTTAGATGTACTGTGTATGTATCAACTTAGACTACTGCATTATGAATAAGGCTTTGTCAGGTCTGGGCTGAGATCAAATGTGCAAAAAAAGCAGAGCAGCAGAGGGAAACTTCCTTAATGTCTGTCAGCATATTTAACTCTTACAAGACGCCAGTTTTATTTTGCATCTGTTAAACGTTACCCCTTCAGCCCTGAAATCAATGCAGTGCTTTAAGCTTTTTGAACCGTTGATTCTTGAGTGACGTAGAGGAACTCATGATGCCACTACTTACTGTGAGATTAAAGTAGTCCCTGAGAAACTGGTAGTCTAAGTTTGTGTTGCTGATGTCAAAATATGTGACAATCAAGCACTTTTATTTTTTAACTTTCCTGGCCGGGATTGTATTGCACATCTCTGGGGTTCAAAATCCAAACTCGATTCCTTCCCCACCATGCTTATCCATCCAGTACAGTTGCATTAAAAACATGGTTCCTGTTTTAGCTATGGAAATTACCACTGCTTTGAGAACCGAAATAGTTGATATAAAACTGTAGTCAATATGACTGTAGTCAATATGATACGTCAGTTTAAAAGAGAAATAAAGATCTGCGTCGATGGTCCTGTAGTGGTTTACTATAAGTGCAACAGTGTGTAAACATGGATGGACCACAACACAGAAAGATCCACCCATGTTAACCTCCATGTGTGTTTTTGTTCCACATACAAAAAATATCAGTATGACATTTTTGTCTTAGTATGAGCCTCACAAGCTGAGTCATAACGAAAACAAACAACAAAAGAGAGATATATAGAAAGAAAAGCTCACTGAATGCTTTGAGCAGTTTATAATAGTTATTTACTGATCATTTTCTCATATCTTGTAATATTGAGTTATTGCACGTGAGGTGAACAGTATGTTTAAGCTTTTCTTCCTATTACAAAACATTAAATGTTAACCTTATTGCTAGAAGCAACAGGCGACAAGTGATGTGGTGAAAATAATCGGAAATACAGAAATGACAGAAAAACAGTGAATTCTAAGAAGTGTGTGTGTGTTTATGTGTGTGCATGTGTGTGTGCGCATTTAAGATGATACATGCATGGGTTTACAGCTTCTTAGCAACGTGTGTGCGTGTGTGTGTAAGTACAGAGGAGTTGTTGTTTTTGATCAGTGAGCAGTGAGTGCTGCTTTTTATCACTTATTGACTGCGTTTGTGTGGTTTTTCTCTGTTAGTTCTCACTGCGTAGCTGTGTGCTGCCTGTGTAGCTTTCTGTATATAAGTCTACCAGAGTTTGTGGTTTTGTGGCCCGGATGGGTGGGTGCATTTTTCTTTTTCCTGAGGTAGGCAATGCATTGAGGTTAGCAGCGTAGAGCTAAAGATGTAGAAAACTAACTTGGTAAGAAGCTTGGCGGATGATTTGAAGTAAACAAAACAACCTTGACTTCACTCAAAGCGGGGGATTTTATATTTGGTCTGCTCTTTGAGTCCAAAGTTCAGTATTTAAAAAAACAAACAAATACATTTTCTCTGTATTTATGAGAGAAGCAATAATGTTGCCTGACATCATGTATATCATGATAACATATCATGTTATAAAGACTTATACATTTTTTTAAGGGGATTTTCAAAACATTTGAACAAAAGAGCCAACGGTTTCATTTATCAAAGCTATCAAGTTTCAGTTATTAATAAATAGTAGTGGGGCTTTTTTGTGTTAAATAGCCATCAAGCCTTACTGGTATAAATAGTCATTTCATTAAAATAAAACGAGGTTAAGCAGTCCATGAGATGGTTTCCTTCATTATTAAAGTTGTAATCTGTCTAATTCTATTTTTACGATATCAATTGGTGAAACGTGAAAATAAATTTTTATATGATAAATGCACAACAACAAACAACTAAACAAAGCAGACGGAACAGAATCACCATCTTCTTGTACTGTGAACATCTGGGCACAGATTGTGACATAATTAGCTACAAAGACAATCCAAAGTTCACACATCAACCATCTCACTTAACATCAGTGTGAGCTCCCAATCTGGCAAATGTCAACCTCTTTTATTTTATTACCTGCGCAATATCGATGGGTGATATTTTCACAGCGAGTTTGGCTCTCTCTGCATCTGCATTAAGCCCGGCTGACTGACATTAACAATGTAATTACTGCTCCTCAGGACTCTGAACCAGGTGTGTGTGTGTGTGTGTGTGTGTGTGTGTGTATATACACAGGGTACAGTGACAGTTGTCCAGCTGTTGTTTTATATTTATTTTCATACAAAATACTCGCCCACTCTCACCATGAATATGTACCTGTAAATACATATAGCCTAGATATAGAGTGTCCATGAATGTGTAGATGGGTACAGGAGCTACCTACATGAGTATGGGAGAGGGTGAGAGTGGGGAATTGTGTTGATACCAACAGCTTTATATATTAAATTATATTTGTCTAGCAATTTTTTAACACTTACTAGTTTTATAATGAGAAACCATATTTGATGTGGATCCAACATGTCTGATCCATTAAATAATGTCAGTGCACAGGGTCGATACAGATTCAGTACATTGGATTAGTGCATCAATACTTACTACCTGTTTTTCTTTGACGCACAGCCTCTGTGTATGTAAGTGTGTGTGCATTGTGCATATTGAATATTATTGTCAAACCTAATTTAAATGCCTACCTAGTTGTGCATATGTTTTTTAATAACATAATCTCAACATGTCATTCTAAAACGGAGATGTGTGAATCCATTTCAGGCTTGAATTTCAGATGTTTTGTGCACAGTGAAGCTTTTAATGTGATTTCAAAAGAAATTAGTTTATATAGTCTATTCTACTACTAGGTTTTAAAAGCATGTTAACGGGTGCAATACTTCAATAACACACTGTGAAAATATGAAGGATAAAATAAACTTGAGTTTGAAACGTCTGAGCGCCTACTACCCACCCAAACTTCCTTTACCATCTTGTGTCTTCATTTATTTCTGCATCAAGAAGCATCTTTAAGGAAGTGGCACAAAGAATGAACATGCTATATCTTCTGTCTCTTCCAAATGTTTAAGAATACAAACGACTTCTGAAAGTGTTTTTAAAAGCACGCAATTTGAAGAAAACTCCTAGTAGCTATTTTTTTGTGCCACATTTTCACCCTGGTCTGTTCTTTTAAAATTCTCTCCTTAGAAACTGTCTAACTTCATGTGCAACATGATGTTAATATTGATAAAGAAAGAGGATGTAAAATGCAGCAGAGAGAAAATGACCTCATCATTGGTGCATAAAGACGCCAGTTCACACATTATTTCAGTGCATGTTCCAGTTTATTCGTTAGATTATTTACAGAAAGAGAGAGAGAGAAAGAAAAAGTGACTCTTTATATACCTCTGTTGCTGCTTTCGTTCTGTTTATCAGACTCGTAAAAGTCCTTGAATGCCGGCGGTGTTGTTCCACCACACAAATGGTGTGGAGTACACATTACTTCTCATTAGTGTTGCGGAGAGTTCATTAGTGCTGAGGTCTCCATGTGCGCTTAGTGTTACCCAGGAGAACAACCTGACTCACATAGTTACTTATAGAAGAGAGGAACTATTCAAGAAAGAAACCAGGCTTTTTAAAAACTGTTAATCTTTGTTGGATCTAGCCGTTTGCCTCCTGAGTAAATCTGAGGGACGTTTTGAGTGAAATTTCATTATAAACACATTTTTTTTCTGATCTTTCCTCCGCTGGGTTTGTCTCTCTGTTAATCTCCTGAGTAAAACCAAGAAGTCAGGTTGCCGTTAAAATACAAAAAAAGAAGAAAAACATATGAGATCTTGACTGTCGGTGGCCACAAAAAGAAAAATCTTGAATCTGAACTGACGATTCTAATGTTTATGTGATGGACCTCCGCACAGCTTCTGTACGTGCAAATGTGTTGCAGCATAAACATCAGTGTGCATCATATTGTGAGGTTTATACAGGACGTGATCACTCTAAGTTGCTGCTGCTGGCCAACAGTTTGTGGTTTGTGAACATCCCAGCACCATTGACCACAGTGTAGCGTCTACCTACACACTGACAGGAAATAATTAGTTGTCTTTGGCTGTGAGTCAACGTAGGTCCTCTCATCAGGGGGAACAATCGTACATATTGTTTGTGAAATCTTTAACCGCTGCACTTAAACATTACCTGCTGTGAAGAAAAAAAAAAGCTGTGGTCTGACTTCAAATTCAAATTACATTCTTATAATTTAAAGTTTCCAAATGCAGTTTAACTACTTGTGGTTTATGTTACAACATTACATCCTCGTCGGTGAAGACCGATGCACAATTTGATCGTTGTGCTTCTTTCTTTCTTTGCTGCATGATAAATCTAACTAGAAAAACATGCATTGGAGACTTATTTCTTAATAACCGAAACCTCCAGATAAACATTCATTTTTTGATTTTTCTTTAAACCTATAGTGTACTTGTAGCCCATATCATTTGTATCCTATCATGTGACAAAGCCTGAAAGTGCACACTTTAACACATCCCACAGCTGAAAACAAACAGATTTGTATCTGCAGGCTGTAGTTGGATATTAGCTGACTAGAGGACATATCACTATGTAGTGAGTAAAAGAGGAAAAGTGTAGGGTAGTACTTGTGTATATAACTCGCGTATAATTCATAAGTCGCGTGGTGGTGGCTAGGATTATATATATATACTGATTTACAGACACTCCAATTTGAAGTTGTTGAATAATAGAGTACACATTGCATTAGCCTTACACACTTGCAAAATACCTGTCTGTACACAACTTTAAATATTTCTTTTTACACAGACTGATATAAGAACATACATACAGTATAGAATAATTGGGCGTCATTGAAGCCCGCTTCGATGTTATGGTCTCTGTACTACCTTGACGTTTTTATTGTACACCTCAGGATGTAGTTCTCTTAATGAGCATTCCAGTTAATTTCAGTTTGGTTCTGTCAGTTACAATAATCACCAGGTGAATTTGCTTAAATCTCTGAGTTAAAAACAAGTCTGATGGGACAAAAAACACATACCACACACCTTCTTTCTTGTGTAATTCTGAAGAGTTTTCAGGGTTTCCCCAGGACGTGGTTAGTGGAGGTGGTAGGTGCATTTCCCATTTTTTTTTTTTTTTTTTTTTTTTTTTTTTTTTTTAATTTCCAACATTGCAACATGCTTTTTCTTAAAAGTATGATGGATCAATCAATGAATGTTACCTGCTGAGCTGAATCCAACAAATCCTGACACATCTCGTCTTGTGAGGAATTCAGTTACTGGGCTCACTCCTTAAATACCTCTGCTTGTTTTATGTTTCAAAGTACAATCATTTCTTCTGATGTTGGTCTTTATTCCAGGTGAGGCAAAGCGCCTCTACTGTAATACGCTGCAGAAAACACACTTTTTTCTAAGGCCTCTAAAATAACTAATATGAAACTGTGTAAAGGCCTGCTCGCACCAGGGTTTAAAATGAATGATTACAATTCAACCTGGGTGAACTTTGACCCAAACATTTGTACCATTGGCCAACACCAAGCTGTTTTGACAGTGTTGACCTTTTGAGGGAACACAAGGCATGAGATTTCAAAATGGAGAACGCTGTCGTAGCTTATTAGCTGTGTTGCACCATTCACTTTCAGTTAACTAGCCTTGGCGAAGTAAAAACTGCTCTACAAATTCAGATTCTTTTGTACCTTTTAAAATAATGTTTCCAAAATCGTTTCAGTGGTTCATCAACTCGTAACAGGGTCAATGGCACTTCTGCATTCGCTTTGCGGCCCTCTATTGGCTATAACCGCACTATGCAAGTTTGCCACATAGGGTAGCGGATCTGTAGTTCGAATGACTGAGGTAATGGACAATTCCACTTCCAACCTGTAGTGGGGACAGAAGAGGAAAAGTGCTTTGGTGTTGCTTTAAATAAACTGTGTGGACCTATTGTCCTGTTAGTGACTGAGATAAGCTAATTAGCTAACACGTTTGCTAACAGCTGGGAGCGATTTAATTTTCCTCCTCAAAACCTTTTTTATTGGACAAAATGTAAAGCAAAGTACAAATAATTATGTCTGTGCTGTCCCAGATCTCAGCAATCATCATAACCAACAGAACCAGTGTCCAAACCCACTAAAATAAGGTCCAAGTGGTAATACACTAGTTACAGTATCCTTTTATCTGATATGCCTTGACCCCCGTTGGTAAACTCTCTTTACCTTTTTTATAAGAAGTCGTAGCCTGGAGCAGAGCATCCAGAGCTTGTAGGGATTCAATGTATTGCTCAAGAGTACTTGGACATGAAACCTTACATGTCCTACAACATCCTGCTGCCACAATCACTGCCCTGTGTTCTAATCTCATGTCATTTAATCTCCTCAGTAACTTCCAGTTTAAATGCATGGGTGGGTGTGTAGGGACATCCCCTACATTAGAAACTGCACATGGAACTGAAAGCCTCAGATTAGCTGACATCAGTATAACGTTTGTTGTTTTTTTTTTCTTTTCTCTTTTTCAAAAAGAAGTTCAAGTCCCACAAGCAGATTTCAAGTTAAGATTCCACTTGTGATAAAAATGAAACCCATGTATCAAAAGAAGAGTATTGTCATTGTTGAAACCCTGCAGAGATAATTTTGCTGTTTGGAGATGAAGTTTTTTGTCTCAGATCTCTGAGATAGAAATATAGTACAGTTAGAAATTATGCCTTTTTTTTCTCAAAGCAGGTCAGAAGTCTTGATCTCATGAAGCCAGCTGAGTGTCTTCTTTTTTCTTTCTTTTCTTTTTTTTTATTTTTTTTTTGTTGGGTGGTCTGGGCAGTCGTGACATCAAACTGTTTGAAGGTCAGATCTTGAAGGAGACCGAGGAGAATCCCACTTGATAATTTGTACAGAAAAATATCCCATGAGGTGGGATTTTGACCTCCATCTCCTCTAATATACAGCAGTGTGCAAGCACATGGGAGAAACACCAACATGAGACGTGGTGCATTAACATTTGCAAAAATATATCTTGATATTTTTTTGCCTTACAGATCGACAATATAAATAGGAAATTATACATCGAAAATATATATTGGGACTGAAAACGGATACATTGTATAGGCTTTGCCAACTTAAAGTGCTAAGATACTTAGATTTTTGAACAAGCCGCAAGCATAAAGGTATATTGTGACTAAAACTTTCCCTTCACTCGCATCAACACCACCGCCCTGCCCTGCAGGGCATCATTGTAAAACCGCCATCAGGCTGATCCAAACACACTTTCACATTCATATTCTCCAACTTGTTTTGTCAGTAAATGAAATATGAGACTGGAATGTGTTAATACGTTCTTAACTGCCATGATAACCTTGTTTTCGAGAAGTGAAAGTGAACTGGCATCAAACCCTGATGGCCATACAGAATTCCTTCACAGTGTTGTTCTTTCCTCACTTCAGCATCAAAAACTTAAAATCTTCACTCATACAACTGTTCTGTCGGATAATTTTAATAAGCCAGCTTCTACCAGATGGCTGTCCTCTGCTCTTACTCCACAAAATCCCCTGCAACATAGTGTACATAGTGTTTCTGTAGTTTTTGTTTGAGGGATAGAAAATGTCCAAGCGTACAGTATTTAAAGCTAAGTGGTGAGAATGGTCTGTGAGAAAGGACGCCTCAGATCTCCCTGATCTTTTACCGATGCACACTGAAACTAACTTTTTGACATGCAGAGCCCTCTGAACCTGCCAGCGTGCCTCTCGTACCTCGTCTTTGGCTTACTTTGCTATAACTAAATGTACTACACTGTGAAGCGAAAAACACGATACCTGAAACTGTCTGAAACCACACAACAAGACTCACAACAAAACGGCAGCAACCAGAGCCAGGGATTATACAGGCAGAGCTGTCTGAAGGGCGATCGGTAAAGGACTCAGAAGTCCAAGAGAGACCCTGGTTTAAGTACTTCCCAAATATACCAGGCCCCTGCACCCATTTTGCATCCCTATCTGTAGATTATCGCACACAGCTAACTGGTGATTCTACGTTTGACTTTCCGTTTGGCCACTCCTGCCAATCTTGTTACCTAATCTATAAGAGGAGAGCGCAGATGTGTGCGGGCTGGTTTCCATGGCAATTAGATCTTGCTGTTCTCCAGGTGGGAGTCAATGTGCTTGATGAGGGCATCGTCAGGGTAACCGATGGGGAATATCAGCTGGCAGAGAGGGCAGCTCCGCATGTCGCTCTCCTCCGTCTCCATCCAGAGCTGCAGGGCAACACACACACACACACACACACACACACACACACACACACACACACACACACACACACACACACACACACACACTAGACATCAGGATAAAGCACTACATCTTCACTGGATTGTATTAGTCATTCTGTGGGAGGCGACAAAATTATATTACTACTTGGTGAGTGATCACAACTGGGTTTTGCCATGAAATAGACCTTTGTAGTAAATCCAGGTGGAAACTCTCATCCAAGCACTGATTCACTGTGTAATTCAGTTAAATTTAGAGTGAAGAATATTTATCCGAGGAATATCTCAACATTGTGGGAACTATATTTGCTTTCTATCCAAGAAGGAGATGAGAAGATCGACATGGAAGTGCCCTCCAGAACGACACCTAAAAGCGTTTTCTGTTCTACCAGCAGGATGACATCATTGGTCAGTGCCTGTAATGGGCCAGTTCACCAGTACTGAGTACCCGCACTTCTGTTATTAACAGTATTATGAACAGGCTGATATGTAAATTATTTATTTGGAGAAACCAAGCAATTCTATTTGAAATCAGACATTCAGCACCCCCATAGAGCCCGAATGGAATGATCCTTTGTTTCATAACCCCATCTTCAGACACTGCGATTATTCAACTGTGTGATTGGTAGTCGAAGCAGGCTCCTTAGATTGAACAGTCGACTATTCAGGGTCACCTCCACAAGAAAAAAACGTACAAATGTATCCAAGACACATGCGATGATCATGTCATGCAACTGCTAATTTAGGGTACTGGCTAATTCAGGCAATGGTTAGTGCCTTTCAAAACTGTTTAAATCATTTTTACAAAAATGAAGGCATTTTGTAACCTGACAAATGTTAAAGTTAAGGTTAAAAAACAGATGATGTATCTTGTGTGTTTAAGTTAGAGTTGGAGTTATTTCTTGAGTAACCGCAAGTAATCCCTTTGTGCCGTCTCGGTCACTAGCATGGGTTGCCAGATTTGTATGGTGAGCACAGGTTCTTGTTTTGGTCTCTGCACAGGCACGATGGTACCAAACTATGCAACCTTACTTTGAAAAAGCTGTGCACAATATTTGCATTCAGTTGTTGTTGGCCAATAAATAGATCAGACACTCACTGTCTCACTCTAAAACCACAATAGTTGTTTTTTCTGTTCATGTACTGGACAGGTTAAACAAACGAGTTGTGTTATTTAGTCGTGAGGCTCTAAAGATGTTGTTCGGTGTATATTTTCAATTTGGCCAGAGCTGTTTCCCCTTTACGCTAAGCTAGGCTAAACACACTAGATTGATATCAGCCTTCTCTTGTCATGCTCTGAAAGGAAGCAAATAACTGTTTCTGTTTAGTAATTACTTTTTAAGGAACTAGAAAGAGATGTGATAAAGACTGAGGTCTTTAGATGATTGTGACATTGAGTGTGCAAAAGGCTCATTAGTTATTTTCGGTGAAGCAGCTCAGCCCTCCCACAGTAACTACCGTTGTGACAAAGTGACAAACAAAAAAAATGCTTCACTGCTGCAAATTCATAGTTTCAAAATCACTCAAACACATAGCCATACTATCTCTTTTACATCGACGTGGTCGAGTTTTACACTTTGTTTGAACTCACATTGATTGAAGGCCAGGACTGAGCGTGCTCGGCTGACATGTACCCCGGCTGCGGGTGGCAGCTGAGGTTGTTAGACCTCTGAGGGATGGGGAAGACTGAGCAGGATGCTGGGCCTCTCATGACGCCGCTGGGCACTGCCGAAGAGAGCACGCCCAGCGTCCGTGGTGGGCTGATGGGATGCGGGCAGGTCCACTCCTCCTCATCTTCAGAGGACTGTGGGGGCTGTGGGGCCGGTGTGGAAGGAGGAGGGGGCTCAAAATGCAGGTGGGCCACCTCAGACAGAGGGAATGGCATCTCTCTTGAGTGGCGCATGGAGATCTCCCCGAGGCCCCCGTCTCCTCCTGCACCACCCTGATGGGGAGACGGGGAGCCTCTGTGCTGCAGTCCGCTGTGAGGAGAGCCCACATGTTGTTGCTGCTGTTTTGCGTAGCCGTCGATGTAGGGCCGAGGCTTAGGCAGGGTGGCGACAGGGTCCAGGGAGAAGCGGGGTGGGCACTGGTAAGCGGAGGGATCAGCAACCTCGGAGTAACTGCGGCGGCCCTGGAAGCTGGCCCTCAGGTGCTGGCTGGGTGGCCGGCAGGAGTAAGAGGCCGGTCCGCCATTGACGTCCAGCAGGGGTGAGCGGCGGTGCATGTCTGGAGAGAGGCGCGCCGGTGAGCGCCTCTGCTGGATTGGGGAGTGGTGTGGCGGAGGTGGGACCGGAGAGTGGCGCTGGGAGATGGGCGAGTGGCGCTGAGATACTGGAGAGTGGCGCTGGTGGTGGATTGGAGAGTGGCGCTGGACTGAGGGAAGAAAAAAAATAAAATAAAGTGTGAAAAGAAGTTTGGTAACCTGACCAGTATGTGGACACACTTGTGCATTTACTTTTGTGTACTCGTGGTCTGGGGCTGTTTATCATGGTTTGGGGTAGACCCCTTCCTTCTAATTAAAGGACATCTTAATGCTTCTCTATAATACAATTATATTTTAGACAATAGTGTTATTTCAACAGTTTGTGTTTCACCTTTTACTGGTTTGACATGACAATGCCCCTGTGCACAAAGCCAACTCCATAAAGAAATGTTCCAGTCTGTTGTGAAAGAACTTCATGAACTTGACTGGCCTGCACTGAGCCCTTACCTTAACCCAATCCAACACCTTTTGGATGAACTGGAACACCAACAGTGAGCCAGAACTGATCGGCCAACATCAGTGTTGGACCTAATCAATACTTTTATGTCTGAATGGGACAAAATCACAGCAGCAGGTTCAACATCTGGTGGAAAGACTAAAACCAGAATAGTGGCAGATTAATGTTGATGGTTTTGCACATGCACACGTGTGTACTGTTCAGGTGTCCACATACTTTTGCCATGTTGTGTAAGAGGCTTCTACAACACTTTTGTACAAAAACAGTCAATATGCATTTTATCAGAAGACATTCATGGCAGTTTAAAAAAGAAAGGAAACAAAAACTTCCTACAAACGCTGCATCAGGGTATGAATAGAAAATACACATTATGTTCCTCTATATATTCATAAAAAGATAAAGATCTGTACAGTTGTACAGTTTTGTGTAATTACAAGACATGTTGATGAGTCAGGCACCACTTCAGCTCCACTTCCCATATCGAAGAGGAAACATCATTTATGGCCGGTTGGTTGAGGTGTTAAAAGAGAGGGGGTTGTTTGTGCTCTAAGGCACTCAGAGCCTCTGAATGAGATAGAAACCGTCCAGTGGGACTCTTCAGTTCACATTTACTTCTGCAGTATAACACCCAGGAGAGCGTATATGGCTCCACACAAATTCCCACTTCTCTGATTATTTCAGCAATTCACGAAAAATATTTGTTTTGTTGTTAAAGATGGCCAAGAGGCAATTGTGTCAGCCACACGATCCTGTAAGTAATTACGCAGAAGTGACATTTAAGTCACATTTTCTAGATTAATGTGAAACACGACTTTCGGGAAAAGTGAAACACAGTTTGGGGTTTTTGTGTGTTCTCCCCACTGTTGGCTGCTTTAAAATGCACAGTAATTTATTGATTTATGCAACATCCTTTTCCAGTTTGGACTATCTACAGCTAAGTAAAAGCAATGCGTTTGGTGCCATTTGGTTTGTGGTAGGTAGACTATGCACTGTGTGTGACTGTGCGTGCAGGAAGGGAAAGGTGTTGATACTGTTTCGTACTTGTACGTTGCCTTGTATGTTGGTTTCTATCTCAAATCACAACCAGAAGTTCTTTGTTTTACGTCATTAGACAGCACATGCAGAACTGTAGAGACCTACAGTAATGTATTTAAAATATTTTATTTAATTTTAAAACATACTTGCATCTATCGAAAAAGATAGAACTATTTTTGTTAAATTTACAAAATATTAAGTATAAATTGTGTTGAAGTTACCGAAGTACGTATCTCAGTGGTGGAATGTAACTTAACAGTACTTAAGTACAAATTTGAGGTACTTTTACTTGAGTATTTAAATGTCATACTACTCCACACAGATGGATATACTGTATTTTCTATTCCACCACATGTATTAGTCCCCTTGCTTATAGATTTTATATGCAAAACATGATAAGTGGTGTGTGGCGGGAGAGTGAGGACCCAAATGCAGAGAGAGCAGGCAGGCAGGCAAACGTTGATGTGGAGGGTTTAATGAAAACAAAAAGCGGCAGTACACAGACTGGAAAACTCACAAAAACAAAACTGACGGGAAAAACATAGGATGAAGCAAACTGACGCAGGCACAAACACAAGGCACAGGGAGGAAACACAAGGGCATGGCTACAAACTAAACCAGTGCTGACACAAACCAATCTGACACAAGACAAGGGGAACACAGAGGCTAAATACATGAGGTGATGGGTAAATCAGAAACCGGTGAGACAACAGGTGAAGCACATCAGGGCGGGGCAAGACAATCAACAAAGGTGGGAACAGAAAGCAAAGCCAGACATGACAAGACAGAAGACCGGACTATCAAAATAAAACAGGAAGCAGAACATAAACAGGGAAACATGAAATCGACTAAACACAGAAACTTGACACAACACTAAACACAAGGGAGAACAACAACAAAAACAGGAAACATACAGAAAACTACGAAGCAACAGAAACGGCACAAAACACAAGGCAAAATACAGAAACCAAAACAGAATGCAAGGCATAAATGCAGAAACCACAACAATAAGCCTTGATTATCGCTGAAATCGCGCATAAACACACAATAAACATACAGTTAACCTACATAGAAACATAATCATACATTATCTCATCCAATGCTTCAATCTAATACATCTAATACACCTCAAACAATACCCCCCACACCTTTCCTCACAATCACAGAAGAGCAGAAGAGAACCCACAACACATCCTCCCCCTCGTATTGCACTTCATTTTGATATCGATTGCACATTTCCCGTTAACTCATGCCGTGGTCAATAACTTCTGTATTGCAAAATGCTCAATTGCATAATACCATATCAAATATAACATTGCATATTTATATATAAACATATTGCACCAGTACCCTATCAGGCATTGCACATCCTGTAGCCATAATGGTAAGTACCACAAATATTATTTAGTAGTATTAGTCACACATACATCAATGCAGCCAATACACACACACATCTTATGTCTTATTTTCATTAATTTGATTGAAAGCGGCACAAATGAGAATGTATACCTGTTAAGCTTGCAGTCAAGGTGCTTTAAGATAGAGTGTACAGTTGTGATTAAGGCATCGTCAGTACCCCTGCCATTATTATAGGCAAATTGGTAAAGGTCCAAGAGATGCTGTACCTCGCTCCTTAGCAATTGGAGAGTATAATTCAATAATATAAGAGTGGAACACTAACAGCGGGCATGTACTTTTTGATTATTTTGCATACTTTCTTTTTGAATGCAGGACTTACCTATAATTAAGTATTTTTACAGTGTGGTATTTCTACTTTTACTCAAGTAACTAAATACATCCTCCACCACTGAGGGACTGTGGTGATAGTGACCCAGGATTTCCAAATTTTTTATATACAGTATTTTACATGCTAACCTGGACTAGCCTGCTCATGTGACGCTTTCCTCAGGATCTCCGTCTGCTTGGAGCTCAGCGCTTGGAGGCGTCCCAGCTCCTCTGTTAACTCTGTGTAGGCCAGAGCCAAGTTCACCCTGTGGGAAGGAGGAATGGAGGCAATTATGTAATTATCATAATAATTGTCATTACAGAATATCACAATGCTGGTGGAATGTTAATGTCTTAAAACTGTAATCTGTTCAAAGCTGGGGATGGCAGTTTTCTGGAAAAGGAAAAAAAAAAAACCTCGCCAGAATTGAGAAACGCCAGACCCTCCTTTCATACAGTAACCTGTATGAGTTGTAGTCATTCCCCATTGTGACTATGATCCTGATTCCGTTATATGGCAGCAATTCTATGAGAATTCCCATCCTGTTTTCTATGTAAAGCCCTTTGAGATGACAAGCTGTAAGAGGCTCTAAGTCGCTACATAAACATGAACTTGAATTAGCTGAGACTTTGGCTACAGTTAGCAGAAGGCTAAACTAATACAAAACATTTTCTCTCCATCTCTAAAACGCTTCGTCGATACTGACACGCGTTTTATTGCGTTTATTGCCATACCTTTATTATATATAATATAATATTTTATTGTTAGACTCTTTTTAATAAGTCTGTCTTCCTTTTTTTGGGGCACTGCTTTGCAGTGTCTGCAGTTGTTGCCAATGCCGGAATAGCAACTTCTTCTGCAGGATTTAAAGGCATTTAATTAGGTTTTTTACCATCTGACGGGGGGCACATGTGCATCTGCATTTTGTAGAACAGCCAATATGTAAAGTAAGTAAAGTAAAGTTTATTTGTATAGCACCTTTCACAGATAAAAATCACAAAGTGCTTCACAATAAAATGCAATACAACACAAGAAGTCACAATACAAGCAAATTGAAATACAAATAGAAAACATAACAAACAACCATAAAACCCACTCGACTAAGTAAAAGCCTGCTTGAACAGCAGAGTCTTCAGCTGCTTTTTAAAAGATTCGACAGAATCCACACAACGTAGCAAGAGAGGCAAGTCATTCCACAGCCTAGGAGCCACTGCTTGGAATGACCGATCCCCTCTAGTTAGCTGTATCAAATCAGCGATGACATATGACATATACAGTACAGGCCAAAAGTTTGGACACACCTTCTCATTCAATGAGTTTCCTTTTTATTTTCATGACTATTTACATTGTAGATTCTCACTGAAGGCCTCAAAACTATGAATGAACACATATGGAATTATGTACTTAACAAAAAAAGTGTGAAATAACTGAAAACATGTCTTTTATTTTAGATTCTTTAAAGTAGCCACCCTTTGCTTTTTTATTAATAAGGGAAAAAAATCCACTAATTAACCCTGACGAAGCACACCTGTGAAGGTAAAACCATTTCAGGTGACTACCTCATGAAGCTCATTGAGAGAACACCAAGGGTTTGCTGAGTTATCAAAAAAAGCAAAGGATGGCTACTTTGAAGAATCTAAAATATAAGACATGTTTTCAGTTATTTCACACTTTTTAAGTACATAATTCCATATGTGTTCATTCATAGTTTTGATGCCTTCAGTGAGAATCTACAATGTAAATAGTCATGAAAATAAAAAGGAAACGCATTGAATGAGAAGGTGTGTCCAAACTTTTGGCCTGTACTTAATATGTATCATGTATCATATGTATAATATGAACGCCTCTCTGAAATGACCTGTGATGGGCCAAATTCTCCCGTTACGAGCTAGATTTTCTAAAGCCTGAAATCAGAGCCAAGAGGAGCTGCAAACGTCTAGTTCTTGCCCAATGCTACAAAAACTGCCTATAGGTAATCAAAATATATACCATGGATGGAAGTTAATCAAAGTCTTTATTTAATATTGTAAGATTTATGGAAGTGCATCACAAATCCACACGCGTCTCCTCTTCAAACTGAATGAGCTCTGCAGCACTGACACAGCCTCACAAATCCGCCCGGCTAATTGAGAGGCTTACATGCTTTATATTTTTAGAGTGCAAGTCACGGCGCATAATTTGAAGTGCATAAAATCGCACCATTTAATGCAAGATGTGTCATGACTCTCCCAGGGGCCGCACTAACCATGGCAACAAGCTGACTTTGAGTCAAATCATTAGCTCGAAACTGATCTGAGTCCGACAATATAAATTACTGTCAGGCAAGAAATATACAAGTAGATATAAGAAATAATCTCTGTGTGTATGTATTCGATAGCTTAGATGGGATAAATAGTGATCAGTGATCAGTATGTGGTTAATAGCAGAGAGATCTGTAGGTTGAGGAGGAGGATGTTTTTTGCAGATAGAGAAGCAACTATAGTAGTTAGTCACTGCCGACGCCATGCAGCCGCCCTCAAATCTGATAACTCAGACCTTATCTCAAATGTCTAACCAATTTTTATAAACTCCCCAGTCTTGACCTGAAATTCACTCATTTCAGCACTGACAGCGGTAGATTAGAATGTTAATTGCGCGACTGGCGAGACGTGAAAGTCACAAATCTAACTTCAAATCTGTTAAGATGATCAGTTTATCGTGCCAGCCTGAGTCAACTTCTTGTATCTAGACCTTTTCAGAGGTTTGATTGGTTTCATAAGTGCAATAACAAATGTATTCACAGGATATTGGACTTTGACACAGCACTAAACCTTAAATACTCATCAAAAACCATCTTGCCCTTCTATCCTCTATCTTTCCTTTACAAAACGTTTCTGTTTTTTTAATTTGCATTTTAACGTTTTTACGATGTTTTTAACTTTTTTCAATGTTTTTAATGAATTGCCTTTTTGCGTAGGTGCTTTAAAAAAAACAAAAAAAAAACACCTCTTATGAGGGCAACGGTTCAGTCAACTTTAACACATGATGAATGGAACGATTTACCCAAGTGCCAGATCGTTGCCAGGCTCAGATCTGATAACCATGTTTATCCTCTTTGTTGATGAGAATTTGACTCAGCTCATTCCTCCATTAAGATTGTGACAGATAAAAAAACATGTTTGCATATCCTGGGGATTTTTACATAAATAGGAATAGATTTCACTGCAGCACCAGCAAAAAGAAAAGAAAACCCATATGTATCCTGCCTACACAGCAAATAAAACAAACACCCGCGCACTAACTTGAGTCTTCGCACTGCATATTTTTGTACAAGTAACGGTGGATAATTTTTTCCTCTGAACTACAATCTAATTCTTTTTTACATTTCCATATATCTGCAAAGACGTGCACTGAAAAACATGCTTTCTGTGATGCTTCTTCACACATTGTTGAACCCACGACACGCTGCTACACCTTCATCATCCCAAAATCATTTAAAATAAAGTTCCAGACTCCATTTCAAGGAAGCTCACAATTTCAAAAAAAAAAGTGAAATTGAAAAATAAGTCATAACTTCCACTGGTTAGTTGGCTTTTGCGAGTGGCCCACCTAGTTTTCCACCTACTCTGCTATGACTCAAACGGAGTGGGGTACCAAACCCCCTTTAACCCCCCACCTTAGAACAAACAACATCCTTCTTTGTGGTAAAAGTCGGTGGAACCTGCTGCTTTACATTGAAATGATTCACAATCATCTAAAATCTCCTGCAAACGTATACATACATTTTAATGCATCAGTAGGAAAACAAAAACTATTGCGTTACTTACTGGCATGGTGGGTGGAGTATGTAGTTGGCTATAATGTGATAGTTCCCAGAAAAAGTCATTTATCCGCTCTACTCCCGTGACCCTCATCTCCAGCTCTACTTTGACTTCTTTCTTTCAAAACGCAGCTGTATACTGAATTTCTTTCCAGTTAAGATTCATGCCCCTCTTCCTTTTTCACACTTACTACTATCTCACTTTTCAATTTTGCTTGTGTGTTTTGACAATCAGTGTCAGAGGTCCGGGTCAGGTTGCAACACCTGTCACTCCCGGCCCCACTTAGTAAGGCAGACGTGTGAACATCTGCGCACGAGTGCGCACACGTTTAACCGAGTTTCTCAATCATTTTCATTCAGTTCAACTTTAGAAAGTCTTTTGAAAAGAGGTCCCGTGTTTGTTTGTTTTTTCTGCCATGTCTAAAAATAAGTTCAGAAATTTGCCAGCATGCGCCAGTTCTTGTTTCCTCTTTCTTCGCTTTGTATGCGCAAACATACTGCATAATGTACAGTACCGTGCGTAGGAGGGGTGTGATAATGCAGATGCAGCATTGATGAAAGATATGTGCCGCTGAATTGATCAGATAAAACTGTTTTTATATGTGCGTTTGTGGGAGATGAACTGAAGAGAGTGTGGGCAGAAATCGGACCTCTGATCCGACCTTTCAAAGAATGAGCCGCCACTGCAGCTGCCTGCGTGATCTGAGCTCCTCTATGTTAACTACAACTTAAAGTAATAATACATTTTTTTTTGGGGGTTCTTATAGGTAAATACATGGTGGTAAGGGCGATGTGTCGATCCCAAATATTCTTGTTAACTTGTCAGTGTGTAGTTGTGTTTTCTGGAAAAAGAAATGTTCATTGTAGCCTACTTAAAAGGAATGAACAAACTAAATTTGGGTCTTTGCTGCAAGCCTCCTGCCTCATGAAGGGCAGGTGTTAAACGGTGGGGGCTTTTCACACTCGCATGAAGCACTTTCAGCCGAACACAAAGAGGTGTCAAACTGTCCTCACACACAAGTCATAGTGCGCCAAACATTCAGTGTGTTGAGCTTTGCTACCTTTGGGGCTAGATGTGCAATTAAAATGTTCAAAAATGGATTTCCAAAAAGTGCACTTAGTTTTAAAAACCAGGCTCTATTTCTGGCAGAATAAAGTTTTCTAAACTTTTTTTTTTTATTTCCAACAAGAAATGGGAAATCAATTTAAAATCATCGTGTCTGTCGTGATTTATTGGAAACTGCTCATATTTTGTGAAAGCTGAAGAGGGATTAGTCAGTCACTCTACTGAATTAAAGAGGGTGTGGGGGGGGGGGTATTGCCAGGTGGCTGCCAACATCTACAGCCGTGTGGCTTGTGGTTGGTGAGGGCAGCTCATTTACGTATTACTAGTTATGAGTGAAGCACATGAAAATCCACAAATGTAGTCACGAAAACTGTGACAGATTCTAGGATTAGCCAGTTCTTATGAAACAGAAACATTTTCAAAACGAGAACAAACCAGATCAATTTCTTTTTGTTTTTTAAGTGAAACTTTCATGAATCCATCAGTTGAATTGCTGGTATATCAACAGTTTCAGTGTACAGGAGAAGCTTTAAAAGGATCACAATGAAATGAAGTTACTGACAAAACCCTCCATTTTTAAATACCAGCAATTTCCTCCAACAGACTCTCCTAAAGGGCCGATGATTCTTAGGGCAAAGCTGGTGTTAATGTGCTCCACAGCCAGTGGAACAATGTGAAAGTACAGTTACTTCAAGCGTAACTCTCACCAAAATGCAACCTAGGGTCTTTTTGTGAATGTATCCGAGTCAAACATTCGTTTAAAAGCATATTTAGGACGGAAGCGTCACTTTTAAGATTTACTGTATTCTTGTTTTTGGTCAAATGGCTTTTTGAATGGGAGTGATAGTGGCACTTTTAGCCTCAAAATAGCTATTTTTAAAACACTAAGAAGGCTCGACACAACATGAAACTTTGCTCGAAGTATCACCAGGGGCTCTACACCTTAATGAAAGCATTGACAACGTTGTTTGTGTACCCAGAGTTTACTCACCGTAGCTCTTGTTGTTTCCGGCCGCTAACACCTCGGCAGTCAAAACCAGTCGATATCAAAACAAGTAGCCCCAGATTTAGTATATCCCGTGTGCCGGTGTAGTTAAGGTGTAGAGACCCTGGTGATACTTCGAGAAAAGTCTTATGTTGTGTCGAGCTTTCTTAGTGTTTTAAAACTATTTTGAGGCTAGCATAAAAACAAAAATACAGTAAATCTTAAAAGTGGCGCTTCCGTCCTAAATATGCTTTTAAACGAAAGTCTGACTTCGACATTTTGGCGAGAGTTACGCTTTAAGGTTCTTTACTTGAGTATTTCCATTATATGCAACTTTATAGTTCTACTCCATTACATAGCCACTCAGAAGTAAATAGCGTAAACCCATCTGACAGTTTTGGTTACTTTTCAGTTTCAGTTTTTCATCCCCTTCCTGTATAGTGAAAACTGTTGAAAAATGTTGGATGTTTGTGATAAACTGAATGATGAAGTTTCCTTTTATGTGTTGAGACAATTCTACTACTTCTTCTTAAGCTACATAAAGTCTTAAAAAAACCTCTTAGATCAGCTGGAAAATGCATCGACACAAAGCTGAAAACAGGGCTGTTTTTCTGACACCATGAAAAGTTTTAAAACTTTTTGGAGATACCTGGTTCTCACAGGACAGTGACGCTACAAACATATTATGATCTTATAGAATATGATGCATTGCTGTCGATTAAACTACCCAACAGTATATAAAGGAGTTAAACTGAACACAACCATAAACATCTACAGCAGGAAAATTAATCCAGAAACATCATATCATCGATATAATGGAAAAAACTTAAAGGTCCAATGTGTAGGAATTTCTCCTATCTAGCGTTGAGATCATATATCGCAATCAACTCTCTCGCACCACGCAGTTAAAAAGTACGTATTACAGCTACAGTAGCCTTCACGCTTCAAAAAGCCGGTCTCTTGCTCTTTTCAATATTCTTTTTCTGGGCGAAGAAGAACACTCCTGTTCCTCAAATTTGGATTTTGAATATGTGTGGTCCTCCATGTTTCCTTCTTCAAACTTGCCGGGCCGGGAAGCTACGATACCCATTAGCAGCGTTAGCGGCACCTGTGAGTTTATCATGTGACAGTGAAAACGTGAAAGGCGGAGCAGCATGTCCTGTATGTCCCTTACCAGCTAACGTATTTCAAGATGGAGCATGAATATGGAGCGTCTACCCCAGTTCATGCAAACGCAAATGTAACATTTCAAGCCAAAAGGAATACTAGGAATTGATGGTGGTGGTAAATATTAATGAAAAAGGACAAGCTTGTGAACAGGCAACACAGATTTTGATAAAGAACAACTAAACACGTTACACACTGGGGCTTTTTAAAAGTACATTTGCTGATACATAGTTTTACTTACATGTAAGTAAGGTTTTAATTGCAGGACCTTTACTTGTAGTAGTGTGGTAGTATTTTTACTGAAGTAAAGGATCTGAAAAATTTCACTTCCACCACTGTCCACACACAGCACATGAAAAATCTTCCATATTAATCTGTTCAGTTTACACTAAATGAACCCAATTACAAGAAAAAGCACCAGGAAACAGAGTCGAGGCATCACAGGTTTTCAGTAGGAGTAAGTGATATTGTTGAGTAAAACCAAAAGGTGACCGTGGTCTGGAAAAAGCAGTAGGCTTTCACCACACACTCAATACAAACTCAGCCTCTTCGCTGCCGCACCATTTACTTTCAGTTTGTTCCCCATCGAAACACTCTTGGGGTTTCACTGTGTGGGAGTCATCTGCCCAACCTGCTGTGGTTTTTACTTACCTGTAACACCTTGTAAACAGTAAGATGATAAGCTACTTTCTTTCCTCTCAGCACAAGTTTATCTCTTTGGCTGTAAAGTGGCAGAGAAATGAGTGGAAACAGTGCAGCTTGAATGTTCACTATTTCTCTTTTTGTAAATTTCAGGTGTGGAAGCATAAGACAGAGAATGCATAGGTAGACAAAACTGGACTTAATGCCTCAAAGAGATGAGGAAGTGGACAGGAAGGTGTCCTACACTGTGCTCACACTGCCCCCTACTGCTCAGTCTAATCTCTTGCCAAATGAGCAAAAGTGTAATGCAGAAGCAATGGTGTTGCAGTTGAATGCACATATACTTCAGTATTTAGTAAATACAGTTTTTGTGCTCCAAGAATAAGGCTCCTTTAGTAATGCTGCATTTGAACGCAGTTAGCCAGCGATGGCGAGCTCATAGTTTCTAATGAGGCCACTGGAGGTCATCACAGCCGGAGAATATAGATTTAGATGAGGAGCGGCTTTTTAGTGAATACTTTCTCCTTTTGCTCTTTCTTTTCTCTGATGTTGCCATAGATGATGCTCCTTAACCAATATCTGTTCCCCAAAAAAAAAAAGATTGGCTGTGGTCACTTACTGCTCATCTCCCACCTTCTTTATCCACTCCACATCACACTGCTTGCACGGAGAAGTCATTTCCTGCCGAAGTAGAGCGTGAAATTAGATTAGTATGCAGGTGCTGGTAGAATATTAGACAAAATCTGACAGCAAGAGCCCATCAAGGCAACATGTTTGAAGGTAACATCATCAGAAATGAAGTGGACATGGGTGAAAACAGGTCTATTGATAATTATTATTCAAGCTCTGTGTGTGTGTGTGTGTGTGTGTGTGTGTGTGTGTGTCTACATGTATGTGCCACTGTGGACCTTTTTTTATGGCATTATGTGTGTATGTGAAGTCATCCCGAAGCCCTCATATTTAGCAATATTACCAAAACAGAGAGAGATAACTGCATTTGAAAGTTGAGATTGTGTTGTCGTTTTAGTGACTAATGAGATGCTCTGATTTGGCATAAAATGTCAGCAAATCAGCTGTAAGAAGATCACGACACATACAATTTTGGATTTTTTTTTTTTTCCACCCCTACTAACTAAGTACAATATTGATTTCAGCACTAATGGAATAAACTGTAGCATATTCAGTCCTCTGTCACGTCCTGGGTAGAGCTGGACTCTGACACTGATATGTTGGGATTTTAGTCCCTACATAGCTCAATGCCTACAGCTTGACACTACACTGGCAAGGTCAGGGTTTTATGTCCCACTGGAGCCGGGAATACATCCCCCACAGTGCTTTAAAGCTGTTTGAATAACGCTGTTTATCTTGGATATGTTCTGTTATAGGATGACTACCACTGTAAGTATGAGCGGCCCAGAATCCCTAGGAATTCTTTTCATATTGGACGATTCTGCAGCAAGCAATTTACATCAAACGTCAACGTTCAATCGGAACAATGTTGTCTTTTACATGCCGTTCATTGGGCTTTTATCCAAAGCGAATTTACAATAAGTGTAATCAACCATGAAGATACCATTCCAAAATGGGAGAAAAAAAATGATGGGAGAATGATGTCTTTAAATATACCGGTAATCAGTTTTATGTTTTGTTTGTTTTTGCAGAATCGTCCAATATCAATATTCTGGACATAGATGTTGACATTTACATTTCTCTTAACACTTGTTCACAAATCAATCAGGACCTTCACGAGAATCCATCACAAGATATTATTTTGGGGTCAGTTGTTTCTCTGACCGTGTCTTTACATAACTTAAAATGTCCAGGCACAGTACACTCCACTCATGTGGCACCCCAAGCACTCAAAAACAAACTAGCACTGACCCTGTCCCTCTGGCTGTTCTGCAGCATCCTCATCTCCTCCTTCATTCTCTCGCACTCCCCCTTCAGCTCCTCTTCCCTCTGACATGCCCCCTGGGCCTCGTGCCGCGCCCCCTCCAGCTCGGCCTCCAGCCGCTGCAGCTTCAGGTCGGACAGGGCATCCAGGCTGCGGGAGCTCTGAAGGGTTAAAGCTGGACAGTCCAGCACTGCGAGGAAAGAGAGAGAAGATGTAAAAGTGAACAAAACCCTTCATTTCCATTGCTAGAATTTCAACAGCCATGTTCTGTCCGAACTTTCTGCCTGTTAAAAGGAAGTTTGTTTTCCCGCAGCTGTCGCACCAAATGCTTAGCCTCGTGAGACCGTCCTGATCTGGCGAGCTCCAGTTTTCCACTCGCAGATCAGTCTGGCATCTTGAGGCAGAGAAAATTTGGAGCCGGTAGCCAAACGACCGGGCCAATCAGCGTTGGTTTTGAGGTGGGTTAGGTGGTGATAGACAGATGGTTTATCCAATCAGCTAACCAGTATTTTCAGACAGCGGTTGCCCTAATTCTGTTAGCCGCTCGCTAATGCTTTTTTTTCTCTTGGATCCTTCTTTTGGAATATGGACCGGGAACCTGAAATGGTGACTTTTATTGCTGAGCTAACGAGCTATGCTTTGCCTGCAGCAGCAGGGGCGGGCTTGTGGTTGTATTTTCATACGCTTCGTGGATCTGATTGGTTGATTTGGCCCGTCTATCACCAACATAGGTGATAGACAGATGGTTCATCCAATCAGCTAACCAGTATTTCCGCCCCTTCCCAAAAGTTCTCCAACGGAAAGTTCCCAGATGGATATGCCGAGCAAATGCGAAGCAATCCATCTGGCGGAGTCAGGTTACCAAATGCTTGCTCTCGGGGGGGGGAATTGTTGGGTCTCTGTAAATTAGAGTGTGATCTACCTGTAAAGTGTCCGGACATAACTTCTGTCATGATTTGACACCATAAATACAATTGAATTGAATCGCTTTTAGTCCTGACTAATGCAGCATTCTGCTGTCCACGGTTGTTGTACAGTAGATGAGTATGAAAGAGCAGAAGAGCTGACTTCTTCCAAGGGCAGCATCTTTCAGTTGGTACCTGGGTGATGTGATCTGTGTGGGCATGTTAGTGATTCAGCTCCGCTCACACAGACTCAAGTCCTTGAGCCAGAAGACAATGTAACAGTGCATCATCTTTTATATCCCAGCTCCTACTGCCTCCTCACCCGGGTGTGCAGTCCTAAGTGGACACATACTGTACGTGGCTATTTCCTCACATTCACACACACAAACACAGCTACTAATCAACAATACAACCTTTCAAACTCAAACAAATTTAAGGAATAAAAAAAAAGATAATACACCCCTTTTTACATTAAAGACGAGAGCTTGATGCAGAATAATACCTCCTCTTCATCAAGCTATACCATCAGTTAGAGGCATCTGTTGAGGTGGCGGTGACACATTTCTTCCAGGTTTCAGTCAGCCGCCCATGTCGTTGAAGGGAGCAGAGTTTAGCATCTACTGACTCAATAACCGCTAAAGTTGAACACAATCTCTTCTACAACAGCGGTGGACTGCATATTCTATCTTGAATTCTGTGCTGCTGTCTCAAAATGAGGGACTCTGCTGACTTGGTGAGGCTTTATAGTCCAAAATCATATGTGGTTTAAGGTTTTAATCGCATGCTTTTTCTCTCATAAATGCAGTTAAAGCAATGGAGTGACCCGGCTTGTTTGAAGCATTTGATACAGGATTGAATTTGCATCGTAATAAGTTTAAATTATCTCACAGGTTTTCTAGCATTTGGTAATGCAGCCTAATTACAATAGAGATCACTTGGCTGTACAGATGGAAGCGACAGGCTTAATAATACGGAGAAATCCTCAAATTTATAGTACCAGGCACAAACAAATGTTCTGAGTTTCAGTCACTAGCAGCCACATTGATTCGGAGGTCTTTTTTTTTTTTTTTTTTTTTTTTGTGACTGAGGAGTTGGAACAAAATGTTCCAACTGGTTCTCTCCAACAGGCCGAAGATTCACCTGACCTCAACTGAAAATGCTTTTCTGGCCAGATTCTTGGATTTGATTAAAGATACAGAGAAAAGATGAGTGACTAACAGAGATAACGGCTGGTTGATATTAAAATGTATTTTCTTATTCAACTTATTTTTACAGTAACTATCAAAAAAATAAAATAACCAAGCAACCCTCTGAATTTTGTATTGTATTGTATTTATACATATATAAATGAGGGATGTGCCGGTTTTTAAAATCTCATGCTACGATTATTGTGGCGATAATCAGGATAATGATGGTAAAAGAAATTGTTGGCTGTATTGTTGCCATCAGAATTTCTTTACAGTAGAACCAGGACATCTCAACTATAGATCTACATCCTGAGTGAGAGGTGACAGCCACTCACAGTGTTGGTCCGGTCCGGCATGCAGCTGCAGGTACTGCATGTCTTTGCTGTGCAGCTGCATGTTGAGTTTCTGCAGGGAGTTTTCCCTCTGCCTCAGAGCTGACTCCAGGCCCAGGATACGCTCCACATGCTTCTCCACCAGACTGGACTGTAATCACACACATTTTCCATGCTTTATTTAAATCTTCCAACTGCATGATGCATACACAGGATTAACATAGTTACAGAAGTTATATACCAGGGGTGTCAAACTCATTTTCACTAGAGCCACACTGGAAAAAGAGAATCACACCAAGGGCCAGACATGTAGAGTTTTTTTGACGTGCTTTTGTTACTGCATGTCACTTTTTTGTAAACATTTTGATAGCTTTTTTCCTCATTTTTGTTGTTTTTGTTGCTTCCTCAGACATTTGTCACCTTTTTTCTAAAGTTGTTGCTTTTTCCCGACATTTTTGTACACTTTTGGTTGACATGAAGCCCTAAAAAAGTCATCAAAAGAGTTCCTTCTGGGGGAATTTCTGATTCTCAGAGTCAGCAAATCTGCCATATTCTGCTTTGAATGACACTTAATTGCAGTTTAAAAAACACTTTCCTGTGTTTTTGGTTTGGCGCACAACTAGGTGGGCCAATATTTATTGAGAACCCAAATTGATATACGGCCCGGATCTTAATCTACAAGGGGCCAGATTTGGCCCGCGGGCCTTGAGTTTGACACGTGTTATATACAGTACGTTCTTAGGCAAAGCGACCTACAGCCAGGCTACTTTTTCTACTTTGTAACTCACTAAAAGCCAGTTTGTGAGAATGTCCCTTTCTGGTCTATATATCCCTGCCACTGCTGAATTACTTTAATTACTTGTCATTACTAAATGACCCCCCCTTAAAGTGATCAATGCTACTTCAAAAAAAAAAAAAAAAATATAAAAACAATAATATCATATTATCAATAGAAGTATTTTAAACTAAGTAAAGCGCTGTAATGTGAACAGTCTATAGTGCGATAGAACAATAAAATCTGAGTTTATCTGTGTTTTAACAGAAGTAGACACAACCAGCAACTGCAATTTGTAGATTTGTTTAGCCGCCAAAAGGTGACTGCGAGCCGGCTATTAGACACGCCAGATGATGGTCTTTTCAGGGGCCATTCACATCCTGGCACTGATATTATACGACTGATAACCAGGCATCGGTGTTTTATTCTTATCCTAAAAACTTTGAGGTATGTACTTTTATGCTGGACTCGGTAAACTTTGCTTAACTGAACTCTTTGTCTCAGATTGATTGTTGTGTTCTGGTAAACTTAAGTCCGATGTAAGAAGGCGCTGGAATTAATAAATTGGAGTCAGATTTGATAGGCCTTAGCGCCTTATTTTAGACATAATTCCCTCTGCAGTACATGGAATATATATATATATATATATATATATATATTTATTATGTCGATGAGTGAGTGGGATGTTACAGATCAATGTGGCCCAGTAGTTAGCTGGAGCAGTATTAGCCGTTGCCGCCACAGACTTCAGGTGACATTGACACTGTGTCAGTCCTCGGCAGGTGGCAGTTCCAAGATTTTTGGCTCACTTCCTCCCGTAATCACTCTGCCCACTTAAAACTGCTGAGGCTGCTCGACAGGAGGTGCTCAATGGACTTCACTGTCATATGAGAGGGTTTATTATCACAGAGGGGATCTGGGAAGACCAGCCAGCCAAGCTGTTCAGTTGGACGCGTATACCTGGGGCTGGATCGACTTTGATTTGTAACCAGTTACAGAAATGTGCTTATAAAAGGAGATTCTCACAGTATGAAAAATGCAACAAAAGAGGATTAAGCTAAAAACTAATCTTAGTATCTTTTTTTTAAATTAAAGGAAGTTGCAGTTTGTGGAAAAGAAATATTTACAATACTTTACTAAATTAAATCTTTCAAGATTGATGTGGCTTTACAGTCAATCAAGAGTTTGTCTTGTGTCAGAGGAGAAATTTCACTGATTAACTCTAAAAGGACTCTTCTCTCTGAAGGACTGTTGACTCAGTATAAGAAAACTGCTTGCTCAGAGTGCCATTACTTTGAAATGAGCAGTGTACTCTAAAGTGCCCGGTCAAAGTGTCTGTCTGTTTTCTTTATCGTTCTATCAGAGCGACAAAAGGAAAAGTAATGTCAGGAGAGAGGAAACGGACAGTCGTAGTATACATTAGTTTCCATCATTTACACAGGGTAGTGATAATCCAATATCACCCAATGAGGTAATGGGGAGAAAGTTAACGTTTTTGTTTTGAGGTATGCAACAGAAATATAGAAACTACAAGAATGTATCAAGAATTTGATATTGTTTTCAGTCACATTTGTATGAAAAATTCAGGCGACGTGTCCCGTGTGATAGCAAAAGTCAGCGTTGACTTATTGTAACTTAACTATTCCAACGTACTTACGTACTTAACTAACACCACATACGTAAGCTGCAAATACTTTCATGCACGCAATGATCTTTTCACATCTAAGTTATCGTGTAACCTCTCCACAAGCAGCACCTACAATAACAACGCCTCTTATGATCATATACAATCAAGCAATTAAAAATTCGGACAGGAAGCCGATAAGATCTCATCATTGTCATGTTCTCAAGAAATTAAATATGTTACATTTCGATTAATTGTATTAAATTTGCAGATCTTAAACTTGTATATAAGTGCCTACATAGCCAGGCTCCCCAGGTGCTCAGTGACCTAGATGTTCCTCTTAGAGCTTTGGGTTGCTTTAAGATGCTCTTATGTAAATCTTCATTTGGTCAAACAGCCTTCTCTGTTTGAGGGATGAATATGTGAAATGCGTTACCTACTGAACTTAAAAATGATCCTGACTGGGATCATTTTAAACTTCTTCTGAAACAGTTTTTGAAGAGGGTGCAGTCATGTAGTCATGAATGATCTGGTACTCCTGTTGTATGGTGATTTATTGTATTAGTATGTGTTGTGTTGTGTATTGTTTTGTCTGTAGCTTCTTGTGAATTTTTGCATTTCAAAGTGCTCATATTATGCTCATTTTCAGGTTCATAATTGTATTGAGAGGTTGTACCAGAATAGGTTTATGTGGTTTAATTTTCAGAAAACACCATATTTTTGTTGTAGTGCACATTGCTGCAGCTCCTCTTTTCACCCTGTGTGTTCAGGTCTCTGTTTTAGCTGCAGAGTGAGACATCTCACTTCAGTTCCATCTTTGTTGGGAGTCGCACATGCGCAGTAAGTACTGCTAGCTTGTTGCAGAGAAAAAGGGCGTGCCCCGCTAGCAGCTAGGCGAGCATTATAACGTGTTCCGCTGTTTGGAGCAGTTGGTGAACAGTGTTTTCTGTTGGAGATGGTAAGTCCCTTTGCGGTGGTATTTGGACTTTTTCACTTTGTAAACCTATAATGTGCACAAAAAAATATATAACACAATAAAGGAAAGTGGAAAAGCCCAAAATCACAATATGAGCACTTTAAGTTACGTATCTATTGTTGAGTTTGTGTTGTCTACTGTCTTAAAAAGAATTATTTAAAAAAAGAGGGTCCATTTAGGGACGTGCATTGCAAATTAGCTTAGGCTATAAATGCTGTGGTGTGTGGCATAGGTCTATGCTACATACTTGTCGCTATAAAAATAAACAAAAAAACAAACCCAAACCACAATCTTTTCCTGACCTATTAGTTTTTTACCAGGTTCTGCACTGCAGCTTGCGCAGGCGCACTGATTGCTCGAGTTGCCTGGACATGTGTAGGATAACGCACGGAAAATAAGTATATGTTGGCATTGTCACATTGAAACAGGAAAGGGACAAACACGATTGTCTGGAATATTATTGTGTTGTAGCATTAAGATTTCCCCTAAATTGGAACCAAACCTTAAAAACAGCTCTGGACTAAGTTTACATAAATACATTACATGTATGCAGAGAGGTGTCCACGTACTGTTGGCCCCATAGTGCATTTGGTGACTTAAATGTAATCATCTCTTTTATGATTAATGCATGATCATGATGTCAGCCATGCCGACATTTACACTTTATATTCAGCAGAATGTGAAACTGTAAGAATGTATTAATGAGCCATATGGCTTCTGCGTAAAAAAGAATGCACAGTGTAGTGGACTGAATGATGTCTCGGACCATTTTGTCGAGATCCCTCTGGAGGTTGCTCTTCTCCATGTGAATCTTCTCGTAGGCCTGGATCACATCCTCCAACTGCTCCTCTCTCTCCTTCCTCTTCTGGAGCTGAAAGCCAGATACAGAGAAAAAGCCATTGAGACCGAGGAAAAAAAAAAAAAAAAAAAAATATGGGTTGGCATAGATTCACTTAATTTTTTTTTCCTCCCTCTTTGTCAGTTTTCAAACATCCTCCCAAAAAGCAAGACCGAGACGAAAAACGCAACAAAAGCTTTCATAGTGAGAGTCGGCAAATGTGTCACTTAAGAAACTATTGTGTAACCAAGAAAATTTAGGACACCGAAATCCTGACACCAGCATGTACGCCTCCCCCATCCATCTTGACACACCAGGATTTCAACAATCTTTAGCACTATTTAAAAAAAAAAAAAAATGAATGTCTTGCTGTTCTTTCACACTGTGGCATAATAAGGGGGTGAATGTCACTGGATGCCATAATCACATACTCTTTGACAGATCTCAGGGAAGTGACGTACACCAAATTGAGTGAAAGGGAAACATTTTCAAAGCCGGAAGGGAAGTGTGTTTTTGTTGAAGAATATGGTCACTTTAGACAAAACGGAAATTGAGAGTGGGAGCAGCGGCAAGGGAGTGAGATAGCCGGCGAGGACAAAGAGGTTTATCACTGCTGTGTGCCGGAGCGGTGAGGCCTATTCAGCGTGTCTATGGTAACATATGCTTGTATAAATCTGGTACTAAGGATGGCTTGTCAACAGCATCGTGACTGAGGAGAGGGATTACTGGGAGTTGGATTTCTGTGAGGAGATTTTATCATTATCACCTTTTTTCCATTTTCACTTCTGTCTGGATTCTGATTGGTTTGTTGTTTTAAATGGCCTCTTGGGTTCAAAGCTGTCTGTTTTGTTCTAGTTTTCTTGGAGAGTGTTTTTAGTTTAATTAGTTGGTATAAAACTAGTTGGTGTGATTGCAGTGTGGAACTGAGGGCTTTCCTCTGTAAAGGGAGGAATTCAAGGTGCCAGTTTGAACGTTGCTTCAGTTTGAATACATCAGAGAGGATCGCTAAAACTGGCCAATTTAAAGGATAGTTCTTCGTTTTTACAACTAGGATCTTATTTCCTATCTCTATCAGTTATGACAACACTGTATTTATCATACTAAATGCTAAGCTCCAGAACATACTGACAATAGCCAGGTTTCCTTCTAACCCCACTAATTTCCAACATCTGCGGAATGGCTGCGGATCGGCTCTGCTGCGTGTTGGCTCCGTGCTCCGCCGTCCTTCACTACCCACCAGGCCCGGATTTGTTGCGGAGCGGCTGCGGCCATGACTGCCAGCTGAAATCACAAGAGACCCACGAGATCTCATGATTTCCCGTATAATCTCGCGATCTAACAGGATGTAGTTTCTATAAACAGAACCACAAAACCAACACTTCAGGCGTGTCTCCGCCCATTGTGACGTTTTCAAGGTGTAGTGCAATGAAAAATGATCTGCCGGGAGCACTGTGTATTTTATTTTGAAAATTAACCGGATGTTTTATTTTGTTTCTGTGCTCGACTTCCTGTCCCGCACTATCTGCCCTGTGCTGAATTGCTGCGGAGCTCTCCGGCGTCCGTCAAAAATAGAAGCTGTGCGTATCGGCTCCGGAGGGCTGCGGATCGCCAGAGCTGGGACGAAGTCGCAACGCAGCCGTTCTGCAGTCAGTGGAAATACACACACTGACTTTAATGGAAACCTAATGACTCCGCCGCCGTTGCGGAGCAGATCCGCAGATGTTCTGCAGTTGGTGCAAATCAAGGGTAAGTGTAGTGCTATTTTGAACCGGATTTCCAGAGAATCTGCATAAGAAAATGCAAATGAATTGCGCTTCCATTAGGCTGCACAATGTACTTGTTTTTTATTGCCATCGCAAAGTCAACTTGCACCATAAACACATCGCATAAGACTGCAATATTGCACTGAGGTTTTTTTTGGGTGTTGTTTGAAAGAGTATCCGTAGACCCCTGCACTTTAAAATGTAAATAGCGTTCATATTTTTTTCTATTGGTACCTTTTGTGTTCATTTCAATTTGTTCAATAAAAGGATGTTGGAAATAATTGTTTTATTCAACAATTTGTTTTATTTTACCAGAATACGGAAAGCAGCAGGAAGGCAGAACTGTACACTTAATATCTTTATTTATCGCAATTAATATCGTTTTCGCGATATTCAACGTTGCCAGGTATTGCATATTTTCCTCATATCCTGCAGCCTTAGTTTCCATCCACTACTGTTGCATGTGTCCATACACCACTTGTTGAAGTAAAACTGTTGTAATCAAGGCCAGATAAACAGAAATAATGCCCAAATGCACTACTTTTAACCCCTCGTTTCTTCCTTTCTCTCTGCTCAGGGTGTACAGTTTTTCTGTGGAATAATACCTTGTTTACTACCAGATATGTTGTGCAGTAATTTGATTAAGCATTTTAATTTAGGAAAATTATATTCAAACTATAACCCCAAAACTGAAACAGTGAAGGTCTTACAAGTAGATTTTGACACAGGGCCTCACTGTTAAGAAATAAAGCATATACTGTATATATCCTATAATATATTCCCAAAACTAAATGTAGGCCTACAAACAACATGCTCAGTATAGCCTTGGCGGTCTGTTCTTTTTTTGTTGTTGCATTTTATCAGAAAAACAACAATATTTTTTGCTTTCTGCTTTGTGACCTTTATATTTCTCTAATGCCTTCTCTCACCTTTCTCTGCTTCTCCCTTATAACTGCAAGTCACCCCTTTACCGAAAAGAACAGGATGAGGTTTGTATGTGTAGTGGTGGTGGTGGTGGTGGTGGTGGGGGGGTTAGGGGGGGGGGGTTCTGGGACATGCTCAGCGAGCCGTGTTACATTTCATCACTCTGAAAGCCCGGTGTTGGAGCCATGTGACCTTGTGTGTGCCGCGCTAATGACTTCTGCTGCTCCCATAAACCATTTCCTTCCTCTTTCTTGCTCTCAAGCATATTTCTTCTTTTTTTTACCAGTACCAGTTCAACCACTGCCTTCCTGTGTCAGTCGTTTCTCATTTCTATTTCCCCACGCTCTCGTTCACATAGTCACATTCTCCTCTCTCACTCACGACCGTTTTTTGGAAGGGAGTTGCAATCAAGTGTGCGGCAGAAAACTTTGAAGTAGTAAAACCGGTTCGTATTTCTTTTGGAATATGCCCGTGTAACGTGCACACATCTCGTTTTCAATTTTAAATCATGCTGTATATATATTTACTAATTAATTTCAAAATGTGTCATCCCACGTCTACTTTTCTTCTTTCTTAAGGCGCACATATTCAGCAAAAATCTTGGCCAGGTTCGTGCCCAATTATAGCGCGTCTCAAAAATAGAACACCAAAGTGAAAATCCCATGTCACATTGCTCCTTGGACGGTTTCTTAAAAACACCCAATCTCAGTAATTTTTTGCTTGGGCAGCAGCTTTAGTGCTTAATTAGTTTTGGACATCTTTCAGTGTATGTCCACCAGGGTTGGCCTATATTTTCTTTTTGATTCAATTAAATTGCAATGCAGGGAGGGATTTCTGCAGAATTCAAGCCCTGAGAAAACCCTTTTGTGTGATAAGGTTTATTCCAAATGAATATAGTAAGAATGGACTTTACTCTTGTTTCATACATATCCCATCTTGCCTCTGCTTTCTCTCATTTCTTCTCTTCCTCTCCCACCTCTCGTCCCCCATCTTCCCTCGGTCCGTCTCACCCTCTTGTCCTCATCCCTCCTCTTACCTCATGGGTCAGGACGTTGACCCTCTGCTGCAGGTTGCCATTTTCTGAGTGCAGCAGCGCCGTCTCTTTGCTCTCAAAGGAGCAGTAGGAGTTGGTGTCCTCCCCAAACTCGTTAATCATAGGGAACTGCAGGGGAAAAAAAGAAGTTAATTACATCATAGAAACATAGAATTAGATATGTAATAATAAGACTGAGTGTTGAGAACAAGATAGGTTAAAATATATATACTGTAAAAGAACCCTTTTACTTATTTATACTTTTTGTTTGTGTGCTTAAACTTCTTTTCCCTGCTGTTTTCTGCAATTTTTGATGATTTCACACTGAGATCATAAAAGATTCATCTTGTATCAACTGCAACTTCAGTTTGGCCCAGATATTACTCTGGGGATCAGGGTGTTTTAACTTCTTCATGAGCAAATGTTTCTTTCCTCATGAACTAGATTTTATTTTTCACTTCTCCTAAACTATTCTGTGAATTTACAGAGCAAGTTGCTTTAGTCGTACTTTCGGATTTCATCCCACACAATGAAATCTGGGGTGGGTGTGTGACTCAGCTGCTGTTTGTCCACCCATCAGTCACTTTGTCCATCTGTTTACTTTTGACTAAACTCAAAATTACACCCATTGGCCCCGAGAGTGTTTTTTTATTGCCAATCAAGATATCTCAGATGGCAGGGGAGTGTCACAGCTTACCGCACCACTATAGCATTGTTAGTGATTAGGCAAAATGCTAAGACTGGCGACAATTTATATTATTTTATTGACGACAAATCCCATGAAAAGAGTCACGTGTCACCCAGTGCAACAGTGTGGCTCTATGGCACAGAGGAAGATGATATATCAGGCTGTGATACACACACAATACTTGTTACAATAACTGTGCGTTTAGTTTGTTTTCCGCGTTTTTTTGACAGTAAGAAAAATAAAGATAACATATGTATATTATTATATAATTATATTATTATTGCATCTTATTGCCTCACAAGTCATGATTCCTGGGGGAATACATATTTGCTGTTGTATATGACATGAGGTGCAACTATGATGCAAACAGCATTTAAATAATGGAGAAAGAATTGCATTATATGCAGCTGCAATTATGCAGATATGACTGATTATGTAATCATAACTGTAGGAAATAGACTGTACCACATTGACTGTTGTTTTACTTGTGAAGTAAGCAATTTGTCTAGTTATAGTGCTAAACTGTTGTCTGGTAGCAAACTGCTGTGCTAGAAACACACGAGAAGAGTTATATAACTGCATGTGGTTCACCCTAAATGAACACATTTACATTTAGAGTGCCTACCATGAGCAGAGAGGGCTTTTCATTTTCTGTGTGAAGTCATTGCCGCTGATGCGATGTCTATTTGAGGAGCAAACAACCCTTTTCCATTTAGCAGAACACCTCTCTCTGCTTAGTTTAACAGTAAATGTTCGCAACAACGGCAGAACCCCCTTGGGGTCTCAAGAATCCTCATACTGCCGAGCATCGGGAGCTCTGAACTGGAGAACAACATCACTTTAACCCATAGCAAGCACTTACATCTGCATATTTACAACAGCTGTACTCAGGCATCTTAGCAACACTTACCTCTCCTTTTAAAAAAAAAAAAAGGATTAAAATAACAGAAAATAATCCAGATTTTTGCAATTTACATATGCACAGTTGTGATAACTCCAAACAGCCAACACCATGCTCTCCCCAAAATCAACACCTGTCTCTCTGGGAATGGGCCCTGAACAAACTGCCGCTTGCGAGTAAGCCAACAGCGATGTGGCAGCCTTCAGTAACAGCTGCACACTCAAATGATGCATTTTTTTTTTTGCACGGATACATATGTCAGGAGAGGAAAGACAAAGTAAAAGTACATTTCCATCATACTACTCTTAATTCCTCCTATACTGGGGGAAAAAAATCAATCATAAAATACCTTTTCTAAATCCAACAAAAAAACTCGGCAACACAAGCTGAGAAGAAAGCGGGTACGTTACACCATATAATTCCTAGAAAAAGTAGAACACCATACACTCATGTTAATTATAAGAATATCCAGGATTTCTTTTTTCTTTTATCCCCTTTGTTCTTAATTTCAGCAATTTATCTCTCCCTTGCTCTTTGCATCATTATCTCATTTTACTCTCTCATTTCTCTTCCTCTTTCTGTGTCTTACACTGCATCCTTACACCCATTGAGCTCCCTCTTTCCTCTTATTTTTTTCCACTTTTCCTCACTTTCTGTCCTCCCACGCTATTCCTTTACGCTACTACACCCCCCCCCCTCCCCCTCCCTTGTATATATGTCCTTTGGCCAGCTACTACAAGGAGGTGGATTTCTGCTTCACCTGCTTTCTCATCCAACCGAGAAGTAGTCTGCTTTCCACCATCAAGCAAGCAGGTCTGGCTATGCAGAAATGTTTGCAGTGTCACTCACTTGAAGCAGAGAGAAGATACTCTGTTTTTCAGAAAGATCCAGAGTAACATTTTGAATAGTGAAAAATAGTTGTGCTTGAGCTCATTTTTTTTTTTGGGATCAGGCAAGACTCTTTGTCTGTTTTGAATATCTGAGGGATGAGCCCTTCTGAACTCTGTGTGCAGCTCTTTGACGTGACCATTCTTCATATACAGTCACTATTTCCCTGCTGACTCCCAGTCGATTTCACCAATGATCCTAATGTATAATAATTAGGAGCAGTGAGCTATTAATTCAGTTTCAACAAGGGGTGATGTGTGCCAAACTTCTTTTACAGCCCCTCAGTTGCTCCCAGGGCTCCTTGCCGTTGTTACTCAATATTATTTTGTACTTAAACAGGAATTAGAACATCAATAGCCTTCTGCTTAGATATAGTAGAATGATTTATCATGTTTATTTTCCCGCCGGTCAAGGATCAAAGCCCACCAAAGCTTTCTCTCCTTTTGTCGCTGCCTCCATAATGCTAAAGGGTGGACAGCTCACTCCCCTTTCAAAAAGGCTCATAAATCAAAAAACTAACTGGCCTTATCATTGTCAGCACTGGAGGCTTTCTGTCTGATACCAACAAGGACAATAATAATTGGTTTAAAAAAATCTCCTCATCCTTTTGACTTTGTGCTTCGAAGTGAAAACTCTTTACCTTGATCTCATAGATCTTGAGTTTCCTCTTGATACTGGTGTTCTCGCGCTCCAGGCAGGACAGCCTCGTCTTGATGTCCTGATAGGCGGTGATAAGGGCGAAGTGGGAGGCAGAGTAGACATCGTCTGTGGGCAGCTGCGAGGAGTGCCACACCACACTGCCACAGCCATCCTCCTTCAGGCCTCCTGCGTCGCCGCCTCCTCCCAGCAGCCCCAGCTCCCCTCCTCCGAACAGAGACTGCATCACTCAGAGCCTGAGGACAGACAGTTGTGTGCTTATTCATTGTGAAATCACCAGATTGTTTCCATTCAATTAAATGTACCTACCTAAATAAATAAATAAATAAAACACCATTTCATATTCCTGGCAGGGGTCAACAATCAGTGCCACTGCAGCAGTGCTAAAAACATCAAGCAGACAAACAAAAGAAAACAAAGCCACAGTCGTCTGAGAGCAGTCGGATTTCTGGCACACACAATGTAAAATATTCAAAAGCAAAATGGGTACAGAGAGAGATGGGAGGCAGACTGTCGGGACACACTGTTGGTCCATGTGAAATTTAAAGATGACTCAGTATATTTGAACAAAGAGAATCAGGATTCTTCATCTCTGTGTTTTCATGATTCAAAGAGAAGCTGAAGTGAACTTGAGGCAGACGTGATTGCACATCAAGCCGGTGCAAAGATGCAATGCAGTGGACACAAATAGATGGAGAAGTGAAGTGAAGACAAAAATGTGAAAATGTTTCTAGTTCAGCAAAGAATTTGCCCTTAATCAAATACAGAACAACCTAGGAAAGAAGGAAAAGAACTTGGTAAGTTCTGAGATCAGTTAAGAGGCTGAGCTCACACACACACACACACACACACAACACACACACACACACACACACACACACACACACACACACACACACACACACACACACACACACACACACACACACACACACACACACACACACACACACACACTAGCAATAAGGTTCCCAAATATTTTTAAACTACAGCACACCTCCATACGGTCTTTTTTTCGGCGTGGCACTTAGCTTTCAGAGTACACTTTTGTGTCTCTTGAGGGCTGAGATGTATCTTTCTTTGAGACAACTTACATTGGTAAATCTTCCCATCACTTTTATCCGACAATCATTATTTCTTACTGTTGTGTGACTCGAAAACTCTTCGTGTCAACAGTGGCCAAGAATGACCAACGAACCAAAACCGTAAAGTTGCAGCCGGAAAGCTAAACAATGAGCTGAAACTGGCTGTAAAGCTGAGAGGAGCTGCAGATTCAGCAGATAATTCTCTGTAGGTTCATCACTCTGAGCGACCCCTTTCACATTGTCTTCACATTTAAATTTGACACTTTTAAATTAAAAATAAAACATAGGTTATATAAGCTTTAAAGTATATGGCCTCGGCCCTTCCTTCAGGCACCCCGGATGCTGCACCGCCCACTTTGGGGACCACTGGTTAAGTGGTTAAATTTGCACAAGTAATGCGAGATTAGTCTGAACACACATTAAGATTATCCAGGTTTCTAATCATCTACGGTGATGTGGGCCCGTCTTTGACTCCTCCACATCGTGCAAATCATTCTGACAAGGGAGGCAAAGTGAGTATTTACCACTATGTTGGCTTTACCTTCCCCATCTAATTGTCAGCAACGGAAGATGAGAGACTTACCAGAGTCAGCTTTATACTTTCATTTCTGCACGTAGAACATCATTACATCAGCTATCCTCGTATTGTTTGTGTTTTCTAACTTCATGCACCTGCACTATCTTTAATACAGCCTTAAGTATTTCAATGGCTTTCTTTTTTTTTTCTCTCACAATAAATACATATAATTTTTGGTGAGAGCTGCCCTGCAGGTGCATGAGTAACCAATGTGTGTATAGCAGCTGATGTGTTAATCAGACTCTGATTCACACATGAGTCTGGTTCATGCTCTTGTTCAATTTCACAGTACTTAAAGAAATATGAGCTGTGACAGCCTACGCTCCTTGAGTGGCATGATGAATGAGCTGGGTAGTTAGATGACAATGCCACATCGCAGCCAACCAGCCTTGGCCTGCCTCCCCCAGCCATAAAGGCTCTGGGCAATGCTGTCAAAAATGATAAATGGCACCTGTGATGTCCCCACCCTCTTTGTATGCAGCCACGGAGGGGACATGTGCACTTAAGCCATACTAGACACACCGAGAACGATCAGATTTACAGGTACTGAGGGAGTTACGCAACAGCTAGTTGATTTGATGTATATACTGGAATGGATGCCTGGATACCAGCATTGCCTTGTGAGTCAGCGATTGCCTACCGAGCTATTTTCATCTGCTCCCTTCCTCCACAGTTGCTATTTTCCTTGTGTTTTAAGAGAGAGGGGAGAATAAAGCCTCAGCCAATCTACGGCTCTTTTCCTAGCTGGTCTAACAGGATGATCCAAAAGCACTCCCACATGCACACAAACACACGTCTGTGCACATGCTGCCAAAAAAAAAAAAAATGGACAGAGCAGGAGTCACACAAAGAGAAAATGCATGTGTGGAGAAAAATGCCTGTTTGATCAAAGAGATGACACACACACACACACACACACACACACACACACACACACACACACACACACACACACACACACACACACACTCATGCACAGACAGACTGTCACCTGCCAGCTGACTGGAGACTGGTGTTTGCACTGGAAATATATTAAGGTCCTGTGATGTGTACTGTGCTGACATCATGCTGTCGAGTCTGGTGCACTTTTCACACTGTCCCTCTGATATCATAACTGTACTCCGTGTGTATCTTATATGAGCTAAATAGATTTCAGACTGTTATAAAAACAACAGAGGAACAGAAATCTAAGTATGGAAATATGTGATGGAACATAAGCTTTCACCGTGCTGTATGTAGTGACCGCATTTCCATAAAAATCCTACGGAAGGGCATACACCATCCGCCTACGTTCAGACTCGAGGACATAATTATGCGTGGACCAAAAATCGGATTAAATTGCCAAGTGGGTTTTGTGATTTAATTGTGCATGGAATACAATACTTATTCACAGGCTACAGTGGAGACGGTGCACTGATAGATGGCCAAATGTGGCCTGGGACTGGATTAAAAAAAGTACAGGGACACGGGAACATCCATTTCGTCTGTGCTCCTCTCATTGGCAGCACAGAAATGAGGCATTTATCACACACGCTCTCACAGCTCAGACTAAGCTTCCCTTCCCCGATCCCTCTCTTGCTCTCAGCTCCTCTACCCAAAAATATCCCTCATCCAGCTTCATCCCTCCCCTCCCCTCCCCTCCCTCCTCCTTCCCAATCACACACTATCCACTCTATCTCCTGGACCTCTGGGCTCGTTTGCTGAGGCTCTCTGGGCCCCACCGGACTGTAGGAGTGGAAGCATGCGCTTCATTCTCAACCAGCTCCCTGCTTCATTACAGCGATTATCTCAAGAAGTCATACATTACCTTGGCCCTACATGGCATACATTTTCCCACTGAGACTACCTCTTGCTCTGTCCCTTCTCCCTTGTCTCCAGAGATTAAAAGCAGCATCCCTGTGTGTCACTGTATACAGCCCTGAAAGGGGCGAGCACTGCTGCCATCATCAGTGGACCTGCAAAGGCTACAGCCATGAACTGAGTGGCTGACTAGATGCTATTAAAGTCATTACCTACATATAGTGGCAATTTAACATGTAGCTCTCCTTTTCTTCTTAAATGTCACAACAACAATCTGACAAGGTCGACGTTTCCTCCCAACATTGCTTCAGTCTGAATCAAATGCTGTCACATTTGATGTCACGGCTACAGCAACACGAGTTGTTATTCCTCTCTCTCCCGTCCTTTTCCATACATTCCTGTCTCACCCGTACTACCTGTTGTCCTGTCTAATAATGGAATAGGCCTACTTGAAGTAAAGTATGTGATTAAGCAAGCTACAAGAATGAAAACGATTAACTGCTGCTAGGCATTTTCACATACTTCGTTGTAATAGATTCAGTTTCAGATTAGTTTATTGCCATTTAAACATGTTCTGAAATGAAGGAACGAAATTCATACCCAGGTCCAGCAGGGAACACAATAAGAAAAATTTGCAGTGTCCACTATTGTGACTCTGTCTATTTCCTGAAAATACCCACTTAAGAGCCCATGTAAATAGTTTGCTTTAATGTGTCCACATTCTTCTGATAACTGAAAAACATTCTCTTTCAAAAATACAAAATGAAACATGGTAACAACATGTTAAACATGCAAAACACAAGCAAGGTCAAAGATGATGGGCTCTCCAGGCTTCGTAGCTTCATCTAAAGAATCTAACTTGGTCTACATATTTACCAATTAGAAGCAGGAGCTATGTATGAATTATTAGCAATCTGTTTTTACATAATGGCTTTTTTTTCATACCTTACAGTATGTTGAGTTCTCCACACATCGAGCACCACGACAGAACTGTGAGGTTGTGAAATATTAAATATACTTTATATTTAACTTCAAAACAGATATTGTAATATTGCAAACACTTGATATATCCTCAATTTTAAGTGACCTACAGCTAGAGTATTCACCAGGGTATGAATTGAACGATGAGCAGAAAAGAACAAGCCTCATCCATTCACAAACATTCCTAACCCAATCAAATGCCACAGCCGGTGCTGTCTGTAAATACTGCAAATATAATTTTTGGGGATCCTTTGAGGATTGAAGCAACAGATTATTTCTTTTATCTAGTTATCTAATCGTGTATTGCAGTAGACTATAATGGAGCAAATGTTTTTTGTTTGATATTGATGCGTTCTGTTCTGGTTCCAGCTTTGTGGCATGACCCTTTATACCATAACACTAAAGAAAAAAAAGTATCTAATCATATGCAATTCATTTCTTCTCCATAAAGCCAGTGTATAAAGAAGGTCTGTGCATTTCTGCGTCTGTTGTATCCCAGGGCATAAATATATGAGAGCAATAGAAATCACGCCAGCTAGGTCAGGGCTGGGTTTTTCGGTGAGAACAGCACCAGGAACGAAGAGGAAACAGGGAGTGAGTCCCTGTGGACTCTGATTTTAATGTTGGATCTTGTATGAAGGAGATGCAACCACTTTCTTCCCCCTCTTCTTTCCCCCAGCCAGATTTCAAAGTGTTCCTTTCTCTCTTTCACCAAACCCCTCTGTACCTTTTCACTCTTTTCATCCCATCCTTTCTCTGTCCCCTCCTTTATCTTATCCCTCCTCCCTGCCTGGCACTGTAAAACAGTCCAGCTCTTCTCAATGCCACACTGTGATCCCCACAGGCTGAACATTTGGCACCTCAGACTCATACAGTATGCCTGTGAATGGAGAGTCCAGGGCAGAGGGATGGTGTGCCCCCCTCCCCCCCCACTTGCTCTGCTGGACGGTACAACACACACTGACAACCTATTAACATGCCGGCAGGTGGCGTTTGATTGTGTGTGAATGTGTATCGGTGCGGACATGTGAGCCCATGCACCTCAGTGTGTGTGGAAATGAGTCGGTGCAAAGAGAGTGTGTTTTTTGTGTGGCAGTACAAGGACATAGCAGCAGCAGTACAAGCAGGAAAGTGCTGTGTGTGTGTCTGTGTGTGTGTGTGTGTGTTTGTGTGTGTGTGTGTGTGTGTGTGTGTTTTATCTGTGTGACAGAGAAACTATTAAAAACTCAGTGTTATAAATTGCTAGACAAATATAATTTAAAATTAGCCAGTTATAGCTGTTGGTATCAACACAATTCCCCGCGTAGGTAGCTACTGTACCCATCTACACATTCATGGATACACTCTATATCTAGGCTATATGTATTTACAGGTACATATTCATGGTGGGGGCGAGTATTTGGTATGAAAATAAATATAAAACAGCTGGACAACAGATGTACAGTATCTTTTTATCAGACTGTCAGTGTACCCTGTATACACACACACACACACACACACAATTGTAATCTGGTTGTTGCAGTGCTGCACAATTAATATTCTTGATATTAAAGCCTTCCTACAGTGGTTTATACAGGTTTTAGCCCCCTCGCTTAAAACAGAAACCAACCTCCGCAAACATCATTGAGAATTGTCATTCTCACCTGCCTGCATGTGTCGAGAACAGTGTTTGAATTTGTACACAACATTGGCATATTTGATTTCTGCTACTGAATACCTTGGTGGAAGGGTGCAGCGTGGGCCAAGGACGAACCCATACAATTTTGGAGCAGATCCGAATCACAGGGTGAAAACTTTATTTTTTAATTTCATTAACATTGTGATACAAGGACTTGGCGGAGGTCTGTGCACTCAAAGTGCCCTTCTAGTTATTGTAAGTGTTGGGCAAAAGGCCTGTTTCCTGCTCAAAGAATCTGTGACAGGAGGCAAAGATGTGCAGCTGTGTGAGGTACCATATTTGGTCTCGTTAAGTCGGACCAAGCCATTTTTGAGCGTTTTTTTACTCCTGTCACATTATTACTCACTGTGAGCTCATTTGTCACTCTATCTGCAAGTTTTGCATCTCACATCAACAAGCACAACCATGGGCAGAAGTAAGAGTAACTCCCAAATGTCTTTTGAGAAGTATAACAAAGTTATAATGGCATAAACATAACAAAAAGGAAAAACGTAAGTTACATTTATTTGATAATTTATTTTTTTTTTAAATAGAAAAACAATTGAATCAGATAATAACCCATTTCCCTAAGAGAACGCATGTATACACATTACAGGGGAAAATAATTTTGGCTGTAAATCATTCACACAAAGAATTATTTACATTTTTACAAAGGTAACATCAGTGGTGGAATGTAACAGCTTTAGTCACTAGTTTTACATTGAGTACGTACTTACTTTTAATACTTAAACTACATTTTCCTGATGCTACTTATATACTTTTAATGAAATAACATTTTTAATGCAGGACTTGTACTGTAACAACGAGTATTATTGCAGTGTAGTATTAGTACTTTTACTTAAAGGTGCCCTGCCATACAAAACCGTTGCATTTTTTTAAATATGTTAGGTCCATATGTGTTTGGGTTATGTTGTGAATGTGAAAATGAACTGCTACCTCCTCTGTCAGCTGACAAGAAATAAGCAGAGAAATCAGGCCAATTACAAAAGCTGGTCAGTCTGACATCATATTGCCTGAGCTCATTACTATTCATTAGCTCGACCAGTTGGGCTGGGTAAAGGATGCTGATAGCCAGGCTCTCATTGGCTAGCTGTTAGCCAATCAGATTCAAACTGCTTAGCTTGTTGAATATTAATGAGAACTGGCAGAAATCGAGCTGAGTCTTCCTGTAGGCTTTCTATACCACGCTAGAATGGCTTGAAACAAGGTAATCAAAGCATGTTTTCCACAAAAAAATGTTACAGAGTCCATGGTAGAACTTCAGACATTACCACAAAGTAATGAAATACATGTTCTACCACTGTTCACCACTAGGCAGCGCTGTGTTTTGGTGCAGGTCTCAGTCAGTTTGGATGAATTTTCATCACGTGGTTGTGCATGGCTGTAAACAAACATGGCTGCCTACACATAGCTGAGAAGCTGTAGAATGTTTTGCATTTTACAGCTCGTTGATCACGCAAATGTTGGATTTTCTACTATTCTTTGAAATCCGACATGTACTATGTGAGGTTTGTATCCACTTAGTGGTCTTTTTGGCCTAACTTTGGAGCTTTTTTACATAATGGCAGCGCCGTCAAAGAGGCGCATTCAGGGATCACATTTTAAGAATCTGACGAACAATTTGTTTTTTTTAGCTTCTTTCTAGGGTAAGTGTTTTTCCTTTGGCAATCTTTTAAACAAAACATGCTTTTTCTAACCCGCCGGCAGGTTTTGGGGTTGGGATTAATACATTCTAAGAACTGACCAAAATGTGTCTGTAGCATTGAATATTGATAAGTCCAGTATCAAGAGTTTTGATACAGTATTATTTATATATTATATTATATTATAACTGGTGTGCAGTTTGCTACAGTCTATATAAAAGGGTCAAAATATGTCTTCATCCCTTAAAATAAAATATTGTATCTGTTCCAACATCATTACCCATCTCCTTTAATTATTTTATATGTGGCTTACAAGCTTCTTCTTCCTTGCCTTTGCAGGCACAATGCCACATTTCTTGGTCCATCACTGCCACCTTTCAATCCCTGGAATAATGTGAAACCTTTGGCAGGAAAGGAATGTTTCATCACCCCATCACCTGGTCGGCTTTGCATGTACAGATACAAGAAATATTGGGGTAAAAACTCTCTTCCATAGCACTGCAAGTGGTCAAAAATCCCAGAGATATATCTAAACATACAGGAATCAGCCTGTAAAATCTTTTTAGTTCTATAATCTAATAAAGAAAATAAAAAAATATATTGCTAAAACCCCCCAATTCTCAAAAAATAGAGTACATGACTTAAATGTCTTCAATTGTAGCTATCCCCCTGATTTGTATCCTTAAATTAATTATTCATCATAAATTATATAATAATAGGATTCACAACAATCCTGAGTAACAACTCTGTGTCTGTTCTTTGTTTCATAAAGCTGTTGTTGCTGTGAGACGACTTGGTCACCTAGAAGACACTTTGTACTTTTAAAACACATGTATGCTGTACAGTACACACACGCAGCCGGGTGCTGGGCTACATGCCCTATCCACGGTACACACACATACACATACACATACACACACACACACACACACACACACACACACACACACACACACACAAACAATACAAAGCCTGTCAGTACAGGAGAAAAACACCACCTCTAACAAATGCTGCACTGTGCCATGCCATACCTTGCCATGATTCATTACTCCGTGTAGGCAGGCTGTGTGTGTGTGTGTGTGTGTGTGTGTGTGTGTGTGTGTAAGGCTGCTGACATTCAGGAGATTGATGGCAGGGGCAGGATGGAGACAATGAGCTGTGTTGCTGTTGTTGTCTCCCCTTTCTGTTTTCTGTCTGCTCCATCACTCTTTTTTCTCTTCCTCTGTAGCTTCCCTCATCTTTCTTTTCCACCAGAGCTGGATCGAAACCGTCAATTCCTTCCCTGCCATTTTTCTTTCCACCAGCCCCTCCCCCCTTCCTCTCTTGCTCTTTCTCTCTGTCATTCATCTTGATATTCAGCAGCAAAGTTCATCACAGCCCCCTTGAGCGGAGGGGAAAAAAAACAACTCTATCTTGACTTTGAATAAAAACTTTCCCCACAAAAGACATTAATCTCCTCATTATTATTACAACCAATCCAATACTTGGAATCCCTCGCTGTGAGATCTGAGTCAAAGTCGAGCTAAGCTGCTGCCCAGAAGCAAAGAGCAGAGGGAAAAGGACGGAGAGGACAAGATAAGAAGCCCACCGTCCTCCTACCCACTTCGCTTAGCCTTCCTAATTAACCACCGCCAGAGCAGTCATGAACAGATGCGCTGTACATGCTACACACATATATGCTGACAGGGTGAGTGAGTTTGATTACTCACGAGCACTAGTGTGTCTCCCAGTGAAACAAAGCCTGTAATTTGGTCACAGCTGTTAAAAGGAACATTAAAAAAAAGATTGAGATGCTTCCTCACAATGCACAGTTGGTACGCCAGCAGGATGGAGTGAAAGATGGCTGCTCAGGAAAGATGAGATGCACTGTGGTGAAACAAACAGAGAAAGTGAGATGCAGTTCGTTGTACAACTGCACACGGTCCAGCAGCAAACGTCAGACAGCACAGTTACCTGGTGGACATAGTGGAGCATTTAGCAGCTAAAGAGACCGATAATGTGTTGGTAACGATCAAAACTGCTAAGAGGAGAGAGAATATTGGACATGAAAAGAGAAACATGACTCCAGACAAATGATAATATATGTAAAATATGTTAAGTAAGTAACTGTTTGCTAACACGTTAAACATAACAACTTTATAAGGTGATAATATGACAAATATTGTCTTTTCAGAATGTTCTGCTGCCCCCAAGTGGCTACAAAAATTATTTCATGGAGCTTTAAAGTTTCTAAATAAAAATAGTTCTAAATTCACAAATAATTGCAAAAACAACTACTATTGCGTACTGTACGTATGTATAATTGTTAGTTGTAAACAATTGAATTCATAGTGAATTTCTCAGATCTGTAAAAAGTTGACAAAATATAATTTAGCGTAGAAACGATTAGTGAAATAATTTGGCATCAGTTTTCAAATCTGATTAACAGTTTAATGAGAGACTGTAACCTTTGTGGAACAGCAGCCCCTGTGGCCCCAATTAGCAATAATGGACACAAGGGTAAATGCTAAAACATGGGCATGTAGTATAACAGTAGCACGAGTAGAGAAAAGTCATTAAGTCTGTTTATTAATTTAATTTAATTTAAAGTAGCTTACATTAGCCACCATGAGCTACTGATCATACAAGACCAAGTAAAACTGTAGCAGCAGAACTGCTGAGTGTGCGTTGATTAGAGCAGGGGTTTGTTTTTATTGGTTAGGAATTCAACGTTTTCATTCGTAAGAGGAAGAATGGGTTTTTTGTTAAAGCTTTGGTGCGTAACTTTTTGATATTAATGAACGTTCGTTACATTCAAGACATCGCCAAATTAGTTGCTACAAAGCTAATTAAGACTATCAGCTCCATACAACTCTCTCTGGATTTCTCAGTACGACTATGTTCAGAAGATTGTGGCGTCCGGTGACTTTTGCTTGCAGAAACTAGAGTGATAAAGATAATGACCTCTTCTGACGAGTCCATCATGTTTTTTAATCCTCCGTGTCCTCCTTGGCTACTAGCAACTGCAAATTCTCAAGGTACCAGACTCAAATAGTATTTGCTAATATCTCTTGGCTTTTGTTTGAACCAGTCTGGAGTCCCAGATGGTTGGATTGTATCACGTCAGGTTGGAGTTAAGAGTTTTTAGGCTGGTTACCAAAAAGGATAACGCTTCTGAAGAGTCCATCATGTTTTTTTAATCCTCCGTGTTGCTACTAGCAACTGCGTTGAGGAGGGGTGGGGGGTGTCGAGGCGATCACGGAAGGCTTGTATCATGTGGAAGCGCCGACAGTTTTGTTGTCGTTACTTAGAATTCCTCATGGGGGAGACAGAAACTATGCACTATAGCTTTAATAAGAAAGTTATTGGGGCGACCTCTAGCTCACCCAGTAAGAGTGTGCGCCCCATGTAGGCTGAGTCCCTTGCAGTGGCCCAGGTTCGAATCTGACCTGCAGATAAGAAAATAAGCCAAACACTCACTGCTTCCAGCTTTTTAAATGTGAAGATTTTCTTGCTTTGCTTTTTTTAATCTGTTTTATATCTTTGAAGGTAAAAGGACTTTTGGATTGTTGGTTCCACAAAATAATGAGTTTGATGATGGCCCCTCGGGCCCCTTGTCGTTTTTTTTGTCATTTCATTATACACAATTAATCGCTAAATGTTAAAAAAAAATATCCAACAAGTTGATGATGAAAATATTGCAGCCCTAATTTAGAACTGAAGCTTTCTGATAGCATACTGTCCAAGGGAGGGTCTGATCCTCTAAGAGTCTTATGGTTTATTTATCAATGGTTTGTAATTATTATTCTCAGCGCAGTGTGGTTCTGGTTTCGTGGTTTTGTTCAGTGGTGCTGCAGTTGCTGGCTGAGTTTTCTTAACCTGCTGCGAGGGAGGATTAGGTAACGACGACGACGTTGTAATGCAAAGTTGTAATGGTACAGCGTAGTTTGACGATCTCAGCCTTAAAGTGAAAAGCTGTATCAGTCAGATCCCATCACACACACACACACACACACACACACACACACACACACACACACACACACACACACACCTCTGTGAGCTTCCACCTCATGGTAAATTCATACATTAATGCCAGCCAGAGACCTTGACAGATGTAGCAGCTTGAATCATTCCAGCATCAGTGGCCCTGACTCTCACTCTTGTCTTGTTCCCCCTGCATCACTTCCTCCTCCAATGTGTCAGTTCTGCTGTCATGCACTGACTAAAAGACAGACTGATAATCAGACACACAACATTTGGCACACACACGACTATAAATTACTTAAATGAAAAATGATGGTATTCCAAAGATGCATGAAATGAAAAATGCATATAGACTTTTTGAGACACCATATGCATGCAAAATGCCCCAAAAAAGCACATTACATAACAGACATACCCACACAGATGCATCATAAAATGCAAAGCATAATATGGTATTATGCAGAAAAGGGCTTATCCAAAGAGAGCTGAAGCCCATCATTATATATATATATAAAAAAAATCTTTATTCCATTTCCTATTTATATAGCAAATTAAAATCCAATCATGTCCAATGAAATTATCCAAACTGCTGTGCATGGAGCTGCAACAAAACAACAGAGGTTAATTCCAACTCTGACCTCTGTTATTATAAGTAATGAAGATCTATAAGAACCTGCTTAAGACAGAAAAATATAACCAAGTGTTTAATCAGCTCCCAGTGCCGATATGACAGTGATGCCGCTGCTTGTTGGATGAGTCCAGAGACAAGATGATGTGTGAGCACTGGCTTGGATCAGAAAGAATATATGATAAACATGAGCAGTGCATTGTGGGAGCAGAGCGTGTGTGTGCACGTGTGTGACATAATCTATACACAATGGATGTACCTCTGCTTATCCAGGTGTCATTAAAAGATAAACTGTGTGTGTGTGTGTGTGTGTGTGTGTGTATTTGTGTGTGTGTCCTCTGAATGAGTGTGTGTGCTCCAGTGGCACGTGTGCCTCTTTGTCGAGGCGTTAGCACATTACTTTAATGAAAGTCCTTGGCTAAGGACTCGACCGCTCAGCTACTGAAGGCCGCTCCCCGTGTGTGTGTGTGTGTGTGTGTGTGTGTGTGTGTGTGTGTGTGTGTGTGTGTGTGTGTGTGTGTCAGGCACACACAAATGAAACCCTCCCCCTCTGCTGCCCTGTGGTGCTCATCTTCTCAGAGACTGGAGTGTAAAGTAAGGTGTGTGTGTGTGTGTGTGTGTGTGTGTGTGTGTGTGTGTGTGTGTGTGTGTGTGTGTGTGTGTGTGTGTGTGTGTGTGTGGGTGTGTGGGTGTATGTGCGTGTGTGCGTTGGAGCAATCAAAAGACAGTGAAGGGCTGGAGGAAGGACTAAGGGGCATAGTAAATATTGAGCAACTGTTGTGAAGTCTGTGGTTGAAAGGGGGGGGGGGGGTGGGGGAGTCAGACTGGAATAATAGAGCTTTCCATTTCCCTCAGAAATCAGAGCTTGGAGTGACATCACACCCGAGTTGACCACGTTCCATTAAAACAATTTGGGTTTCACTGTGGGGTTAGCTCTATCCAGGTTAGCCATTGTTAGCAATACCAGTTGATAACAACGGGTGTGTGTACAAACAGCGTAGCAACATGTCCACTGATAGAAGTTGGACAGGACTGTGTGTATGACTGATTTAGTGAGACACAAATAAGACAGAAGTCTGTAAACTGTATGTTACTACAGCTTACACTACTGTTGATGCACGGAGCAGCCATGTTGGATTTCAACTAAATACATTACTTGAGTACTTTCATTTCCTGACTTTACACTTCTATTCGACTAAAAGTCATAGGGGAATATTTTACTTTTTACTCAACTACATTCAATTTTATACCTTAAGTTTATTTGCAGATTCAGATTATTAATACAAATATAATCAACAAATAAATGATTATGTATTATTGTGAATAAAGATCAATGACCTTCACAAGCTACCTGGCAGTGTATGGCCCCACCTTTACCAGCTGCAACATTAAAGTGATGTATTATATTAATGCATCAATAATTATAAATCAAAAACGTATTTAACATTATCCTAAAATGGGCCATTCTGAATATTGAGTACTTTTACTTTTGGTATTTTGATGCGACAGTACAACAGTAAGTTAGCACAACTTTAAACATCTACAGCAGTCAAATGCAACATACACTTTATTGCAGCAGGAATATTAATCCAGAAATGTAAATGTTGCTGATACATACATCATTTTGCTTTAAGGTTTTGATTGCAGGACTTTTACTTACAGAGTATTTGACAAAGTGGTGTGTTAGTACTAAGTACTGAAGTAAAGGATCTGAATACTTCCTCCTCCAGCAGTCACCACTTTCTGATTTCTAAGAACATTCATATGCAGCTGCCAGCAGTGAGTCTACATCCACACTACTGTGTTTTGGTCTTTTGCTACGTTCATGCCTAGCATCTCCACTACTCCAGCGTTTCTGAGCCCCTAAAACGGAGACATTTGGAAACACTGCTCCCCCCCTTTAAGTCTGAAAACTCTGGGGTTGCATTGTAGTTTGGACGAGCACAAACCGAGACCTTTGGAAACGATCATGCACTTCAGTCAGTCTTACGGTATCGGTTAAGTAGCTTACAGACCTTTCAGTAACAGTTCCACCTCGTCGTCACTCCAAGCTAATAAATCCCTGCTCTTGCTTTTCACCATTGTTGTTTTTTCTCCAAAGTATTTTCTGTATTTTCAACTTATACATCCATGATTTTCAACCGCAGAGTAATGCCAGACAATGTGTTTCCTGTTAACACCGGCACGCACATTCCCAGTGAATGCCAATGGTCATGTCATATGCGTTGACATGTTCTATAAAAACTCTGTTTTAAAATGAAAGCAGTGTAGATGTAGCCTGAGAGGAAGAAAGAGAAGAATGGCAGAAGAGTGAGAGAGAGCCACGCAACACAAGTTTGCCAACAACTACAGTTGATCACAGCACAGCTGAGAGGACGAACAAAGACAGAAGAGGGAGGGAAGGAAAGGATGAGGGGATGAAAGAGAAGGAGCAGGGATGAATGAGAGGTTTGCAGGCTGTGCTTTCTGTTTATAGTAACATGTACAATGGCTTCTTTTGACAGCCAATTATTACACACAGCCACAACAACAGACTTGTTAGAGCATTGAACCCTTGTTCCAGTTCACCCTCTTTGCACACTTCACACGTATAGACCTGCACTGGAGAGCATGCTGATCATTAACTGAAGAAAGACCACTCATCCACCACACAGAAAAAAGACTAGCAGCTTGTTCTTTGTCTGTGTATAGTAAGCCTCTGCGCACATGTAGCGCCTTTCTATCTTTTATCGCCTGGCGTGAATAAAAGATGCACAGGGAGGTGTTGAAAAAAGGTCTTTGACGGTAACATCAAACCACACAATAAAAGAAGGTGATACATGAGAGCAGGAGAGTTTTTGACATGGTTTGTGGACTCTGTGTACTATTCTTTGTCTTCAGCTCATATAACAACAATAGTGATGGCAGTACAAGTCAGGGATGAGATCTGGAGAGAAAACATTGTTCTTAAGGAGTGTTACATAAGACATTTTGTCCCAATGTGGGAAAATGACGGGAAGAGTATGGAGATAGATCCTCCTGAAATATTGATATCATCGTATTGATTTGCCCTGGGATCCGTGCATTCATTGTGTCCGACCTTTGTGTACAGTTCATCTGGTTATTGGCTTTCAGTACCATGGACAGCAGCCCACGCTAGCAACAACACTGCCAAGGCTTTTCCTGAAGGAAACACACTGACTACGTTTACATGCATATAAAATGTGATAAAAGACAATATTCCGACTAAGCTGTTTACTCGGCTAATGAAAGTAAATATTACACTTATTTTGACGTTTACATGCAGCCTTGCAAAATAGGATGTTATCCACCGGTGGTGGACTTGTTGGACCGTGCGAAAGCAGCGTCTCTCTTTCGTTCCTTCAACCACCTTCTTGAAAACGTTGGCGTCGCGATGTTTGCGCATATCCAAAAACCTGTTGTTATCCAAGTCTTTCATAATGTTTAAAAGCAGCTGTGTGTTTCTCCTTCTGACAAGAAATGTGGATTTTTCTTTTGGGCATGCATCTCTACTCTGCCTCCCTGCCTTTTACTGGAGCATTGCTACATTTCTTGGTGTTGCTGCCACAGATTGTCGATCAGTGGAATGGTTTGAAACCGATCAATCAGCATAGCTTGCGTGCACTACGTGTTTTATTTACTTCCCTCTGCAGTTAGCTGGAATGTGTATCACATCACCCACATGTCCATTCACATGTCCTGTGCGTGCTAGTGGAGGATGCAATACAAACTTAACAGGGACCTGCATGTCATAACATCCCTCCATAGCACCACTAGTGGCCAAATATTTCACAGGGCTCCTTTAAACACTGCTGCAGCTAAAGATAAACCTGATGTGTGTGTGTTTTCCTGACAGGCACTGGCAAGCTAACAAGCCGTTTTCTTTCTGTTTGTCATCTAGCAACAAGCGAGTCCTCTGTGTTTGGCCTACAAAAACACACCATTTATGACTACGAGGGTGTAAAGACAAAGCAGCTGGTCCCCTTTAGTCACTGAAGCAAAGACCTACATAAGACCACCTCTCCTCTGCTCCGCGAAATAAAATGATGCTGCAGACAGAGTACAAACAGAAACTCAGTGCTTCCTCTCAGTCTCAGTCTTGCTCAGTAGCCTACTTGTCACTCTCTCTGATGTCAGCTGCATTTCCGCTACATATTTATTGGAAAATCTATGTGCTGTGACCCCGCCCTGCTGCAAACACAAAGATTATTTCACACATGGAATTATTTTTTGTATCCTCTGAGAAGATTTGACGGCAATTTGTTAATTAGGTCTGAATCCAGACAGCACAGAGTCGTCGTTAGGCCTTCTTTTTTTGTCTTTGTGTATGTATTTCCTTTTCAGAGGAATAATGTCACAGGATTAAAATAGCAAATATTTTCTTACACGACTGGGGCATTCTCAGAGTGTGAGTAGATATTTTTGGGTGGACCAGAGGGAGTTTAGGCAGTCCAGTAACAAGTGACAAGCAAGTGGGTAACCTGGTTTCTCTGAGACGCAAAAAGAATCATGTGAATCCCTAGTGAGCATGAAGACTCCAGGCCCAAAACGGACTTTCTACTTCTTTCTGGAACTAAGATATCTCCAGTGTCACACACCAGGTCCTTTCTATTTCTCTCTCTTTTTACTATAACTCTCTGTAGATTCTTCAGAGCCTCTCTGTCACACAGATAACACACACACACACACACACACACACACACACACACACACACACAGACGTACTGTGCATATGACTCTACAGTGTAGAGTCTACACTATGCCTCCACGGTCGGCACAGTGCCTTGCGTGGGCAGAGAGAGTGAGTGGTCACATTACACTGCAGTTACATCACATTCCTTCAGTCTCCTAAGCAACCAGGTGTCCTCTAACAACAAAATCAACATAACTAGAGCGTAACCCTGTTATGTCATCCTCCAGTTGTCACACAACGTTCAAACAAAAACCTCACAGTGGTGGTGTTTGGTGCAGTCAGTGGAACAATGAAAGCAGTCGGGACAGGGCAGTGGGAGGTGGGAGTTTGTTGCTTCAGAGAGTAGGAAAGCAGAGTTTGGGAAGAGGTGAGGCTTTCTTTCCTGAAAGAATACGGCAAAGTGATTTATCTAAAGCCAAAACTCTGATAGAGAGGAGAGTTTTGATGCAGGTGGGCCGCCCGTGGCTTTTTCAGAAGCTTTTTCAGAAGCAAGTGAAAAGAGAGAATCAGTGGTCACTGCCTTGGCCCACAGATATTACACCACAGTTATGTAAAAATATGGAGAGAAATGAAGGTAGAGAGAGAAGACAAACCAAGTGAAGCCAAAGAGGGGTGATGGTTATAAAGAATGAATTTAGCTCCTCATTCTTTTACCGTGTGTTCAGGCAGAAATTAAAACGTGGCATGATTGCATACAAAGTCAATGCATCATCAATACAGTCTTACCTTAGGGGAGGAAATACAAATAATATTTTTTAAGCTGTTATCCAGCAGTAGTTTGCATCCTTAAAAAGGTATTTTAATATTATAATATATAATAATATTTAACATTTGAACACATAGTATTTCCAGAGCATGTCCACTGCTATAGCTTACAGCTAATGCCTTTACAGTTGGAACATTGGCAGTTTGTGTTGAATCAATACAGACTGCACAAGTTGATTGCAAATTCACTTCTGTCTGAACACACCTTTAAGTTAAAGCGCTTTCTTTCTCAATGCCCACAAATGCATCATTTTCGATCAGGTTTCCCAGAGTCACAAAATTGTATTACTTCTGAGGAACCACATGAATGGAAAATTGTGGTATATTACAACTTGGATCTTATTTTTGTAGTTTTAGCCATCTTTTCTTACAGGCAAGAAACATGAGCAGTCAGACGATCAGTGTCGCCAAGACACTTTATTTTAAAGGTAAAACTGAAAGTGTAGGCAATGTCATCAATAATCCCAGATAATTTTCCAAAAAAAACTGCACACAATTAGGTAATATTTTGTTACTCTTTCTGTTAAATTTGTTTAGTCTGCACACTTGTTCTGATTGTCTGATTTGCCATGTTGGACTTCTTTTTATTGATGTTGTAATGTTCTCAATCTCAGCAGTTATAACTTTGCGAGCATGATGTTATTGCCCACAGAAATGATGACCCGAAGTACAAAAATAAGACCCCTTAAAAATGTTATAAAATCATGTAAACTCAAGCTGCATGATTCACACTGAATGGCAGGAACATCAAAGAGAAGATGACATAATGAAAGCAAAAAATAGAGAAGAGAAGGGTGCATATGAGGTGTGTGTTTGTGCGCCCGCCTCCGGGGTTTTCGACCCTGTTATCTTCTGAAGGTAATGGAGGACGATCCCTCAGAGGCATTGTTTCCTGGAAATATCAATGCTTTGATTTGGCACATAAATGTCCTTCAGGTGTAGCCGGTCTGGCAGCCTTTTGCATTCTGCCATAACCCTGATTAGTAAAATCTGACTCGTGCTGGATGGACATTACCTCCTTGCTCCAGGAAGCTGCCTGTCTGTCACTGTCTAGACTTTGGCTGCGGTTTGCTTTCTCTCTTCTTTTTTTTTGGATCAACAATCAAAGGGGATTGATACTCTGTGTGCTCTGGAACCAAACACTTTTATCAACCATACTTCAAAAAGAGCCTCTCATCTGTTTTTTTATCCTGGCGAGCCTGAGGACATAATGTGGTTAATTGGATTTCAGTGCTTGCTGTATTGAAAAGAATTAACACTTAGTCACCAGGCGTGACTGGTTAGCATCTTTTGGAAATGGTCATTATCTCCTGTTTTCATCCAGAATGATGATTGTATGCAAAATTCTAATTTTGCAGATGTTATACACAAAAACCTGCTGCATTGACAAAACATCTGACACAAATACAATACAATATTTTGACTCATTCAAGAGCCAAACCTTTAGAAAAATCTGATGTACAATAACAGTGCAACATTTCCTCTTTGTTCTCGCTGTCTCCCCCTTCCTTTACTCCATGTGACACATAAAACCATCTATGAATATTCCATCAGCCAGCAGGGCCTCTGCTCTCCCTCTTCATTTAGTGATTCAGTCTGTAAGCAGCTTACATAAAAAGTCCATATTTATGTATATGAACATAATCAAAGCGTAAGTGTGTCGATTTGCAGAGAGAGCAGACCAAGGAGCAGGGAACATTGAAAATGAGTATAAAAAAGTGGCAAGGACATGGAAAGGAAAATGGAATAGGTTTTGCATAAATTAGCAATCTGTGAATTATGTCAGCACTGTTTCTAGGCAGGACACTTCCTCTTTGTGTGTGTGTGTGTGGGGGGAAGGGGATCTAATATATTCTGCCCACCGGTGATGACACTGCAGAGTGAGATAAATGACCTCATATTCTCATGTCTGAGCTGGGCTCTCAGGTCCTCAGTGCAAACTACAGCATCATCTAGCTGTAGTTATTAATGCAACTTCAGAGCAAAAAAAATCCTGTAAATGGTGTTACTCGTGTTGTGATGCTACAATCAAACTTTTATGACTGGAAAATGTAATAACTTTAATCACGAAACAAGCATAACAAGCAGTCTGCTGGTGGGTTAGCCATTACAAATTTGTGCTGTGCAGCCAAAAATTGTTCAGACACACAGAACTTTATTTCTAGTGGAAGATCCTGAAGAGTAGGTAGTGATATTTCTGTGGGGGGCATGAATTTGTATGACAATCCGTCCAATAAGTTGTTAACATGTTTCACTCAAAACCACACATGTCAACCTCATAGTGGTGCAAGTGGAAAAGTCAAGGGGGCCCTAAAGAAAGTAGGATTCATCCTTTGGTGATACTGAATGTGTGTACCAAATTTCATAGTAATATATTCAATATTTGTTGAGATATTTGATTCTAAACCAAAATGGTGGACGCCCAACCGGCATTGCCATACCTAGAGCCACACCACTAGCATGAAATGATACCAAGACATATAGAATATATCCATTTGATTGAATGGTGCAGCCATAAACAACATGGAGAGTTGGGTTTGAATATTTCACGGGATCAGAGAGCTTCAGTGAAGAGTTGGAATAGGCCATTGACTGTAAAGATGAAGTAGACGTAGCCACCGTGATGTCACCCATTGGTTTGTGGACTACCTGGAGTTTTTTTGGAGCCGGAAATTACCATATTTGGACAAGAGAGTGGAGCTGGGGAGGACCATGGGGTCGATCTGACTAGGAACCCGAGAACATAGCTGTGGTAGTGACTTGTCAATCACAAGGTTGCTGCACCCTAAAGCATAGCTTGATTTATCGTCTATTTTCTCTATAATATTAATATAATATAATAATTTTCTCTCTATATTCACCATAATTTACAAAGTGAACACCATGCTGTATTGAAGAAGACTTGTAACTAGCTAAACCAACTGTTTATTGAGGTAATAAATCTAGTTAAATGTAGGGTCATTTTGGGGCACTCCATATACTAAGCGTCAGTCCTTACTGCAGTGCCTTTGGTTCGAGTCCGACCTGCAGCCCTTTGCTGCACGTCCCACACCCTCTCTCTCTCCCCCTTTTAATGTCTTTAGCTATTCTATCAAATAAAGGCCAAAAAATAATCTTAAAAAAGAAGAAGAGAGATAGAAAAGATAGACTTTTATACAATCAAACTTTGAGTCACCCCCTGCTGGCCATTAAAAAGAGTGCTGGTTTAAGACACTTCTGCATTGGCTTCATTTTTCAGGCCCGGTGGTTGCCACTTATAATAGGCAGATAAAGTATAAAACAGAAAGGCCCAGATTGAAAATAAAGTTAATCTTTAAAGTGGCTATTTTTCAGTTTGTTTTGATTCTAGGAGCCCCTTTGGACAAAAGCGGTAGTGTTTTTACCACACCTGCTGTTGTAAAGGTCTTTTCTTTACGGTGCTGTATTGCCCACTGTATATTACTTAGTTAGTGTTACCGGGAGGTCATATAGTTGCGATGAATGTTTTGCTCCGACAGAAATTCATTCATCTACAATAAGAGAATACGTTACAGATGCATCTTGCATTTCAAGTGTTGCATACGGTAACTTAGCCTACTTTGGATGTCTCGTGAACTAAACCGGGTATCACTGTCACTGTGTCACGAGCCAAAGCATTAAGAGATTGCAACCGACGTAATAATAATAACTTTATACACAAGTAGGCACTAAATGGAAGGGGGACATCATTTAATTTAGGCTAATGACTACGTACAACCACGTCTCTCATTGTAAAGTATAAAATAGACATATTACATACCTAAGGGCCAATTCGGGGTCGGATATTTATCATTTACAATTGGCTCCATCTGTTGAAAGCCCAACCGAGATTCGTCGTCTGTCACTCTACCTTTTAGCTTTGAGTTGTTCTTCGTTTAGTTTCCTTCTTTCCTGTAATAGCCCTGCCCCAGTATCAGCCATAACTACAACAGATAACTTCTCAAATTAAAATTAAAATACAATTAGGCCTATATAAAGAAATATCCCACTACATTTCACCTGGGTGGATACACTAACACAGGATTTTCCGGCGTTAAACCAAATTCTGTGACCCGTCAGAATGTGTGCTCTGTAGAGCCGGTCTACCTGCCGTAAATCATTTTGTGACTTTGCGGGAAAAATCGCACCCAGGAAAAAGTATCAATAAAAGTTATTTTCGCTGTAAGTCATTTATGATCATTAGATGAAAAATTACAAAGTTTCAGAAACATTTTAAAAGTTACTTGAAGTGTTTAGTTGGATCATAAATACTTTTTTCATTCTCTCACCAACAGGCCTCTGCCATCCCCCTTTAAATGAAACTTTCATAGTTCAATACTGATTCATCATTCAATACTGATTTATCAGAGGTCTATTCATTTATGCTAAACCTGCGCCCCTGTGACACAGGTGAGACCAGTCATTAACACCACTGATGGATCTGCCAGAACATCTGATCCGGACTGTGGAACCATCATGATCAGGGAAACAGACTGCTTCTCTCCTCTCTGTTTGGGCCTTCCTGATGTCCAGTAAACCCTCAGCAGAGCTAGTATTTCAAATCCAATCCTGCTTTGAAGGCCAGTTTGAAAAACACAACCCTTAAGTCAAGCAGTTCTGAGCTGAAAAGCCGAGGCCAAGGTTTCACAATATAATAGGAATGCACCATATTTGCTTCGCCTGAATCTTTGGTTTGCCTTTTGTTTGATTGATTGGCTTCAATCTTTCTGTGGGTTTTGAAATGTTTCAGTGTATTATTATGTCAAAGCTCCCTCTAAAAGGACCTTTTTAGCGAAAGAACATGATTAAATTATGTTTTGTAAAAAGCGTTTTGTTGTTACATGGCATTGCTCTCAACTAATTGACAGCTCTGATTCTCCGTTTCTGTCAAAGACGATGGTCAGATTCAGGGAAGGCAATAGCAGAAAGAATGCACGTCCAGACAATAAAGAACATTAATCTGATTCATTACAATGTCCTCACAACAGAAATGACAGTATTCGTCGTTTGTTAAAATGCTCAAAACAACATGTATGTATTTAATGACGAGGACCTCTCATGAATTTACATGACCTGTGTAGCCCACTCCTAATCTCAAGGCTACATTAGCAGCTACTAGCAAAACAAGTTGCGTTGTGGGTAATGTAGGCACATAATTTACATATTTTCACATGTAAATCGGTAAACTATGTGTTTATTTCAATCAAAACTAGAGTTGTGATGGTTGGAAAAGTGGAAGGACAACCCAAAACGGCTTTTCATAGTTTAATTTTGTTTCTGTCGACTTTGAATGAAGTGGATTCTACGATGCTCAAATTACTGTTTATTTACATCTACGTCTACATCTACGTCTGGTGGGTTTAGCAAACGCAATTTCGCAAAAAAAAAAAGGATCTTACCCTTTAACAGAAATGTCGACCTCCTTAATCCTTTCCATAATGTTGTCCAACACTTAGAATATTAATCTGAGCCTGTCAGCGGCAAAAGGAGCACTTTTGTGAAGGTAAATACAAGCTGGACAATTGCCCTTTAACTTACATTGTAGCTTGTTTTGCCACTGCCGACTGCAGCGATCTCTCTTAATACTGGACCAATGTCAAAGATTGTTGTTCCCATCAGTTACTTAAACACAAAACCATAGGAAAATAGGGTTGAAAAAAACAGTAGTTACCCTTTAACTATGGTATTGACAGATCAAAAAACAGCTATATAAATGATTTATAATGCTTTTGGAGGTTTTATTAGTATAAGACTCACAGCTGCAGAGAGTCGGTCTTATAGGCTATAATCTGTCCTGAGAGATGACGGGTTGGACTCTAAACTGAAGCATTTATATAATATGCATTTATATATAAAAAGTCAGAAAATGCAATACATTCTTGCATTTGACTTTATTTACTCATCTATGAGATGGAAATACGAAATTAACAAAAACCTGAGCCTTGTAGGAAATTACTGAATGAAATCGTCCACGTGTTTGGGAGAAGAATACTGCTAATGATAATAACTGGAAAACAGAGTTCTATTTAAATGTTTGTCAGAATTGAATCTACAATTTGCAGAAATCAATGCAAAATGTGCCTCTAACTTTTCTTAAATCAACTTAATAATCTGCTCCTTTCTTGACTTTGCAATGCTGAGGCAACACTTTGCAAATGCCTCCTTTTTGTAAAAATGTTAAAAGGTATTTAGTAAGATTACATTGATTTGAATGAGGCCTAATAGTGTGCAATTTTGAGTGCAATTTTGTTCTTTTAAATAAGATCTACATGGTTTAATGTACGGATATGATTTCCTAGATTCAGCAGCATTATCCACAACATGGGACGAGTCATGTTGATAGCAACTGTTTCGGCTGTGATTCCCATTTGCTCCTTCAGTTAATTCATTCAGCAGAAGAAAAAATTAAAACACTTCCTCTGTTCAATCAAAGGTGCCAATGTTCTCGGTCTGAATGCGTCATTAACAACCCCTCCCACCCCAAACACAAACGTATACACACAGAAATGCACCCTCTTTCGGCACTTTGCAGGAGTTACTCCAGAACAACCCTCCGCAAGGTCAGCTGGAACAATGCGAACGCTCTAATTCAGGGGTGTCAAACTCAATTTCCCTAAAGGCCACACTGGAAAAAAAGAGAATCGCACTAAGGGCCAGACATGTATAGTTTGTTGACATGCTTTTATTTAATCGAAAAAGTAAAATATCTTTGACTCAATTATTGCATGTATCATATAGTCTTTTCACTTACAGTTTGGTCCACATAAAGCCCTGAAAAAGTGAGCAAAAAAGTTCCAAAGCCATCCTAGAATTTATCAAATCGATCAAAACAATGATTACATTTTCTAAGTAGGCTACCACCTAGCTGACTCACAACAACCTCTTTCACAGCCTGAATATGCAAACTCTCTGCTTCTGTGGGAATTTCTGTGTCTCTGAGTCTCAAAGTCAGATTTTGCTTTGAGTGTCGCGTAATTGCAAGTTGAAAAACAGTTTCCCATGTTTTTGGTTTGGCGCACAACTAGGCGGGCCAAAATTTATTGTGAACCTAAATTGCTATGCGGGCCGGATCAGAATGTGCGAAGGGCCGGATTTGGCCCGCGGGCCTTGAGTTTGACACATGTACTCTAATTGAATCAAACAAACATTTGACGGGTTTGTCTCTGATTATGAATTATCCACGATGATGTTTTCAACCTGTTGGAGCTGTGACACATTCTCCTGTAAAGTGTCTTGTTGCCGTCAAACAAAGTAAAAAGATATAAGGGAAAGTGTCCTTGGTCATAATCTAATAATTCTCAAAACAAAATCAGCCTGAAAGGCCATTTCCTCGTGAGAATCAAATCACTGGCATACTCTAACCTCACTTAACAGCGAATCATGTTTCAGAAAAACAGCATCAACAGCACTCATCTGCAGATAACAAAGTACATGATACAACAGCTTCAAGCATGGACGAGCTTGCTGGGATCCAATTTAAAAGTGTGGGGCATGATTAACGAGGGAAGAAACACTGAAAAACAAGCCCAGATCCATGACAGTGGATATGTGATTGGTGATTAGTAGGTAGGCTAAAGCCATCATTCAATTCCTTAAATTTGCTTATTTGGACAGGACACCCTGGAAACTGACAAGAAGGGGGGTGCTAAATACTTAAAATGAAGTGGTGGTAATCAAGTGACCAGTAAGATAAGCAGTTTGTGACCTACTGACCTCGCTATTAGGCCACTGCAGAGACTGTGACTGACCGATTTTGGCATGGAGCTAGTTATCATCAGGCCTGTGTGAGCATGTGAAATTATGACCTAAATCAGAGATCTGAATGCCAACAGCATGAGTAAGTCATCAGCATAGGCTTATCCGCCCTCCGTGTTTCTGTCAGCTGGGAGACACCAGTGAGGATAGGCCCGGTTGCATTTCAGCACCACGCCGCTGTCCAATCTTAATCCACTCCAAGCTTTCTTTGAGGACAATAACAAAACCTCATTTCATACCAAAACAAAGCCTGTGTGTTTGTTATAAAGCCAGGACATGAGACTCGCTACTATAATAAACTGAAACATCTTCGTCATGATATTTAATGCAGTTAAATTCAAATGCTCTTCCAATAAAAGGAGAAAGGCGAGCAATGTCTCCAATTTTGGTCTCACCTTGCATTTATCTATCCTTAGTCTCATGTAGAGTGTTTGTTTACCTTGCACAGCAGCTGGATTCTCGCGATATCACAGGATCGCGCGAGAATCGCAGGCTCACATATCACACCAAAATCCATCTTGTCAGGCTTCAAGTAATGTGTTTGTGTCTGAACTACCGGCTTACCGCACCAATCGGCATCCGGTGAGGAGCTACTGGCAGCTACGGGCGTGGTTTAGGTGTGTGAGGCGGACGTGATAGACAGGTGGTTCATTGAATCACCCGCAAGGTATTTTTTTGTGCCTGCACTTTACCAAACAATTTCCAATTAAGGCTTCTCAGGTGGTTCCATCTGGCTCGTCGGGTTAGGTGTTTGTAGCTCCAAGACAGAAATACTGCTCTCATCTTATATTATTATGGTTTGTAGCCATGTTAGTGCTGTGGAGGAGGAATGGCAGTCTTGTCCGTGGTCCATCACTGTGGTGCAGACTGAAATATTGCCATCAAATTCTGCACAGAAATGTCTTGACAACAACTTTTGGATAGACTGCCATGAAATTTGGTACAGATTTCCATGGTCCTTGTGAACCCCTGACTTGATCTAGTGCTACCAGCAGCTCAAATGTTCAAGTCAAATCTCTCAACATCTACTGGATGGTTTTGTTCAGACTTTGGCGAGGTTGAAATTCGACATCACAGCTTTTTATGTAAGTGAGTTTGTAGATTTTTATTTATCAGACTCATACAATTTTTGGTATTATAACATTGAAATTATACTAAACTGTAGGTACTCCACAGAATGGTCAAACAGTTCACAAGCACCTTTCCCTTAAAAAGTCCAGCTTCACTTTCTGTGTTTTAGATTACATTTTGACACAATTTTAGATTAAAAAAAAGCCCCTACTGGCCAAACATTCCTAACTATTCTCACAAGATCTTAAGTTTTAACAATACAGAAATGGATGTTTGTATTTATAGGCTTGCTATTACTTTTGACACATTAACGTTCAGGGAGTGATCTACACTGCCAGTTCAGCTGCGATGTCTTCATAAAAGGCTACCTTGAGAGCTGTTACCTCTACAATAATGTAAAACATCATCATTCAGATATTCAGTACATCTATATTATGCAAGAGTTTTTTTTAATATAAGCAGAAAGGATGAGTGTGTATGCATCGATATTTGGCCTGATGTGCAGTGTTTGTACTTACAAGACAAAATGTTCCAACAGCTTTATGAGCACCCCCTTTTTCCTTTCACTATTAACCTATTGTTTTACAGGAGATATTAGATAACATAGTCCAACCAAGTTTTGTTGAAAAACAAATATATATATATATATATATATATATATATATATATATATATATATATATATATATATATATATATATATATATATATATATATTATTGTTTTTGTACAGTCCAGCTGATACATTTGTACAGGAGTATCCCGAATTTTTTATTTCTTTTTTCCCACTTGGATACTAGCATGCGGTGATAAAACCATGCCAGAGAACAACTAGCCGACAGATGTCGGCTACTTTCGCTGACCGCTTTTCCATCAGCACTGAGCTGAAGTTGATGGTTGCCTGCAGCCATGGCATCGCTCTGTCGGATGCTGATGTTGCCAAAGCGCCGAGCGCCACGCGTCTCCTTTAAGGAGATGTATGCATCAGCTGTGGCCACTGCAAATAAATTGCGCGTACAATAAATAAACACAGCAGATGATGCTTCTTTTTTTTTTTTTTTTTTTTTCTCTTCAATCTTACATTCCCGTGTGTTGGACTCGTTTCAAAACGACGCTGTTGTTGCGATTAATGACAGTCTGACATTCAGTTTGCTCTGTATCTTAAGCACACATTGTATCCATCACATTAAAAAGACATTGCACGGATTGTATAAGGAGGATAACTCACGCGCTCCCGTTGATCGATCCTTAAATGCCATCGCTCGGGAGTGTGGGAGGCGGGTGAAGAGCACCCGAAATAAAGCGCTCGGTTTCACGGTGTGTCCGGTGCTCGGTATTAGCCTGCTGGTCGCTGCTCCGGTCCTCCTCCTGTGCTCCTGTGGCAGGGACAAGCACGCCTCCTGTAGCTGCTACTCTGCAGGAATGAGCATCACATCGCACACCGTGGAGCCCCACTAGTGTAGGATGATGATGTCGCGGGAATAGGAGCGTCAGTCTCTCCTTTTAACGAGAACATCTATGTCTCCTGCATGCTTGAGTCACCCCGCATTTTAGAGGGAGCTCGAGCCAAGGCAACGGATCTCTCAGCAACCTGCAGAAAAGATTCATGTATCTAATATTCTGATTTCGATATTTGTCCCCTCAGATTATGGCCAACCTCAGAAACAGAGTCCTCAACAGGAGAGGCACAAACAGTTCAACAGCTTACATTTAGAGCCACATGGCTCCACCAATGGCCATATCCTCTATACATGAAAACTCTTCACACCTTCTGTTTTTCAGACTGTGAAGAAACAGCGTCTGTATGTGGCGAGAATTGGCAAACTACACAAGGTGTCAGGGACTGGAGAGACGATTTAAAATGGTCTATATTTGACTCCTCAGTCTTTTATGGCCTTGGCCCTAATTTTGGTCAATGCCCCATTTTTGTGGCGCACATAACCTCCTTTGCTAAATAATGAGATACGATCGTTTCGCTGATGTCTCTTTAGTTCATTTAGTTTAAATCCTTGTCTTTCATCCTTTACTTTGTTACTTTGTCTGTAAAAAAAAAAGTTTTTTGTATAAATATCTTTATTTCTGAACATTGAAAATGATCTTGCACATATACTAAGGTGTCCCAGCTGGGTATTTTATTATTGTATATTTTTTATTGTATTTGGTATCTTATAATTAGATGGCATGTACTTAGTGACTGCAAACAATTGTTTTCATTTTTTCTTTTTTTTGTTGTTCTAATATTCAAATATGTTTAATTTATACTCCAAATTATCTTTCCAAAACTTGAAATCCTTTACAGCCACTCATATTGTCTACACTTGACATCTTCCTACATTAACATGAATAATTGCACTGTTAAATTCAGTGTAACCTATGGAAGATTATCTTAACCATGTTTACAGTACATGGCAAAAACAATATGTGAATGTGGAAGCATTTGCACATCCATATGCGATTTAAAAATCCTGGACATTAATCTGCTGCTGTAACAAGATCCACTCTTCTGGCAAGTCTTTCCATCGGATGTTGAACCTGCTGCAAACATGTGTTCCCATTTATTTATTAACAAGAGTGTTATTGAGGTCCAACACTGATATTGGGTGATCAGTTCTGGCTCTCAGTCTGTGTTCCAGTCTGTGCAGGCCAGTCAAGTTTTTCCACACCAAACTGGGAAAATATATTTTTTAAGGAGCTGGCTTTGTGCACAGGGACATTTTCATGTTGAAACAAGAAATGGGCACACAAACACAAACTGTTGCCACAAATCGGAGATTTCCCTTCCGTGCCCAAACATGACAAACAGCCCCAGAAAAGTGCACAAAAGTGTATATGCAGGGGTGTCTCCATAAGTTTGGCCATATAGTGTAGGTAATTATTTACTTATCGTTGTCTCCCCACAGAGCAATTACATTGGATAAATAAATACATACAGTATACAAGTACTCTGACAGTTTACATACAGTCCACTGCAGTCAGGACACATTGTGCGTCATCATACTGCACTACCCCATATAATATGATCTTTATTTTCTCTGCTTGGATGGCAGTAACTATTATTTTAACCAATATGGACTATACCAGAGCCTAATGGAAAGAAAAGGGGTATTTTGGGTGCAGAATATGAGCTTGGTCAGAGTCACTTTTACCAGCATGTTATAAAACATCCTACTCATGCAAGGTGTTGCTCTGCTCCTGTAATCTTCCAGACTGTCTGCTTCAAAGTATTTAGGCTTTTAGCTGCACAGGAAGGTCACCAACCCGGGTCAAAATACTAAAACTTATGATGCTCTTCAGGAATGTGAACTGCCTTGGTAAGAAGTCTTTACTGAGATCAGGAACAAAATATCTCAATGTACACTCCAAGTTTCCTTTAAGGACCGAAGTGAGTGATTGATTCATGATGGATAACTGCAGGCTTTTACCTTTGGACCTTTGGGAGATGGTTGATCTTATCACACCATTTCACTACTCTTCCTTTATACTGATATGGTGCTATTCTTGTGCATTAAGCCCGAGATAGCTGCGTCATCTGAGAATTCGATGACACAATTACCAGCTTCTGCAGCTGTGTATGTAACTCCATACAGGACAGGAGAGCACAACACCAACAACAGACTCTTCTAGATCACGTGCAGGATGTGGATTTATTTTTGAAGACAAGAGAAGAGACCATGCATAGGGTTCAGTTATACATATATTTACTGTGGGAGTAGTAATAATAGAAGTAGTAACATATCTAAGTATTTTGTTTCATGTTGCATTATATAACTCATGTCACTACTATAGTCTCAGGCCAGGATAGGCTACTAGCACTGCATTATGCTTTTATATTATGACATTATATGCCATTTCTCTTCAATTTTGTATTATATACTTCATAGTATTGTATTATTACTGTATACTGCACATATATAATATATGACATGATTTATTTTATATTATTATGTATTTAGTACTTCTTATTCCTACCTATACATTTATGCTTTATATACTGTAAATCTATGACACTTCATAGCTGCCAGAGTTGCACTATTAGACTTCTTTTGCACAAATATTTTCACATTTTACTGATATTAGTATTGTGATGTGTATATATAGTATATAGATTTTTTTAATGGCACGTCTCTGTATCTTTAATCTCTTATTTTAGTCCATTTGAGTCTTTTATGTGTGTTCTTACCTCTTAGTTTGTCTCTGTGCTGCTGGAAGCCAAGATCAATAAAGTCTTATTTTATAACAACGTGCTGACTAATACAATTAACTGATATGCATAAATGCACCCAGGCACCATGCACGTTTATGTTTTATGTATGTAAGTTTATGCGCAATAGGTTATATCAAGGTTTAAACACTATTTCTATTGATCAGTAAAAGTGATTGTTCAGCTAGGAGACTAAAAAAGCAAAAACAGTTCAATCTTATTGATGGAACTGGGCTGTTTGTGGACTAACTAAATACCAATGCTTTTGTAAATGAATGTTACATTCAAGACTTTCTTATCTATATTAAAATATTGTTTTCCTGGAGTTTGTGCTGTTAATTCTTGGATTTGGATTGCATATTAATCTCAGTGGCCATATAAAGTTATGAGGTTTTCTCCATTACAAGTATGCTGTATACTCCAGATACAGATACTTCAGATTTCTTTTTTTTTCAATAGAACACTTTTAGGAAATACTTCCTGTCAGAGCATCAAGCTGTGGAAGTGCACTTCTGAGGATATCCATCCATCCATCCATCTTCGTCCGCTTATCCGGTGTCGGGTCGCGGGGGGAGCAGCTCCAGCAGGGGACCCCAAACTTCCCTTTCCCGAGCAACATTAACCAGCTCCGACTGGGGATCGAGGCGTTCCCAGGCCAGGTTGGAGATATAATCCCTCCACCTAGTCCTGGGTCTTCCCCGAGGCCTCCTCCCAGCTGGACGTGCCTGGAACACCTCCCTAGGGAGGCGCCCAGAGGGCATCCTTACCAGATGCCCAAACCACCTCAACTGGCTCCTTTCGACGCAAAAGAGCAGCGGCTCTACTCCGAGCTCCTCACGGATGACTGAGCTTCTCACCCTATCTCTAAGGGAGACGCCAGCCACCCTCCTGAGGAAACCCATTTCGGCCGCTTGTACCCTGGATCTCGTTCTTTCGGTCATGACCCAGCCTTGAGGGTAGGAACGAAAACTGACCGGTAGATCGAGAGCTTTGCCTTCTGGCTAAGCTCTCTTTTCGTCACAACGGTTCGATAGATTGAATGCAATACCGCACCCACTGCGCCGATTCTCCGACCAATCTCCCGCTCCATTGTCCCCTCACTCGCGAACAAAACCCCAAGGTACTTGAACTCCTTCACTTGGGGTAAGGACTCATTCCCTACCTGGAGAAGGCATTCCATCGGTTTCCTGCTGAGAACCATGGTCGCAGGCCGATGATGCCATCAGGACCACATCATCTGCAAAGAGCAGCGATGAGATCCCCAGCCCACCAAACCCCTCCCCACCCCGACTACGCCTCGATATCCTGTCCATACTGTAAATATTACAAACAGGATTGGTGAAAAAGCGCAGCCCTGGCGGAGGCCAACCCTCACCTGAAACGAGTCCGACTTACTACCGAGAACCCGGACACAGCTCTCACTTTGGTCATACAGAGATTGGATGGCCCTGAGTAGAGACCCCCTCACCCCATACTCCCGCAGCACCTCCCACAGTATCTCCCGGGGGACCCGGTCATACGCCTTCTCCAAATCCACAAAACACATGTAGACCGGTTGGGCATACTCCCAGGCTCCCTCCAGGATCCTTGCGAGTGAAGAGCTGGTCCGTTGTTCCACGACCAGGACGGAATCCGCATTGTTCCTCCTCAACCCGAGGTTCGACTATCGGCCGAACCCTCCTTTCCAGCACCTGGAGTAGACTTTACCAGGGAGGCTGAGAAGTGTGATACCCCTATAATTGGCACACCCTCTGGTCCCCCTTTTAAAAAGGGGAACCACCACCCCAGTCTGCCACTCCTTTGGCACCATCCCAGACTTCCACGCAATGTTGAAGAGGCGTGTCAACCAGGACAGCCCCTCCACACCCAGAGCCTTGAGCATTTCTGGACGGATCTCATCAATCCCGGGCTTTGCCACTGTGTAGTTGTTTGACTACATCAGTGACTTCCGCCTGGGAAATCGACGACAATCCCCCATTATCCTCCAGCTCTGCCTCTAACATAGAGGGCGTATTAGTCGGATTCAGGAGTTCCTCAAAGTGCTCCTTCCACCGCCCTATTACCTCCTCAGTTGAGGTCAACAGTGTCCCATCCTTACTGTACACAGCTTGGATGGTTCCCCCTTCCCCTCCTGAGGTGGCGAACAGTTTTCCAGAAGCACTTTGGTGCCGACCGAAAGTCCTTCTCCATGTCTTCTCCAAACTTCTCCCACACCCGCTGCTTTGCCTCTTTCACGGCGGAGTCCTCCGGGATAACATATCCCGGAAAGACTCCTTCTTCAGTCGGACGGCTTCCCTGACCACCGGTGTCCACCACGGTGTTCGTGGGTTACCGCCCCTTGAGGCACCTAAGACCCTAAGACCACAGCTCCTCGCCGCAGCTTCAGCAATGGAAACTTTGAACATTGTCCACTCTGGTTCAATGCCCCCAGCCTCCACAGGGATACACGAAAAGCTCCGCCGGAGGTGTGAGTTGAAAGTCTGTCGGACAGGGGCCTCCTCCAGACGTTCCCAATTTACCCGCACTACACGTTTGGGCTTACCAGGTCTGTCCAGAGTCTTCCCCCACCCTCTGACCCAACTCACCACCAGATGGTGATCGGTTGACAGCTCTGCCCCTCTCTTCACCCGAGTGTCCAAAACATACGGCCTCAGATCAGATGAAACGATTATGAAATCGATCATTGACCTTCGGCCTAGGGTGCTCTGGTACCAGGTACACTTATGAGCATCCCTATGTTCGAACATGGTGTTCGTTATAGACAATCCATGACTAGCACAGAAGTCCAACAACAAACAACCACTCTGGTTTAGATCAGGGAGGCCGTTCCTCCCAATCACACCTCTCCAGGTGTCTCCATCATTGCCCATGTGTGCGTTGAAGTCCCCCAGCAGAACAATGGAGTCCCCCACTGGAGCCCCATGCAGGACTCCAGTCAAGGTCTCCAAGAAGGCCGAATACTCCGAACTCCTGTTAGGTGCATATGCACAAACAACAGTCAGAGTTTTCCCCCCAACAACCCACAGGCGTAGGGAGGCGACCCTCTCGTCCACCGGGGTAAACTCCAACACACAGCGGCGCTCAGCCGGGGGCTTGTGAGTATCCCCACACCCGCCCGGCGCCTCACACCCTGGGCAACTCCGGAGAAGAAAAGAGTCCAACCCCTATCCAGGAGTATGGTTCCAGAACCAAGACTGTGCGTAGAGGTAAGCCCCACCAGATCTAACCGGTAGCGCTCCACCTCCCGCACCAGTTCCGGCTCCTTCCCCCACAGAGAGGTGACGTTCCACGTCCCCAGAGCCAGCGTCTGCCGCCCGGGTCTGGTCCGTCGAAGCCCCTGACCTTCACTGCCACCCATGTGGCATCGCACCCGACCCCAACGGTTCCTCCCACAGGTGGTGGGCCCATGGGATGGGAGCCACGTAGCTTGTTCGGGCTGTGCCCGGCCGGGCTCCGTGGCAAACCCGGCCACCAGGCGCTCGCCGACGAGCCCGCCGTCTGGGCCTGGCTCCAGACGGGGGCCCCGGGCTTCCTCCGGGCAGGGTCACTCCATCTCTGTCTAGCTTATTCATTGGGGTTTTTGAACCATTCTTTGTCTGGCCCCTCACCTGAGACCACTTTGCCTTGGGAGACCCTACCAGGAGCACAAAGCTCCAGACAACACAGCCCTCAGGTTCACAGAGACACACAAACCTCTCCACCACGATAAGGTGATGGTTCACTTCTGAGGATATGCCCTTGTGAAATGAATTGTTTCTTTTCTCCTTAGACATATTTCAGCAGTAAACCGATGAAATAGAAAGAAACACGGCTTCCAGAGCTTCCAGATCAAAATTTGTTTCACAGAAATGTTCCCGGTTGAATTCGACAGGCCAGAGAGTCCTGGAACCTGAACCTGTTGGACTCCGAGCCTCTGATTACAGGGATATTATAGTGATTTCCTTCATTGGCAGAGCACACAACCATCACCCTGGAGACATATGTCATCAAATAAATCACATACTTGTGGGTGTTCCTTACATAACATACCCTACATATTGTTCTTGATGTGATGAATTTACTGGTTCATTCATTTTCTTCACTGCAGCTTATTCATTCTTTCTCAGGGGACTGAAACCAATCCAGCACACGTGTGGGCAGAAGAGAAATATTTTTGAAACATTGCTCTTGTCCTAAAGTGCAACCAAATGATGTCTACTGTAAAATAAATTTTGCCCAGAAACAAGAACCAGCCCATCATAAATGATTAATAATTACAATGCTACGTATAACTCTAAAAGTGAAAGTGACTGGTATAGCTTCAAGAAAATAAAAAAGAAATTCTATTTAAATGGCAACATTTCACTTGATGTTTAGGTGCAGGGTTCTACAGTGCAATGAGACATTTATAGGATTATCTTAAATTCAAATATATATATTTGTGTATATCAGTGTAAGCTATATTTAGAATATTTTCATCGCTTTACATTGCTGTCAGACAGCCCTTTATGCTGGGAACTGAAGGCGTTATCTCTCTTGAAAGACGCTGGACTCCTTTGACAAAAACAGTCATTTTACCTCACACAACACTGGAGTTGCTGGTCTCCTGCTGCCTCGGTCAATTAGTTTGTGTGCTAGTTTTGTCTTTTCCTAACCCTTTTTAAACCCAAACGTCACACAATAACACTAACCAATCGAGGCAGCGATCGACCAGAAACTCCCTTGTTTCAGTGAGGTAAAATTACTTTTTTTCAAAGGAGTCTGGTGGCTTTGACGGGAGCTTAGATAAGAGCTTTAGTTCCCTGTTGGAAAAGGACAGCAAGGTAAAGTGGTGAAAATATTCTAAATATAGTGAACACTGAAACTACTTTTGTAGGTGTCTAAAACACGTTCAGCTGCCGTCCCTGTTCACAGCAGGACGTTGCTTAGCTTCTGTGTTGGTGCTCCTGTCTGCCTCTCCAAACGGCGACTGCCATCTACGGTAGCTAATACGTTGACTATGGAGAAGTAGCTTATACATCCCCACTTCAAAATATCCAAACCGTCCCTCTAACATCTCTGACAATCAGCGGACAGTCAGTCTGACAGAGACACAATGAATTGAACGCGTATTAATCGCAACACAATGCTACAAGTTAAAAGTAGAGAGATTTTAGACATGTACAGTTCCTAATAGCTTTTTGAATAATCTGCAACTGCTACGTGTACTGATAAAGGTATTTAAAGCAAAAGAGCCAAGTGTTCTTTCAGATGTTCTTTAACCTTTTGATTAAATATTCATCCTGATGTCAAATCCTTCACATCACTTTGTCCACCTCCACCACTCTCCTGTGAAATTCGGACTCTCTCTGTGCAACACTGTCTCCTAGAAATTGAGTTTTTAAAGAATTACGGATGGTGGGCGTACAAAGCGTCGGACGTTGACACCAGAGAGTTGGATTTGCGTCATGAGTCCTGTGTGTTGTTGGGTTTTTGGATAAGCTTAGCTTATTAGTAACAATCATAATTTTGCTTAAATGTTAATGAAGTGAACATGCCCTGTGTGCTGATACAAGTCAGTGTTGACTTTTATTCATATTTAACTAAGACGACCATTCTTACCAGTGTTAAGTGTTTTGAGTGCCTAAACATACTTAGCGCTTCCAGGACTCAAAAAGTTAGCTTGAGGTGCTCTTTGGATGGGATAAACATAATGTAGAAACCAATAAGGAAACTCCAAGGCACTCTCTTTTAGAAAAATACAAAGCCTTTATTTATGGCTTAGTCATCATAAATCTTAAAGCAATCCGACGCGTTTCGGCATACAAGCCTTCGTCAGGGAGTTAAAACCTTAAAACTGTTTAACCCTTGTGTTGTCTTCCCTTCGACCATGAACTTGATTGAAAATTGAAAATGAACTTTTTTTTGGCCCTTTTTACTGATGTTTTTGACACTTTTTCGATGCTTTTGAAGCTTTTTTAAACGTTTTTGTCACCTATTTCAACACTTTTTTTAGCCTAATTTATATTACATTATACTTAACGTTTAAGTGTAAAAAAAGCAGAAATTATAAATTATTTTGACTAATAGTTAAAGTCAGAGGATGTTGAGTGGCTCACAGACTTGTATATGTAAAATACTTTTTTGAAACCATTTAAACAATTACTTTTGGGCAATTATTTTGAAAGAAACCCATATTTCTGATATAATTTTTTTTAGAAATGGGTCAAATTTGACATAAGGAAAACACAAAGGTTAATTATGCTTTAGTTAGCACAAGTGGATACTATATTGTAAAAAAATTAAATTAGTTGTCCGTGATTGTTTTGCAGGAATGATCAGTATCATGTTGACAGCGGTGGAAAGTAACTAATTACATTTACTAAATATCACACAGCACAGCTGTTGCCATTCCGCCTTATTTATGTTTGTTTTTGCCTTCATAAACAAGTGATTTGACAAATATTTGTATGACTGTACGCCTGGTTAAAAGGTAGAATTCATTAGCAGCAATCAAATCACTTTTTGTGTCTGTTTTAGTTTCCTGACAAGAGAATCAGAAGAGTAAAATGTGTAACTAAATCTTGAGTTTGGCTTCATTCAACCAGAGAGCAGGAAGAGACAGAACAGAGGTTCAAACAGCTGAGATTCTTTCATTTAACCCTTTATCTATACTCCATTGAGAGATCATTGAGGGGCAACCCTCATTTACAACGGCATGGAGTCAAATTACAAAAACAAAACAACAACGCAGAAATGAAGCGACGCCATCATAAGAATATAGAAGAAAAAAAACTATTCTTTGATAAATAAATTAGGAAAAAAAGTACAATTTAGTAAAGCAATCACAAGTAGAAGTTTGCAGGTTTAAAACCAGATTTCTAAACTGGCCAAAAGACACACGTTAGTTGATTTTCAGGAAGCGTTTTAAGTCAGTAAAGAGCTGCCAAGATATTGGCTGGGATGCACCATTTTGTTGCCTGCCAACCAACAGAGTGTGAAGAAGAAGAGATTTAGACGTTTTCCTATTGTATTAGCATTTCAGTGTGAGGACTTAATAGGAAGACCTCGTGGCCTACAGAAGCTCCGTCTGATTCAGAAGGCTAAGCAGGGAATAAATCATGAACAAATCTAAAACATTTGTTGAAACACAGTTCTTGGTGTTTTATCCTTTGAAACATTGCTCACTTGAAGTTTTTTTTTTTTTTTCATTTAAACTTTTTCATTGTTGGCTGTCAGCGGCTCCTTTTTCAAATGATAATAATGGCTCTTTAAAAGCTCAATTCATATGCTTGATTAGTGGAATGTCTCTAATCTGCATTCATGTAGCACTGCCATTGTCAGTTGTTTCATGAATAGGAACTAAACACACTGTGAATGTCTAATGATTGCACTTGCCAGACAAATTGTGAAAATGCAATGGGCTTGATTAATTATTACATGTTTTGGTCTTTTGGAAGCAGACTGTAAGCAGGACTGTGTAATGAGTGAGAATAGAGTCCAGTAAGAAGATTTGATTTTCAGTATCAGGGGGATTCTTTTGTTCTCTATCTCTCCGCCGGTACATATTCCATATGTACGGGGATGATCCCCCTGAGTTCAGGTACATGGAAGACACACCGGCTTGCCTACAGCTGGATAGATAGTCCCTTCACTCAGAGAACCAAGGTTACAACGTAACCGAGCGTTATGATGAAGTCACACTCTGTGAAGTGAATCATTGGTATTCAAATGAAATTTCTAGGAACCACTTCTGCCTAATGGGCCATCAACACCTCCCCTTGGCCTGCAGCGAGAGGAAATTTCCACTGGAGTTGTTGTTGTCCAGTTACACACTCTTCAACCAATACGACACTGACAGAATGCCCAAACAGTTAGGCCTGATATACCAGCTGTTTGTTGACAGTGGGGAATAGGAGTGGACTATACTGGCAGGAATGCAGGCTGATGGAGAGCGGAAAAGTACTGGGTGCAGCCAACAACTACCCCCTCTTTCCTCCCCCGCACTTCACCTGTTAAGCACTCTTCACTGGATGTGTCTCCAGGGCCAGTTTTAAACCCCAGCAGCCTGCAGTTTCAGGCATCAACAGAATAAAATTAAACTTATAGAATGAAAAGTGTTCTATTCTGTTGTGGGTTCATAAAAAAAAAATATGTGCTGCTACTCTTTATTGGAGACTGAAAGGCCACAATTAAATCCATAATGATGAGGAAAGCTCCATCCGGTGGTTGTAGTAAAATGTACTTAAAAGTATCAAAAGTGAAAGTAGTCATTATGCAACCCTGAAACAACCCCTGGTATTTATTAGGGATGTACCGATCAGACATTTTCTCTCCCAATACCAATTCCGATAACAAATTCATATTTTAAATGTGGGAAAAAGAAATACTCAGCAGATATCCCCGTGTACCTCACTGCTGCTGGACAAAGTAAGATGAGGCCGGGCCTTGTTGTGGTGCAAAGACCTGAATCAGTGAGATGCCTAATGTTACTTAATGAATGTTACTGATAATGGAAACACTAACTTTTCTAAAGATGCTGATAAAGAAACTATATTTAATTTGGATCAGTCATCTCTGGCTTATACCTGATCTGTGTAATAAGGGCAGTATCAGTGCTGATCATAGACAGCATATAAACTGGACCAACAGATCCCGGTGCTCTGGACGGAGACCAGTGAAGGATATTAGAAGCACTTTTCCGGTGATGGCTGAGCCTTACTGCGCAGCCTCCAACTGAGCTTGAAGACGTAGATGTGACGTGAGCAACTGTAAGTCTTCTGGCAGCTGTGCCAAGAGAAATCTCAATCATTCCCAATCTTACAGAGACGGAGAGCGTAGGTATATGTAAGGAGATAACATAGATACAGGCTAATTATTGCTAACTAAAATGCAAGTTAACATTAGTAATTAAACTTAAACAGTGAATGTAAGTCGAAACTGCCTGCAAGCTTCTCCTGTACTATACAGTAATTCCTCTACTATGCGACAGTAAGTCGCGTGGTTGTCTACTACGGAGCCATCACGTGAGATACAAGGTAATGGAGGAAGGAAATCAACAAAGGAAAAATAGTCTTTAAACCCTTCAGATGTAAATGGATACAATCAGGAAAAGACAGTTACCAAAACCTGAACTTCAAGATAATTAACTCCCAAGAAAAAAGACTAAACAGGTCTGACCAGACTGCTCGATACCCATTAGACATCTGGGAATGGCAGTGCATGCACCTTAGCATTGTGTCACACAAATAAATAGCCAAGACATTTTAAAGTTTACCCCTTTAAGGCTTAGAAAATGCCCTTTCAAATCAAATTAAATGGAGTATCAGGCGATGGGAGAACAAACTTTGGAGAAATTGGACTCCACATACTATATTAGGGCATTGAATAAGGATGATAAGAAACAATCACAAAACCTACTTCCACATGAGTGTGGCGTAAACTGCAGGTAAAAAGAGGGCCACGTCCACACATACCAAAACGAAAAAACCAAAACGACGACATTTTTTCACCCTGGGACCAGGTTTCAAAAAATGGCGTCTTCAGGCAGTGGGTCTACAGGAAAAACGATGCGTTTCCGTGTGGATGGCTCCTAAGCAAATATGAAATGAACTGGCCTAAATAAAGGCCATGTCTTTACTTTACTGCCCTCAATTTCTTGTGACCAAAAACAAATAAATCTCCACCCCAGGTAATAAATCCACTGCTGGCCAAAGCCTGTTCTTTCCCAGCAGGAGCTCCTTCAGCTGATTGACACATCCCCCCCCTCCCCTCCCCCCCATACTCTCTTTCAGAGGACACATCTGCCTAAAGGACGACATGTTTTGCTGTGACAAGTGACATGTTCTGTTGCAGACTCAAAGGTATTTAAATCCAGACTGTACTGCAAGCAAAACAATAAAAAACACCTGGATATAAAAGATGCTGATATCTTGTATCACAGGTGTCCTGCTCAAAATACATTGAGCTGGAAGATTAAGAGCAAGGTTGTAGCTGATATAGTACAACACAAAGCCAAGCAGCTGACATTTGAAAACAATATGACTAATACTTGCTTGGATATTGTCTAGCAGGGATCAGCATATTATCTGCTGTGAGCTGGTAAAGCTGAAATGAGCCGTGATATTTTGTGGGGGCAGATCACTCTGCAATATTAATTTCAGTTTTTTATTGCCCTTCGTGCAAAGTACAAAAGGTGTAAACTAATGTTTTGACGGAGAGGCACGACAGACTGGCTTTATAAGGACAATCCCAACTGTACTGACGCAGCTGCTGCTTATGTAATGGGAGATTTGACCAGGACACTGTGTTCCCTGACTAAGGAATGTATAATCAAAACATAGGTGGCAAGCTTCCAGTGGGTCATTCACAGAGGGTGAACTTCTGCCCATTAACAATTTTAAACCCTTTTTTAAATAGCCAGACTCCCGCCTTTGCCTGAGTCTCTATCTGATCTGTCAGAGGGAGAGCAGGAGTGCAGTTGTGAAGTTTATCGTTGGTAGTCCCCAGAGAAGAAGTTGGTCATTTCATGGCGCAGATTAGAACCCAAATTGAAACGTAAGGTAAAAACTAAAAACGTAACTAAAAATTGCTGAATGTTAGAACATTTTGTCAAATTGGTCGTTATTACTGTCAGGTTTAGTGTTAATAGTGTCAAAAAACGTTAGCTTACGTTGTTGTTCAGTGGCTAGCTCAGAGATTATTGGCTAATGAAATTACTGATTTAGCGGGGGCAACACTTTTGCAAGGCACTGCATCTGTGGCTCAATCGTGTTTTTTGCCTCCAACGGTAGCTTCCAGGCAGCTAACCCTAACCTTAATCCGAAACATAACCACTGCCGCGCTGCCTGGAAGGAGACGTTGGGGGCAAAAAACACCAAAGACCGCATCTGTGTCACATTCTCATAAGGGGCTGAGCCCCCCTAAAGTCTGATCCTAGAATCGCCACTGTGGAAGGAAGTAAACAAGGAGCAGAGGGCATCTGACTGTGTTATCATCTCAATAAGGATGAAGGTGGACGGAATTCCCTTCAGTTTATGAGCAACTCCCCCAAGAACAAGCCCATCGCCAATTTATTGAATTGAATAAAAATCAACAAGAAAACAGAGCTACAGAAGGCCTTTTACTACAAAAACTGCAGCTGCAGCAGCTCTTTTGTTTGACTGATAGCAAATTGGCCCCTTGTATGTGTATTTTAAAACAAGTAAAACCATTAATGTTCACTAATTCAGCCAAACTGAGCCTGTCAGATATGGTCAAAAGTATGTAGACACCGTATTTGCACTTTTGCTCTGGGACTGTTTTTACGGTATGGACCTGGCCGTTTAATTCCAATGAAAATAAATCATAATGATACAGAATACAATACACATTTTAGACAATAAAGTGCATCCAACTTTGCGCTGTGAATCCAAAAAGAAAGAAAATCCTATCTGTTTCTGAGCATATTAAATTACGTGCAAAATGCAACAGTGTCTAGTGCCTTTTTCATGTAAGTAAAGGAAATCTCCAACTTTGTGTCAACAGTTTGTTTGTCCCTATCCTGTTTTAACATGACAATGCCCCGTGCACAAAGCCATGCTCCAAAAATAAATAGTTTTCCCGGTTTGGTGTAGAAAAGGTTGACTGGTCTGCACATAGAGAGCTCAATCAAGTAGGCTGTGTCTTCTTCTTCCATCACCTTTGGATGAACTGGAGCGCTGACTGTGAGCTAGATCTGATCACCAACATCATTGTTGGACCTCAATAATGCTGTTTTGGCTGACTGGGAGAAAATCCCTGCAGCAGGTTCAACATGTGGTGGAAAGCCAGGTATAATAAAAATTATAATTAATTACAACGTTTTCACTGTGTTGTTATTACACACCATACACAGGCCTGAAATATACACACATGCTCAGCACCTATACATGCACTAATGGAGAGATGTCAGAGTGAGGGGGCTGCAGCTGTCAATGGACAGGCACCCCAAGCAGTAAGGGGTTTGGTGCCTTGCCAAGAGGCCGAGGTGAACTGGCACCTCTCCAGCTACCAGTCCACCCCCATACTGTGGTCCGTATGGGGACTTGAACCAGCGACCCTCCGGTTCCCAAACAAACTGCCTACTGCCTCCCCTAAATTAGTAGGCTATCAGTATATTCATATTCCCAGGAACATTATTTTGTAATTTGGGGGTGGGGGGGGTTCTTGTTTGTTTGATGACTGATGAGTTAATCACCTATTTATTTATATAATAAAAGCCTCTCTTATCCAGCACCCACCATTCACTAATCCCGCCCCCTCAGCGCTTCTTATTGGCCAATCTGGAACGTAAATACAAAGAATCCCTCCCTCCTATTGGCTGGAGCTCGCCTCTTGTCCTCGGTATCCTCCCCTATGTTTAGTAACAGGGCAGTTGGAGACTACCATTGGAGACTATTAGCCTAGCTTCCGACGTTTCCTTTCACAAGAACCAGGACCCTCCACAGCGAGAATGAAGTTCGTTAGGTTTATAATGAAAAACGCCGCCTTGGCCAGTGTGCCAAGACACATCGATCATTTCTCCAAGTTTTCTCCTTCACCGCTCTCCATGAAGCAATTTCTTGATTTCGGTGAGTATTGATCCGCGGTAAAAATGGGCTATCAACTAACTAACTAACTAACATAGCTAACTAACACGGAGCTCTGTGGACAGGGACTGTTCGAGAACTCTAAACCTGATCAGAAAAGTATCAGTGACAGATTATTATCCAATGCATCATTTGTCAAACAGACCACCATCCGCTCTGTAGAGGGTTTGCCTGCAGCAGCATCTGCTCATAGTGCACAGTGTTGCATCAGATCTGTAGCCGGCTCACTGGCTGCACTGTTAGGGCCCTGTGAAGGACACATTGAATGGCTCCTGCTAACATATTACTAACAGGTTATATTTTTCTTTAAAAAAAAAAAAAAGTTCTTCTTCAGCAGCTTGCAAGTCAAGCAAATTGCCCAGAGGAATGTGCTTATAAACAAAGCAAATACCCAGTTGTATTAATAGGGATGGAGGGAATGGTTATTTTCATTATCTCTTAACTGTTTTCCCTAATTCAATCAGTCGTTTGGTCGAAATGTTAGATAATACAAAAGTCCCAATATTTCATTGACCAAATTGCCTTTTGTCTTAAAGTAAGTATTGTTCATTAAGTCTATAAAAGTCAGTATATTGTGTAAAATGGCTAACCAACAGTCCGAAACCCAAATATGTTCAATATTATTTAAGTTGAAAGATCTTCAGCTCTGCTGATTATTTTCTCTGTGCTGATTCAGGTTCCACCAACGCCTGTGAGAAGACATCTTTTGTTTTTCTGAGACAGGAGCTCCCTGTAAGACTTTCAAACATTATGAAGGAGATTAACCTGTTGCCTGACAAACTGCTCACCACCCCGTCTGTGCAAACAGTGCAGAGCTGGTAAGTCCAACCAGGGAAATTGATTTATGTGTATTGTTGTGATCCAGGTTGCGTAACGTGTCAACTGTGACATTCTATCCCACAACAAGAGAACAAAACGAGTCTCTCAGCCCTTGTGGCTATTCATTAAAACACATGTTGGATACCAGATTTCATCCCCTGACGAGTGAGACGTGTACAGTCATAGCTGTTGGCTTGTTTATGTCCATGTAGTAGGAATGTTTGCGAATTGAAATCCTTCCAACTCGCTCTGTGCAGGGTGGGGGGAGGCTCTCAGCTGTGAACTTTACCCTAGTTTCACGTCACACCCTTGTTTTCAAGAGCTGCCTGTCTTTCCTTTAGTGAGCAGTGACCTACGGCCAAAATGCCCTTAGAAAGATGGAAAAACAGCCTTTTTAAAACCACAAACTTTCACTTCTACAATTACTGCAGGCTCACTCAACTGTTCGTCATTTTACAACATGTGTTTTTGCATGTGAATCAGAGTGATTATAGATTATATAATTGAAACTTGTATTAGTTTTTAGTCTTTTAGTTTGATTTCAGTGTAGTTTTAGGAGTGCAAGTACTTCTTATTTTATTTTGGCTTTAGGAATTTTAGGAATTGTTTATTGTTTTAATTTATTTTGGTTGTGAGGAAAGCCTTGATTTATCATAGGTGAAAAAGGCAGGATGAAAGAATGCATTACTAAATCAAATAGGAATACGGGGACTTTATAGCAGCTGACATCCACTTTGTTGCATTGCTGCCACTTTCTGCAAGTAGTTACTATTTCATCAACAACAAGTCAAACAAAGGGCAAAGTGGTATACTGTAGCAACCACAGTGCAAGTGGAGCTGATTTTACCTGCAATTCTATTTAGTTTAAGGTTGTGTTGTGTGTTCATTGTAGTTTTAGTTTTGTTTTTTGTTAACGACATCATTTTTTTCAGTCTAAGATTTCTTTAACTGTAATAACCCTGCTGTGAACATCTTTATGATTTTTTTTTTTTTGTCAGGTACATCCAGAGTTTAATGGAGATCCTTGAATTCCTAGACAAGAATCCTGATGACTACAAAGTCCTGGGAGAGTAAGTTCCTAATTTTCCTCAACAATTTCACATTTGTTCTTCAATGAGACCGAGACAGAGAGAGTTTATCACTTTAAACTGCTGGTACATTTTTAGAAAGAACACTCCCTCACTCTTTAGACTGTGTGTTTATTTCACATACTTGGGGTTGGGGGAAGCATGGTGCAACTGCTGATATTTTGATGCTCTTAAGATGCTTATTTCCCACACATTTCTTAATGTAGTCTGTTTTCCCAACCACTCTGTCCCTTTGAAAGGGATATAACAGAACTAATGACATCTGGATATCTTTATGTCCTTCCCAGGTTTGTCGACGCCTTGGTTACCATCAGAAACAGGCACAACGATGTAGTGCCTACTATGGCCGAGGGTATCATAGAATACAAAGAGGTCTTCCCCCAGGACCCAATGACCAACCAGAACATCCAATACTTTCTGGACCGCTTCTACATGAGCCGCATCTCTATTCGCATGCTCATAAACCAGCACAGTGAGTAACGTTCACATTTCCCTGGATTGTTGGCATGCACCCAACGCAGCTAGAGATATCACGTTAGGTTTTTTTTTGTACCTTCACACACATATGAACATGGTATGAAAAACTTCTTCTTCAAGATTTCTGAATTAGATTACACATTAGCCTTAATTTGGTTTGGTCAGAAGTTTGTATTCTTCTTGCATTGTGTCTGCAATGAATATTTTCATTCCAGGCTCTGTTACATTTTTATTTTATTGCCATCCAGGGGGGAAAAAAATAAGTCTCTACCCTGAAATAATCCTTCAAAACATGTCGCCTCACAAACTTTATTGTTTATGGTTTTTCATGTGGGATGTTTTTGTTCGCCTAGGGAGCAGTTTGAGTCGAGTTCATATCATAAACTTTATATTTAAACATGCAACAGGCGGTACAAAATCATTGGGGGTAACATAGGGGTGTTGAAATGAGTCATTGCATTGATGCATCGTGATGCGGACAAGGCTGATTCTGCATCGATGCAGTGACCGATCATAATCGATTATTGCCTACTGATGTTACTTATTGATTTTCCGGTCGCTGTTTTTTGCGTTGTTCAAACTCGGCTACATTCAGGAAGTGTCTTTTGTCTTTTCTTTTCTTTTTTTAGAGCAGATACAATAAAAAGGGGAGTTCATATATATCTGACTGCTTGAATTTGTTGTTGAAAACCATGTGTAGCGATATATAATAATAATATTGATGAAGTGATGCATCGTGATATCGATTTGAACCATTGACAGGATAATCGTTATTGAATCGTGAGACCGGTGAAGATTCACACCCCTAGGGTAAACGGAAGCAAAACTACTGCATTTGTTTTGTTTCTCCTTCTTCCATTAGTCAGCACTAATTTATTTAATTGCATTGATTTCAGTTTTTTTTTGTTTTTTTTTATTACATCATCATAAGACAGATTGGCTGCCTCTGGATGATAACATGCTGTTTAGAGTTGTTTGCTCTTGTTGCTCCTAGAGTTATCATCATCAGTCATGTGTGGAACAAACAGTGTTGATGCGTATCATGTTGTGATAGTGTAATCTTTCAATACTACTGCTGCATGAAGGGAAAACCATTATGTTGTGTGTTAAGTGATTTACAGTAGCAGCTCGTACCCGTCTTACGGCAGGTTTTGGCCTCTATGTTTTTTTGCCTGCACTTTATTTAAGCATTTCTTGTGTTATAACTTCGGTATCAAATTTCTATACTTCTGGGTACCAGCCAGTGACGGAGCTGGCCATCTGGAATTTGGTCATTTATTTTGATCCCAGTCCGTCACTGGTACCAGCCACGTGCCAGTGTTTATTCTAGGGGGGGGGGGGCGGTTAGGGTTAACAGAAGGTTTGCTGATCCCAAATTCAGTGCCCCATAATGCTATTTTCCAAATACTATAGCTGTCATATTTTACGGGACCCGCGGTTTCCATGGCAATGCAGCCGTCAAGGCTTTCTTGGTATCAGTACCAAAACTTGTATCATATATTAGCGACATTTCAAATGATCCCCAGCTCTAATTATTTCTGAACTTGGTATGTTAATGGCCCAATATTTACAGATAACACACTTTGTGCTTTCTGTTCTTCCTAACTTGGTTCTTTTGTTCTCTGCAGCTCTTATTTTTGATGGTACCCTCAACCCTGTCCACCCAAACACCATTGGGAGCATTGACCCTCACTGTCAAGTCGGAGATGTAGTCCAGGGTAAATACTAAATATGCTTTATAGTACTGTTTTTTTTTTTTTTTATATTGTGATCATGTGTTTACAAAATATTTTCTTTTTGCTGTGTATTATAATCATAATTTCTGACATTATTGTCGCTCTTTTTTTCGGTCAGATGCCTTCCACAGTGCCAAGATGCTATGTGAACAGTACTACCTCCGCTCCCCAGATCTGATACTACAGGAGATATGCGGTAAGCTTAACCTGACAGTTCAAACTCAGTTTTACTCTTAATGCCGACAACCCAAATGGCAAAACTCCTTGTTGTTTGTTCAGGAGATTTAAAAAGGAAACAAGTCCTGTGTGTGTACATACAGTATGAGTGTTTGTATGTAGATAGAACGTTCAGCCAGGTGGACCTGAGAGGCCTCTAATTATAGCACTGGAGCTCTGGTAAAGGCTGAATGAGCCCGGGCTGACGGCATCAGACAATATTGACACAGACCCTTTTCTCTCCATCCTCTCAAACCGCAAAATCCGAGCTTTGCAGAATAATTGCCCCCGATTGAAAACGTCCACGAGTGGTGAGGATAATGCATTTGAAATGATTGAAAGAATTTTTGTGTTTTTTTTTTTTTTTTTTTTTTTTTTTTTTTGCAGTCAAGGAGAAGAAGAACTATCCAATAAGCATCGAATATGTGCCCTCTCACCTTTACCACATGCTGTTTGAGCTCTTCAAGGTGCGACACGTCCTGTAGTTTTGAATTATAGACTGACAGATATTACAATGGAAAGTACATTTTAAAAACTATGTTAAGATCACTTTTACTATTTCGTATTATCCTTTTTGTAGAATGCTATGAGGGCCACCATTGAGACCCATGACGACAGCAACAACCTTCCACCCATTCAAGTCATGGTGTCTCTTGGAGATGAGGACATGTCAATCAAGGTGGGTAGCAAGTTACAGTACAGCTTCTTGAAATGGACAAACAAGTGTGTTATTTTGGTAAATACAGAATTTGAAAGAGGGACTTTTTGGTTGCTGTCAAATCTTTACAATCTGTACAACACACAAGAAGTCTTTTTGGTGTGAACTTTGTTTTTGCATCTTCTGTCTGTGCTTGTGCAAGTTTGTCCCAGGAGATTCCTCCCATAATGTTCACATCACTCGCTAACAGCAGGCGGATTAGAGTTTTGGACTTGTCTGTGGGAGGGAATGGGAAAGTGTTTTTATGTTTGTAATCTCCGTTTAATGAAGCTTATAAAGATAATACCCTTTCAAGTTAATCTTTTACACTGTTGGTATCGCACAAGTTCAAATCAGTGTGGTATTAAATTCATTATTCAAACAGCTCTATTGAATACAACATGTGGTGTGCCTTTTCTCTCAAAGCTGAGAATACCACCCATTTCTTTGTCATTGCCCTAGTCTAGCATTGACAGACCTATCTCCAGACTATCATTGTGCCAAAATCTTTCTCTAAACCTCTTATGTGATGACTTCACCCTCAATCCCATTGCAGACCGCGAAGCTACTAAGCTCTGATAAGATTACATGGGGGCCTTCATGAACCTTGTCTTAATACCCAATTTGTTACCAGGACATGTTAATGCTTGTTGTGACTCAACATGCTTGTTGTGATACCTACACGGTCAATGATGTACCACACAAAAACTTAAAGTGCTCATATTATGCTCATTTTCAGGTTCATAATTGTATTTAAAAGTTTGAACCAGAATAGGTTTACATGGTTTAATTTTCAAAAAACACCATATTTTTGTTGTACTGCACATTGCTGCAGCTCCTCTTTTCACCCTGTGTGTTGAGCTCTCTGTTTTAGCTACAGAGTGAGGCATCTCACTTCTGTACCATCTTTGTTGGGAGTCACACATGTACATTAGCTAGGTAAGGACTACTAGCCAGTCAGTTGCAGAGCATGAGGGCGTGCCACGCTAGCAGCTAGGCGAGCATTATAACGCGTGTTACAAAGTGACCACGTTTGTCTCTGAAGTAAAGGCTGGACTACAATAGAGCTGTTTGGAGCAGTTTGTGAACAGTGTTTTCTGTTGGAGATGGTAAATCCCTTTGGGGTGGACTTTGGTCTTTTTCACTTTGTAAACCTATAACATGCACAAAAAGATGTATAACACAGTAAAGGAAAGGGGAAAAGCCAAAAAGCATAATATGAGCACTTTAAGGCTGCACTAAATAATATTTTTATATCAACAATTGATACGATTTCTGCGTGTAATGTGAAAGGTGACAAATCCACAGGTTATCACCGACTCTGCAATTCCCCTTAGCTTAGCCCATTCATGTCTTCAGCTGTCCTGTCAAAATAAAGGCCGAAAATGCTAAAAAAAGAAAAGAAAATAAACTACATGTGTTTTGTGTGCAATAATATTAATTTATAAATTAACTAGTAACTAAAGTTGTCAGATTAATGTAGTGGAGTAAAAAGTACAATATTTCCCTTTGAAATCTAGTGGAGGAGAGGTAGAAAGTGGCATGAAAAATAAGTACAAGTACCTCAAATTTGTACTTAAGTACAGTACTTTGAGGAAAAGACATTCCACCACTGCTAAAGAGACAGATATTTAGTTAGCAGAGCCCAAAACAAAGCTAATAGGAGAGCGAAAATTGGTAATCTTAAGGAATAAAAAGCTATCAATCATATTTCTTTTGACTTCAAAATACTTGCATGTTACCCTTAAATGTCGGGGTCCTCGATGGAGACAAAAAAGGTTTTGGAATGACTCACGATGATGGAATGACTCCCCACGACGATATGTGGAGTAAACAAACAGTAGGGCACTTTGCTTCTACCGTTAAGTAGATGCCATGTGTTCAAGGACCGTAGTCATTTTCTCTCTTTTCTCTGAGCTGTCTCACCAATCGGTATCTGCCTCTGTCTGTACAGGTGAGCGACAAGGGTGGCGGTGTCCCCTTTCGAAGGATCGACAACCTTTTCAGCTACATGTACTCCACTGCTCCCGCTCCACACATAGGAGAGCGCACACGGCCTCCACTGGTAAGTAGAGATGCAGGCGGTGGGATGGCGGGATTTCATTTATTAACTCGATTTCACTCCTACATATATTGAAAACCAAACGAGGCATAAAGTCGTACCATATGCCATTTGGTGTCATTTCTATACTGCCTACAATCATGCGGATGCTTGTAGGCAGCCTTTTATTTAGACTCTCGTTCCTGTTTAAAGATTGAAATCCCGGCCTCGTTATTTTTCTCAAATACTGAGTGACCTACAATCCACAAAGCAAACTTGACAGCCCTGTTTGTTCCGTGGTAGAGTGCCGCTGCTTGCAGTGTAACAAAGAACAAAGCCTTCTGAAACCCTTGATCCCCTCTTTCTCTCTCCACGCAGGCTGGCTTCGGCTACGGTCTGCCCATTTCTCGCCTGTACGCCAAGTACTTCCAGGGAGACCTGCAGCTCTACTCCATGGAGGGCCATGGCACAGACGCCGTCATCTACCTGAAGGTGAGCCAGCATGGTGATCATGCATGAAACTGCGACAAGACGGCAAGGGGCTTGAAGAGTTCGCAGCACAGAGAAAACTGCCTTGTGGCATCATTCTTTTGTTTAACAGAAACACTCTGCAGACCCATGGAGCCAGTGCAGGTATGACAAGAGATTTGTAATTACACCTCTTCGTCTTCTTGACCCTCCAGGCGCTGTCCACAGACTCCATTGAGAGGTTGCCGGTGTACAACAAAACGGCTCTGAAGCACTACAAAGTGAGCCAAGAGGCCGACGACTGGTGTATACCCAGTAAAGAGCCCCTAGATCTGAGCATCTATAAGATGCCCAAGTGAAAATGTGTGCTTCAAGCCTACAGCACATACCATGAAGCCTTCAGTATTTCTGTCTTCATATTCCCATGTCATCATCTGTCGAGGCAGATGTGGGCACCAAACCTTTTTCTACTGAAAGGGTCATCTCCAGACTAAAGCATACAGAGTGCCCTCTTATTGTTTAGTCTGGTTTTAGCATGTTCATGTTGCTCTCGGACCCTGTTGTCCTTTTTGGGTTCTTCGTATGAAAGAAAAAAAAACGCTACTAGCTGAGTACCTCTTACACTTCAGGGATGCAGCTCCAATGTTGCATCACGTGCAGGTCGAGACAGAGGCAGCACCCGGCATGTATCGGTGTGGTGTTGTGACGAAAAAAAGTGGGAATATGCAAAGTAACAGGAGGGTTTAAATAGTCCAGGTTAAGACCCTAAACTTGCAGTAAAGTAATTACAGCAGACGTTTGAGGAGCAACATATAGAGGTATTCAGTTGAACAGGGAGAGACGTGTTGTTGAACAATTGGAAAAGATCCTCCTGTAGGAAATGTTACCCAAGCCTTATTGTAGTAACTTCACCCAAAGGCTCCTTTTTTATTGAAATGCTTGAATCTTAAATATTACTAATATTGAACCTTGTTAAAATTGTAAGTACTGTGTTACAGTTGAGTCTGCAGATTTGAACAAATGCATGACTTTTAAGTTCACTCAACTTAAAAGTCATACATTTGTTGTGCTTTCTGATATTTGATTTTGATGTTTCAGCAGCTAAGGTATTCACGTTGACTGGTAAGATACAGTGTTATCTTAACATCAGTTTTTTTGGACCAGGCTGAATGTAATCCGCTCTCTTCTCTGCATTAAAGGTGCCCTGCCACACGTATTTCATTACTTTGTGGTAATGTCTGAAGTTCTACCATGGACTCTAACATTTTTTGTGGAAAAAATGCCTTGGTTACCTTGTTTCAAGCCATTCTAGCGTGGTAGAGAAAGCATACAGGAAGACTCTGCCAGTTCTCATTAATATTTGAATGTTGAAACTGATTGGCTAACAGCTAGCCAATGAGAGCCTGGCTGTCAAAATCCTTTACCCAGCCCAACTGGGCGAGCTAATGAATAGTAATGAGCTCAGGCAATATGATGTCAGACTGACCAGCTTTTGTAATTGGTCTGATTTCACTGCTTATTTCTTTTCAGTGGCTAGAGCTGACAGAGGAGGTAGCAGTTCATTTTCACATTCACAACATAACACATATGGACCTAAAAAAAATGCAATGGTTTTGTATGACAGGGCACCTTTAATTTGTATTAATGTCAGAGGCAGAGAGTATTACATAGGGCCCGTAGTTTTCTCTGGTATACCAGGTTTCACAGCCACCAGAGGATTTGGAGGTTTGATGCTTTTAGCTGAGTTCAATAGAGGCTTGTGTTATTAAACCCCAGAAGGCAGTGCATGCCATGTTTGAGTTCTATACCAGTCTCAGATTGGTTATTACACTGTGCCATATGAGGAAAGAGTGTCCCATGACCATATGTGTTTTCTTTTGTATCACATTGATATTAACCATGCAGTAAGTTAACAGTTATTTTTATAGCTACGCTTGTTGCGACTGAAATGTTTGTACAAAGTGTGACTACAATATAATTAATAATAATAAAGAACATCTTAAGTACAAAAGCTTCTCTTGTTATTTTATTCTGCATACGGTGTCCTATGACAGTTGAATAGGTGATTATTTCAGTCAGTGGAGGATCCCTGTGGGGTTCAGCTGTGTGGGACAAAAAGGGAGAAACAAAGTGGAGATATATATATCAATCAATCAATCAAGTCAAAATAGTCAAAATATACTTTCAGCACTTTTTAATGCAGTTTGCTCACCTGCTCTTATTTATTTAGGGAATTGTTGTAGTTGATGCTTTTAATGTAATTTTATGAGAGTCTTTCATGGGTGTATGTTTTTTATGTGGTCAGTGAGCCCCTAGTCTACATCCACGACGATCAGATGTCTGCAGGGTAAATCCAGACAGCTAGCTAGACTATCTGTCCTATCTGAGTTTTCTGTTGCACGACTAAAACAACTTTTGAACATACACATTCCTTCCTGAGACTATTTTTCAGAGGCTCCGTAAGTGCTGCCCATGACAATTGTGATTTTAAAGAAATGCCAATAAACCAGAGCACGTTTTTCTGTGTGAATACTGTGTGGACTAGCCAGACCTTTCTCCGTGGCGCTGTGGAGGAAGGTCTGGCAAAGCGAGACTAGTGAGCCCCTAAACTAAGACAATTTTCTATCATTATGTGATAGACCATTAATCTTTTTGAATCTCATGTCATCATCACTGGATCTGTTCTGAAGCTGGTGATGAGTTCAGCAACTCTACCCTGAAGTCATCGGACCCTCAGGCAAAAAAAAAAAAAAAGACTTACCACTGAAAGATTCATGTCTGCAGAAGTTCCCACTCTGCTTGTGTTACGGCACTTTTATGCCAGCAAATGACGAGCTGGATCACACTTCTAAAACTTTCCTCTTTCGGCCCACAGCCCAGTAAGACAGAGGTCACCATGGGGAGACAGACAAGTCACAGTCTTGTGGTTGTTTGCGATTAGGGAAATGTGAGGCTCATGCAGCTAAATGGTGAGAGCCTTTACAGAGTTCTAATAATAGATAATGAGCTTCTGTTGGCTTTTTGTGTCTCATATGTACACCATATGGAGAGAGAAAGATGTTAGTATGTTAGTAATGGCAGTGGTGAAAAGTAACTCAACACATTTACTTTTTAGGTACATTTCCTACACTTCGTACACATACGTACTGTCTAGCACTTTCTGTGTATACTTACTTAGTAGCCCTGTGTGTGTGTGTGTGTGTGTGTGTGTGTGTGTGGGTTCTAATTTATTATTTTTTTATTATTTATTAGTTATTTTGCTAGGCTTTAATGTTTCTTAATTGAAAATTTCTCAAAATTATTTTGTTTAAAAACTATCTCACAGTTGAACTGAGCTACACCTAAACCAGCTACAGTAAAATGCTGCTTGATTAATAATTCATAATATAATAATATGTATTTCTTACCATATGAAAAACATGACATTCTGAAAGGGAGCAGTTTGCATAATGAGTACCTTTTACCTACTTTAAGGGAACGTTTGAGTGAAGAACCTTTTATTTTTCATTGTGTTTTTATTTTATTTATTATTTTTATTTTTTTAATCTATCACTTAAGTAAAGTTTCAGAATACTTCTTCCACCACTAATCAACGACATCATACGCTGATACTCTTAAAGGGAATGTTCAGAAGGATCAACTAAATGCTGCATCTGGCTTGAACTTAACTGGATTTAGACTAACTAAATATAATTTAACTTATCTCTTAAACCCAGCTCCTTTCCCTCTTTAAATTGAATACTGTATTACATAGTTGACTAAGCATACAGATGTTATATTTAATCTAGCACATTGTCTCGGGACTTGGGACACCCCTGTTGTTTTTGTGTTTTTTTAAAGATCCTGCAGATGGCAGATGTCCACTGAGGCTCATTTTACAGTCAGTCTTATGTTTATACCTGGGCTTCATACGAGCCAACAGCAGCTGATCTAAATACAGCCAACGGACCAGGATGTTTACCCCCGGGCCGCCAAAGCTACATCGAGGAGTGGAAAGAATCCAACAGTGCCCTTCTCCTTATCTCAGCTTATACAAACAAAAGGCTGATAATAAACTCTCCATAGCAACAGGACAACTGCAGTACCGTGGCAGGAACATCATGTCCAATACCTGCATGGGAGGTGGTTAAATGGATTAATAGACAGATAGATTTATTTATTTATTAGTATAAGTTTATTTCATTCAACAATTAACTGAATGCAAAATTTCATTTCATCAAAGAGGATTAATTTTATATAATCTGTCCCTCTTTCACAAAACATACATTAACAAAAAAAATGATTTAGATAGATAAAAGTGATTTAAATACAAATGATTTAGACAGATGAAAGTAATTGATAGTATTTAATGGTTAAAATGTTAACTAAAACTAAAGGATACATTAAAAAGATAGCTAAAATTAACTAATAGACATTAGAAATACCTCGCTAAATGGGTAAACAGTTTAAGTAGCTAAAAGCAATGAAGAATTGTTTGAAAAAGAAGCCAGAAGTAGTTTATTTTGAAATGTCCCACTTCTAGGACACCAAGTAGTAGTAGTAGTGCGAATGGAAACCTGAGCAAATGTCTTTGTAACAACATTGATTTTTTGTACAGCCAACATTTGGAACATGACCGGTGGTGTCGATAAACGGTAGCACTTGAGTGTAGCTTTCAAAAACAGTTGGAAACCATTCAAACCACAACAGAGGTTAGATGTACACTGATGTTTGAGGACAAACAACCTGGCTTAGCTAAGTTAAATCCCTCTGTGACCTTTGGCCTGGTGCTCTTACTCATACCGACCATCACAACCTGCCAACATAGTAGCTGCCAACAAAGACCGTGCTGCTGCCCGGCCCACGCCAAATATTTTCACAATGTATGGTCGATTTTTCTCTGGGCGCTTTGTCATTGGAGAGTTGTGAATGCCTTCATGTGCTGCAAGTGTCTGAATTGAAGCATGTGTTGCAGGTTTTCTCCATGCCAATTTATGTCGGTCTTCCTGTCATATAGCCAGGGGCGATTCCAGGATTTTTTAAAGTGTGGGGGCACCGGGGGGCGGGGGTGCAATTATATAAGAAATACTTAATACTTAAGAACATAATGTAATTTTAATAAAATTAAACAAATTGTCTATCAGAATACAATACACATTTTCTATAGGCTCATTTGTACTCGGAACTCGGATTTTACGAGGTCAAAGTCGGAAACATGCCCCCTGACCTCGGATTTCCGAGCTCGGAACTCGGACAACCACGGAGTACCCCGAGCTCAAAATCCAACATGGCTGCTCCATGTATCAACAGTTTGTGTTATTTGTGTCTCATTAAATGAGTCATACACACAGTCCTGTCCAACTTGTATCTGTGGACATGTTGCTATGCTACTGCGTAATGCGTTGTTATAAACTGGCATTGCTAACAATGGCTAACCAGGCTAGAGCTAATGAAAACAATGGAGAGGCAATAATATTACCCCCCACACACACTTCTAGCCACACCCCTGCATATATCCACACGAAAGCTCTGAAGAACTACAGTCTTTTTAAGTAAAGAACTACTGGATCATTATAATGATGGGGTAATGGTGCTCAAGTTGGGTTGGTCTAGTTTGCACATATACGTGTAAGCAGTATAAGTAGTTAACATTTAACTCTCTAATGAGCAGAATTTGCTGTATTTTGTTTGGGTCCATGTCTTCTGTAAAATCACTTTTTTGCCTCTAATTTTAAAGACTGATTTACTCTCCATTTGTTTGTTTAATTTTATTTGGATAATAGATTCTGTTCAGCATGAGCCGCAGCCCTCACATGAATGCTGGTTTGAGAGTTTTTCACACTTCATCCATCTGTGGTCAGTGTGTAGTAACTGTACTGACAAAAGAACAACTCTTACAGTTCTACCACTCCATGCTGACCACACAGACTGACAATCCAGCTGGTCTGTAAAAAGTAACCCCCTAAACTGAGTGTGAAAGATGCTGTACATTCCCCTTTGTTTGTGCTTTTACTGTGTCACCTACTGATGAGTATGTGAGGTCGAATTCGGACAGTGGTTGAGTTTCTCAGCATGCTGATATGAAGAAAAGTAACGATAACACGTTCGGAAGATCTCCAGTATTTGAAAATGCTAGTCAGCCATATTTAATTTGATTTATCATGTTAATGATTTATTATTTTTCCAGCACTTGTATGACCTCTATCCTCTATATGCTCTGGTCCGAACAACAAACTGTTGACTGCATAGTACAAGGTACATTTAGATTTATTGTACTCTCTTAATATCACAGATACTACTGATATTGCCTGCTTCTTATAATTGAAATTCTATGTAAAATGTAGCCTCTTTTTTTCAATTTAATTCTCATCTTATATTGTTGCCTGTGTGTTAAAGACCTCATATTATGCTCATTTTCAGGTTCATAATTGTATTTACAGGTTGTGATGGATGCTATGCAAATTGTCCTTTTGTATTTGACACATCAGGCCTTCACACTCACAACACCTCTGTCCAGGGCGGTAAGCAAAATGTTGGACATAATAAAGTCTAAGAGACCCAACGAATCCAAAGTCTTCCCATTACAACCTCACCCACCAAATAAATGTTTGATAGCCATTTTATCTATTCCTTTAACCTGTAAATTATATTTTCTGTCAAGTTTGTCTCCCAAGTTATGGTCTTAATGTTGATTTAAAGTTTACTCTGCTGGGTATACTAAATCCAAATGTAACTTGTATATTTTAATTTAATCTCTTTAGTTTTTTTTGGCCCTAAAACAGTCCAATTTTAAAATATCTGTCTCCTCCTTATGCCATTAACCTCCCAAATTTCCAGAAATACAAAAGTTCTGCCTCTGTCTGTTCTGGATTTATAAGCTGCAACATCTAATTATTATGATTGTATCTATTAAGTGTTAATCCCCAAATATTATAAATATACAAGAATGTGCTGGCTTTTTAAATGACACTGCAACATTTTCAATCTTTGCTTAAAAAAAAAGAACACTAACGCTGTATTGCAGGAGATGGAGAGTCCTTCAACACTTCAGCAGCAGCAGCAGAATGCTCTGACTCAGGTAGCCTCTATATAATTACCTTACAATATGTTGCTATACTGCCCATCAGCTACTGAACATTTCATTTGAATTTACAGACAGAGAACCATTCTTTACATCAAATAGAATGATTAACATTCACTCTCAATTCTTTATGTGCTGCAACTAGTTGAACTCTGTAGGATAATTCACCTGTTACCTTGAATTCTTAAAGAGGATGTGTTTTATTGCAGGCCTCCACAGTGAATCCAAATACTTGTTGGAGTTTAGAATTGAAGTAATGAGGGGCCGCGTCCATGTGACTTCAATTCAAAAATAAATTGTCTGTTTTTGGATTCATCGTTCACTGTAAAGGTATATATATATATATATATATATATATATATATATATATATATATATATATATATATATATATATATATATATATATATATATATATATATATATATATATATATATAAATTCAAGGCAACACAGGGTGAGTAATTGATTTACCAATGATCAATTTGAGGGTGAAGCATTCCTAATCCTAATTCTGGGTAAAAATCTCTCTTGTCAAGCTGGAACAAACACACTTACTTATGGCTCAAATGATGATGAAGAAGACAGCCTTCTTTCAGGAAAGACTCAAAGAGACAGGGTGACCCCTGCTTCCATCAGGGGCCTCGGACTGGGACTCATGTGAGGAGGGCCCAAAAAGATGCTAGAATGAATAGCTGTGGATGCAGGGAGGGGCCCATAGAAAATGCCTTTCTACAGGGCCCAGAATGTTCTATCTATTTGTCTGTAAATAATATCTATCTATCTATCTATCTATCTATCTATCTATCTATCTATCTATCTATCTATATCTATCTATCTATCTATCTATCTATCTATCTATCTATCTATCTATCTATCTATCTATGTATCTATGTATCTATCTGTAAATATCTATCTATCCATCTATCTATCTATCTATCTATCTATCTATCTATCTATCTATCTATCTATCTATCTATCTATCTATCTATCTGTAAATAATATCTATCTATCTATCTGTAAATATCTATCTATCTATCTATCTATCTATCTATCTGTAAATATCTATTTTTCTATCTATAAATAATATCTATCTATCTATCTATCTGTAAATATCTATGTATCTATGTATCTATCTATCTATCTATCTATCTATCTGTAAATAATATCTATCTATCTATCTATCTATCTATCTATCTATGTATCTATCTATCTATCTGTAAATATCTATCTATCTATCTATCTATCTATCTATCTGTAAATAATATCTATCTATCTATCTATCTGTAAATATATATCTATCTATCTATCTGTAAATATCTATGTATCTATCTATGTATGTATGTATCTATCTATCTATCTATCTGTAAATAATATCTATCTATCTATCTATCTGTAAATATCTATCTATCTATGTATCTATCTATCTATCTATCTGTAAATAATATCTATCTATCTATCTATCTATCTATCTATCTATCTATCTATCTATCTATCTATAAATAAATACATACATCTATAAAAAGCACTAGCCTGTGTTTTACACCAGGTGGGGCACTAACATCAGTGTGAACCTGCTGGGTAACTGGTGGCAGTCTGTTCTTGGTGCTCAGCTTCTTGTACAGGAGCTTTCAAACGGGAGACCTCATTCAGAGTCCACATGGGCGGATCAAAGAACTTGATACATACCTGATAGTTCAATTTACAATAGTTCGAAGTCAGTGGGTTGAAATGACAAGGCTGCAGTTTAAGCCATAACTTTAATTCATCCCCCATTGAGAAAATCCTGATGAGGTCTATTTTTTCCTTTTATGGTAACAGAGGGCATCATTAACGTCAGGGCAAAACATTACGTTTTTTTCTGCGAGTGTTTCAGAACGGTGGCCCCGTCATCTCTGAAATATGTATCAGGAACAGTGGAGCTGTGGTCTTCAGAAATATTTGACCAGTCTGACCAACACCTCTCCACAGGGCGGGGGGCGGGGATAGAGAGAGGAGGCTTCAATCCCATTGGTGGATGGTCGGCCGGGACGACAGGAGACAAACTCCAGGAAAACTGACGGAGCTGGCGCACCGTGTAACGGGAGGGTTACATTTCTGCGTAAAGAGGGAACTTTGTATGGACATGAGGATATTTTGGGACCATTTGCTAGTTCTAACAGAAACGCCGGACCTATAAGGAAAAAAAAAACCCGCATTATTTACTTTCACTAGTCGAAGCTACAGGGGTATTTTTAAACAGTTTATGACCTTAATCAAACATGACTGAAATGACTGTTTGACGAATGAAAATGCGCATCGACCACACCGCCGTCCACTGAGGAGAGTAGGTGCTCAGAAGCCCGCCAATGTTCACCTTTTGTCGGCACTTCAAAGCAGTTTGTTAAAACATTCATCCACGGGCTTCAGTGAGAGAAAAAAGGGTTAGCAGCATGGCAGAGCACGAGAGCCTGGAGTATGGAAAAGCAGATTTTGTGCTTTTGGACAACGTGTCTATGGAAGAGTTCATGACTAACCTAAAACTCAGGTAAGCTAACCGTGCAGCGGCCATTTACCTTCTGTAACTCCACTCATGCTCAAGGGAATAGAGGTTGAGAAAAGGTTGAGAAACACGTCAGGAAAAACTTCTTTAAAAAAAACTATCTTTTTTTTTTAGCCGGAAATGTGTTATTTTTAGCCCGTCAACAGGTGCTAAAAATGTTCTCTTGTGTTGTTCTGCATAGGTCCCTACTTAAAATAGATGAATGAAAACAAGTTGCCAAATAACCCATGCATGTCTGTCACTGCACCTGCAACGATACTCTGTGAATTTGTATTACAATCGTTGGAGTGATGCCCTCTTTCGATCAAACCGGTAATTCCCTTCGAAAAAATGCTGTGTCAAACTCCACCCAAGACACACACACACACACACACACACACACACACACACACACACACACACACACACATACACATTGTCACGCCACACATTCCTATCAGCTGTGTTGTCACTGTCAGCATGGTGTCAAGCATTCTTTGTGAATGTAGAGAGCAGCTGTGTGTTAACATGACGTTTCGTGTGGACTGTGACTTTGAATCCGTTTCACTGTCTCCTTTCCTCACCTGTGCCATCTGTAATTAGTGCAAACTGATCCCTGATTATTATTGAGTTTGGAAGAGCTTTTAGTGCTCATTAGGACGTGGTGTGTGTGGACACAGTCATGGTACAGTAGATGTCAAAAGGACATCATTAGTGTAGCTTGCTACAGTTGGAAACTCCTTTGCAGTGAGAGAAAGTTGCCTTAATAGGTCTTTGACAACACAATGGCAGGTGATAGAACAGTAGTCTCACTGATAACATTAGAACAAGTTATAGTGTAATATTTTACACCGTTAAAAGTAAGCTATTGTCCAAGTTTGATAGAAAAGGGTCTCTGAAAAGATCATGTCAAAACCAAAATCAAGGACTTGTATGCATAGAAAACCAAATATTAGTCCCTGAACCATGTGTCACCTCACTCTTATCTAAGAGCTAATGATCTTTCAGTAAGTGAGCAGTTTTGCTTTGTGGGAATTGAGTATCATTTCTTTTCTCTGTGGTATGTGGTTATTAATGATAGCATGGCTTGACCCCGAAACCCTGACATAGGCTTTTCTCATCTACAGATGATCCCAAATAGGAATGGTTGTTTAATTTTGATATGTTTAAGTTTGCTAACTTTTAGGGGTGGGGGGAAAAAAATTGACACAGACGCCAAGTATGGATCTATTATTATATACGTGTTGGTCAGTTTGTCTGCTTGACAATCCCATTTTGCAGCAATAAAATTCAAGTTAGATGAACGAAACAGAGAAATGTATCTTTTTAGATAAAACAGATGTTGACAAAGTTTCCTTTTGGGGACATCATTTGAAATAGGGTAAAATTTGAAGTTGGAAAAAGGTAATAAATTGAAATATCGCAGAATATTGCATTAATATCGTATCGTGAGGATAATGTATCGTGAGGCCTCTGGTGATTCCCAACCCTACTAACTTTGTCTAAACCCCTGCCTGGAAAAGAAGGCAAGATGGATTATTGAATAAATCATTGCTGAGATTTTCCTAGGTTATGATTATGCTTTATCATGAATCTCTAAGATAAGACTAAATTGATGAGATGATTAGACTGCTTTTATAATGTTGCAACAATACAACATTGGAATACCGAGGCCATATGCATGACATGACTTAAGCATTGTGTAAGAAGATGTGGGCACATACTGTATACAGTATGTGCAGAAGTCTTGTAGTGATATGAATTTTGTTGTAGACATGAAGGTACATGAAGTTTAAAAAAATCAAACCTGTTGTCATTAGCTGGGATAATCTGTAATTTTTCCTCTGTTGTTGATCTGTAATTTTTTATTGTGATGTTTTACTCTGATTTGTTTTATTTAACTTAACTTATAGGGACCATTGACCTGTCAAATTAGCCTTTGGCTATAATCCTGTATATTTACATTCTTCGAAATGTTCATTAAAGGTCCCATGGAATGAAAATTTCACTTTATGAGGTTTCATTAATATGTCATTAATATGAGTTCCCCCAGCCTGCCTATGGTCCCCCAGTGACTAGAAATGGTGATAGGTGTAAACCGAGCCCTGGGTATCCTGCTCTGCCTTTGAGAAAATGAAAGCTCAGATGGGCCGATCTGGAATCTTCTCCTTATGAGGTCAGAAGGAGCAAGGTTACCTCCTCTTACTCTGCTTTTCCCGCCCAGAGATTTTGGCCCACCCATGAGAGAGAGACATCATGGCTTTCAAACGAGCAAAGTGGCAGTTGGTCAAGGCCACACCCCCACACTCCACCACCCCCTCTCTCCTCCTCAATAGCTACAGACACAGAAATGGCACATCCTAAGGAAAGCTCATTGTGGGACTGGCTCTAGTGGCTGTAATTCTGCACCAAGGCTGAATTTCGGGAAAGAGACTTCAGATACAGTATTAGGGGACCACTAAGGCCTATATAAAAGAGACTTCAGATACAGAATTAGGGGACCACTAAGGTCTATATAAAAGAGACTTCAGATACAGTATTAGGGGACCATTAAGGCCTATATAAAAGCATCCAAAGAGCACCATGTGATGGGACCTTTACGCTGTCCCTTTTTTGAAATAAACTTAAACTTAAGGCCGGAGAATCAGATTTTGTAAGTTATTCTTTCTTTCTGGATTCTTTGTATTGGATCTGGTTTATATTATTTTGGTGTGTATTGGTAGCCAATAGCAGGCTGGGTATACTGTAGTTGTTTGCATGACAACACTTCATAAAAACTCCTTCGTCATCATCTCACTTGTTATAATTTTCTCAGTGCTGACTGCACTAGTCGTTATAAAGTGAATTTTCAAGCCAGTATTCTAGACACACTGCCAGCAGTGACTTGTAGAATAAATATTTGGAGGGTTTTAAGGATGCAGGTTTCTGTTGTTGGTTAGGCTGCATGTTTTCCTTTCTATGGCCAATTAGATTGAGATACAGGGCCTACTTATACTTACAAGAAGGAATGTCCTCCATAACAAAAATGTTGTGATTTCATCTCTGCCATCAGGGTGATAAATGAAGATGATATTCATTTGGTTGTTATAAGCAAGTGTAGTGCACCCTGGTGATTTTAAGTCATTTCTTTGCCCTGTGTGTAACTGTTGAGTAAAGATCTAAAATCTAATCCACTGTGGTTCTCCTGCCTTTAGATGGTTTGTGTCAGCATTTCCAAACTTTTCTTACTTTATTCTGCATCAAGTACAGTACAGTCCAACAGTTTGGACACACTTTCTCATTCAATGAGTTTCCTTTTTATTTTCATGACTATTTACATTGTAGATTCTCACTGAAGGCATCAGAACTATGAATGAACACATATGGAATTATGTACTTAACAAAAAAGTGTGAAATAACTGAAAACATGTCTTATATTTTAGATTCTTCAAAGTAGCCACCCTTTGCTTTTTTTATTAATAAGGGAAAAAATTCCACTAATTAACCCTGACAAGGCACACCTGTGAAGTGAAAACCATTTCAGGTGACTACCTCATGAAGCTCATTGAGAGAACACCAAGGGTTGGCAGAGTTATCAAAAAAAGCAAAGGGTGGCTACTTTGAAGAATCTAAAATATAAGACATGTTTTCAGTTATTTCACACTTTTTTGTTAAGTACATAATTCCATATGTGTTCATTCATAGTTTTGATGCCTTGAGTGAGAATCTACAATGTCAATAGTCATGAAAATAAAGAAACACATTGAATGAGAAGGTGTGTCCAAACTTTTGGCCTGTACTGTATGTTTGTCATAGTGTGTTTGCTAACATTCTTGGAAATGTAGAACATTAAGGCAAGGTCTGCCTGCATGGAGATTTTGAAGAGTTATAATATATTGAAATATGTCAGAACAGAAAGGATGGTTGTGTGTGAGAAGTTCTCTATGAGATGTCGTCAGAGCAGAAATTACTTTGATGACAGACTCTAAAGTACAGACAACGATATTATACTGTAAAATCAACTATCAGAAGTTTCAATTCCAAGTTATTCTAATTATTGGTTCTTTATTTGTGATATTTTTGTATTTCGAGATGTATAAAAAGCCCAAAGATGCCAAACATTTGATGTTCCCATCTTCCTAAATGGGAGAATTAGCTGCTTTACTTTGTCTTACAATACAGTACATTGAACATATTTGTGTTTTGGGCTGTTGGTTGGACAAAACAAGACAGCATAGCCATTTGCTAATGCTTTATGGACCAAACAATTAATGGATAATTTAGAAAATAATCAGCAGATGAATCGATAATGCAAATACTTATTAGTTGCAGCCTTAAATTTCAATGTATTGGATACATTTGAAGCTGAAAATGTCTGAGAGAAGAGAGTGGCAGGTGTGCATGTTTTATGGAGGACTAGGCAGTTCTGGTCAACAGTGTCTTTATCGCCATACCTCTTAAATTAGATAAGTTGTTGTGATGGTGTGTACAGAAGCTCTGGCAGCCAGGCAAGAAGGCCTGAGAGCAACCAGACTACATCAGGCAGAAAACGGGATAGATTTGGGAAATGAGGCCTGTTTGTTTTCCCTCCAGCTAGACAGCTCGGTCCGGAGATGGCGTGTGCAGATTGTTATTTGTAGAGGGTGTGACCAGCCAGGAGTGCTTCCTTTTTGCTCCTTTTCCCATAGTCTGAGGGTGCGTGCATGCATGCATGTTTGAGTGTGTTTGCCTGGGTGGATGGATCGTTTAAAAGAGGGATCCGGAAGGCACAAGGCATCTAATGGTCTCCATTTATCCTGGTACAGTTACCCAAAACATGTAGGGCTGGAGCACGTCTGCACATCTCTCCTGGGTGTATTTTACACTACAGTACATGTGGAAACTGCCTCACAGTTAAATGCTTGGCATCATGAAAAAGACTTGTTGCACACCAAAGCTCAGCTCTAGTCTAGACCCACTTAACAAATTAATGTATTTCTTTTTTTTTCATCAGGCTTGCTCATTGAAAATCCCTCAATTTCGTTTTTTGAAGTGGGTCAAAAGCCGAGCTTTGGTGTGCAGCCAGCTGTCATTTAGTGACTCTACCATTGCCTGAGTTTGAGGAGCAACCAACTGAATTGCACTGCGGTGCAGGGGATTTCTACTTGTGCCATTAAGTGCTTGCCACGTTGAGTTGGTAATCAAGTCCCCAAGTGGCTGCATGTGAGGCACTATTTGGAAAAGATTGCTCGTTTCCCCTCGGTGGGGCCAGACATGGTTGTTCTAGTTGACATTTACTTTGTTTGACTTGAGATTGAACTGCGTGGCCTGTTCCAGAGAGCCTCCCCGTCTCTAAATAGAGCCCAGCAGATGCCCGTCTCTCTGTAGAGATGTCTGGTAGGATAAAAGTTCAAGCCAAATTCCTGGTGGGTCTTGGGAATTTGCCTGAATCGACCAGTCAGCAGATAAGATTTCTTGGGCTCAAACTGTGCGGCACAGCCCATTGGACCAATGTGTGTTTATGTAGGAGAATCAACTGATTAAAAATGACTCATGACAGGAAAATACAGCAGGTTACAGACTGAATGGGAATTATAGTATCAAAATACATGTGTTTTTTTTTTGTTTTTTTTACGTAGATTGCTCTCTGGTTCTCTAAATTAATTTTTAACTGATGCCCACAGGGATGCCACAAGTCAGGCATAGTTTGCTACAGAGGAGTTTCCTTAAAAATAACAGGGATTCAGTGTCTTGCTCACAAGCTCACTAGCTCTTCAGCAGGATGGATGAATAGATAGATAAATACAGACAAAATTACAGGAAGTGAGCAAAGCAATCTGCACGCTGTAGGTCTGATGGTCTGTAAGCTTACAGTATTTGTGCCAGGCACATTGTTACTGCAACTAAATGTCTTTATAAGGCAGCATTGTTTTGTCTGTCCCTTTGGAATCCAGGAAAAAACATTCCTGCTGAACTTTCATGTGTTTCCCAAATAATTATGAAAAGAATTCTTCAATTCTTCCAAATGGGTGTCTGATATTCCTGAGTAAAAAAACGCACTACACAACTTTTTGAGCAGATGATTGAAAATTGGTCAAGAAGAACGTGTCTGCGCTTCACAGGAATTTGTTTTTAAATAGTTGGAGTATATGACCGGTGGGGCTTATATCCCATAGCAAAACACAATTGGAGCCCAAATGTGTGCACTATTTTACGTCCGCTTAGCACACAACACAGTTGGATTTGCCCAGATGTGGTATGCGCCCCATATCTGGAGCAAATGTTGTCAACTAGAGGCTAAGAATTCTTAGCTCATGACTGCACCCTTTTTTGTTTTCCCTGTGAGCTAGAGATAATCATTTTCAAGATTTGTATATATAGAATATGTCTGAATAAGTGAAAATATTGTGCTGAAATTCTAAAGGCTCCTGTTTGTTTGACTGAATGAACTGCTCAGAGTGATTTGACCTTTGAACCCATCTATGGGGAGTTAAAGAGGACTTTGAACAGGATGTCTCTAATAATATGGAGCAGGCCAACCAAGCAGGAAAGCTGGCATTTCCCCTTGCCTTTGCTCCTCACATTTCATTGTTTCCTGCAGCTCCTCTTCATAGCTGAGTTGGGATTCCTGTGTGCAGACAGGCACATTATGTTTACGAGATTCAAAATTGTGGGGGATTTAATTCTCAGGTGGCATTGAGACACATCTACATAAGACAATTCAAGCATTGGAAAGTAAAAGTTTGTCAAACGTTGCATTTCTGGTGTTTCCTGGATATCACTATAAAATTACAGGCAAAGTATTCAAATCTGCTATTTTAAGGAACAATGGCTCTCCTGTTTTAACTGGTAGGTAGACTAGAATAATTTGGTGCAGAGAGGGACAACCCAACTTTCTCTCTTCATCCTGCAGAATAATCAGAGGGATCAAAGTACCCATGTGGCTAAGGTAGAGTAGGGCTTGTCAAGGTCTAGGGTCAGACTTTGTACTCCTCCTGTGAGATATGGCTCCGTAAATAAGCCTAATTTAAGTCATAATTTTAAGGGAAAGCCTAGGTCATAGTGAAAACATTTTTGTGCCATACCAGGATCCTTTTTAAAGTTAAAACTATTGGCATTTGGCATCAAAGCATTGTTAGCCCAGCTTTCCTTAGCTCACATATTTGCTTTTTCATGCCTTTTGTTCATTCTTCAGCAATAAAAAAAGTCCATGTGCAGAACACAGTTCTGTCTGACATATTCTTACCGTGCAGCAAAGATGAAAATGGGTAATACTGTGCAGCAAATGCCTCTAAGAATATTTAATCCCAACCCGCTTGTTAAAGTTTTTTTCCTCTTAGCGTTGGTCACCGACTGGAAGAGAAATATTTATAGATGAACGCTAAGATAGACGTGTTCTCCTGTTAGCTTCTGGCTCATTTGCCCAGTAGCTCTTTCCCTTGGGCAAGAACATCAACAAGGGAGTACAATGCCAATCGTCATGTCAATCAATCATAGGCTTAAAGGGACAGGATCTGGCTGATTGTGCTAGTAAAATAAGCATATTTTACTAGTACAATCGGCCAGATCCTGTCCCTTTTAAGGGTGCTAGTAAAATATGCTTATTTTACTAGCAACTTTTTGTAGTCCAAACTTCATCAGAACATTTTACGTAAGTGTTGCTTCAGTTCCTCAGACTGACACTCGCGGGAGATTTTGGTCTAATCATGAAGAAAAAAAAAAAAAAAAAAGTCTTCCCTGAACTGACAGATTCATAGAAGGCTTTTGGAGAAATGCCTCGTGGGCCCGCTCCCCTGCAATCCAGCAGTGAAAAGTCCAGTCTCGCCACAAGAATTTCCATACAACCGCCTGTAATCTGAAACACATTACCATCCTTACATAAACAGGGGCTGTGCTTGGGAAGCTTTATTCCCCTCTAAAATAAGTTCACCAGCTCACAGAGACGTCTCATTTGTGGACTGCCTTAGTTGGCAGGCGGGGTCGTGAGCAGGCCATTTAGCACAAGCTCAAGTTTTTATTCTTTTTTTTTTAATTTATTTTGTTGGTGCCTTTTGTGTTATCTTGCCATTTCATTTGGCCCCTGCCTCTCCCCTTTTTCTCTTATCACTTTATTCCTCTTATACTATGTAATATGTGTGTCATACGTATGTATAATATGTTTCATCACCGATATTTTAGGTTACAGTAAGAAAGACATATGGGGTTTAATAAAACCTCTTATCAAACCTCAATATTTCTTGAGTACTGACCCAAATGTGTCTGTAAGTATCAATTATCAAAAGCATTGTAGTGTCAAGTATAGAAAAGTGACAAGATGATTTCTGATGGAGAGGTCATAGATTTGTAGATTTTCTGAGTACTTCTAGTCCACACTGTAAGAGCTCAGGAACAGCTTCTCAATGGACCTTGTGCTGAGATTGAAACTTTGCTAATTTAAGACTATTATTATTATTTAGGCAAAGGTCTTGTACAGTTGATTTTGTTAAGACGTTATGCATTGTTGCAAGTTTGGCATATTTTGGTAAAGGGGAGGAGTACGGATTTTACCCATCAACATCAGTTTACAGGTGTTGTGGATTACTACTGCATAGCTGAAAAAGTTGTATAAGGCCTTTTAATGGCTCCATATTGATTGTCTCAAGTGAGTCACTTGAGTGAGCGTTGGTTGAGTCTAAACACTAGAAGTTTGAAAATATGAAAATGAAAAAATAACGGTGCTGTGGCGTTGGAAAGAAGTGATCTTACTACACCTCTGAAGCGTACTGCTCGTCTCTGCTGCTGGCCAGCAGCTGTAGGCTACATTACTACTAGCATTACACACCCGAATCTCCGGCCAAATTCTCGACGATCGAGTTTCATTGTGTGTGATGTAAGCGCTATTTTATTTATTTTTTGACAATGAAGAGTGGAATAAAAAAGAAAATATCTCTGGTTCTGCTGCATCTTTTTTGATACTTTTTACCCGTCCATCATGAGTCCAACAGTGTTATAGAAGTGCAATGCCTTGCAAACCTTTTATATGATAATAAAAAAATAGGGTCAGGTTTTTTTCTCCTAAAAACTAAGGTTTTGGTATCCGTACCAAGACTCAGGCATTGCATCGCCACCTGTATTGAAATGATCAACCGATACCAGCCCGAGGGTTTACCTGGGTAGACGGCTGAGAGGATGAAGCCGTCTTGATGACTCCGTTTATCAGTGAGGAAATTTAAGGTTTCAGTCTCCATTAAATACTAATAAAATCCTTGTTGTCTCTTGGATATTGTGTTAATAATGTAGATTTCAAATGATTACCTTAAAATAATAATCTTCACCTTGCCCATAGTTACATACTGTCTCACTAGAGGATTTAATGTTGTTAGGTGTCACATTAAAGCTGTCTGGCTCATGATTTAACAAGCAACTCCTTTGTCTGCAACATTAACCCCAGACACAACCCCCCCCCCCCACACACACACACACACACACACACACACACACACGAACGAGACACTCTTATCCAAGCCTCGTTCACTGAAGCAGTGAGCGCTAACTTTTTGGAGGAATCGGCTTGCTTCAAGTGGCGTCATGTGTGGGAATCCCTAATGATGCATGTGACTCAGATGGCTGTGGATGGGTGGGTGGGTGTGTGTTTTTTTTGTGTATGTTTGTTTGTGTGTGCTCCACAGCTGTGATGTCATTCTCTGCCTATTTCACTGTTGCATTGTTCTCTTGTCCACCTGTTGGAGTTGTGCCCTGAACCGCGGTGGGGGTGGAACAGCTTACTCACTTTCACAGCCAGCGACACACACACACACACACACACACACACACACACACACACACACACACACACACACACACACACACTTTTTACTGAAACTACTCAATGCACTTTGAAATCTTTAAAAAGTGGTTGAAAGTAGCGGAGTACATTTACTCAAGTGCTGAATGAAATACTAAAGAAAACCCCTGACAAAGTTTCAGTTCCACCAAAGTCTGATTCATGAGAACTTAGCTTTTTTCTTCATTCCTCCTTCCAAGTTCAAATTCAAGTTTATTTAATTATCATTCCAACTTTATCCATACAAATACACATGAATGAGATGTCATTCCTCACACGACATGCAAAACACATGACATTTAAAGTGTTGTGTTTTCATTGATCATCTCATAACTCCTCAGATTTATCTTGTGGCCCTTTTTGAAAGGGGGCTCCAACCTCCTATGCATTAATATCAGAGATGGGAAGTAACGAAGTACAAATACTTCGTTACTGTACTTAAGTAGATTTTTCAGATATTTTTACTTTACTTTACTATTAATTTTAGTGGCGACTTTTTACTTTTACTCCTTACATTTTAACACGAATATCGGTACTTTCTACTCCTTACATTTTAGAAAATTGTCTTGTTACTTTAGTTTTGTACAACAGGTCGTCTATCAGGAGTGATTGTGAGTGCATGTCGGAAAATAGCGCTGACACGCGCCTCACACCGCGAGCGGGCCCACACGGAGAAAAAAATGAGAGAAAAGAAAAAGACACAATCTGTCCGGAGTATAATCAGTTAGATCGTGTGTGTGCGTCCTTGAGAACTGTAAGTCGTATAACAGTTATCAGTTAATTTAAGCCTGTTGTTTTATTGGTCTATAGTTCTTGCAAACTTAAAGTAAGTTAGCTAGTGATTTTGTTGTTTGTGTTAACCTGTTAGCTAGGTTGCACGTTGCTTGATCTTATTAAAGCATCAATCTGTTTTAACAGATTCACCTGGGGCGAAGTTGGAAACCAGTCCTAATCTAGTCCTCACTAACAAGTTTCAAATAATTTCACTGGAGTTACCGTTATTATTTTTTGCGTCATCAATACCGAATTCAATCTAATTGATAATATACTTGACGCACCACTACAAGACGTCTCGACAGATTTGGCGGCATTCATTTTCGGCAAATCATTGCAGCATGATGGTGGTAACGTTAGCACTAGTAGTATGGATGGCGACATGAGAGATCCCAGAGATTCAGCAGACAAGCAGCAAGACATTCCCAATCATCCTTGGCCTTATCTGAGAGAGATGTTTAGGCATCAAGAATGACTCCTGGCGAATGTGCTGCGTAGCTCTTAAAGTATGGGGAACTTCTTAATTAATGTCTGTTTAGTAATTAATATTTAATCCTTTATTTTCTTTCCAGAAGCCATATTTGAGCACACACACATACATGTAGATTCCTTTAAATGTTAAGGGGAAGATTAAAAAAGAGAAAATGAATCTGTGAATTCTCACAGAATAACAACTGAATTCATATCTTGCTACTCAGTCAGAATCTTATTAACCTGGAGTCCCAGTCTCTGTCACAATAATCATATATGTGATGTTTTAGGCCTTGGCAGACATCCATTTAGAATGTAGCCAATGGAATATATATATATATATATAAAGAGCCTTTTTTCCATATCCACTGAAGTTTCTCAGCTTGCCCTCTAGTAACATTTGTGTGCTCCAGGTAGCTTTGCATAAAAAATGGTTGTCATTTGCAAGGCTACTTTTACTTTTATACTTTAAGTAAATTTCAAAAGCCTGTACTTTGTTACAGGCTGTAAGTGTTTTACTTGAGTAAAGAAGTTAAATCAGTACTTCCACTTTTACCAGAGTATTTTTTAACACAAGTATCTGTACTTCTACTTGAGTACGAGAAGTAGGTACTTTTGCCATCTCTGATTAATATCAATAAAGTAATATATGATCACAGGGGCCAAGAACTTTTGACACTTTAAGTACATTTTGCTGATAATACTTAAAGGGGCGCTATGCAGTTTTGGCAATTTCTTCGCTGTTTTCTTGCAGGTTTCTCTATAGAGCTCCTCCTACAGCTTCGGGAATAGATATTTGGCAACACTGTGTAAAAACTCGCACAGTCAGTCTGCTGTTTCCTCTTTCGCTGTTCCTCCGACAATTAGGGCTGGGTATCGTTCAGAATCTTTCGATCCGGTGCCAATTTTGATACCTCAGTTCCAATACCGGTTCCTAACGATACTTTTTCCGATACCATATGTTTTAAAATCCATTTCAACATCAACAAAAATACATTAAACACAAAGCTTTTATTTTCCAACTTAATTGTGAATCAAAACAAAATCAAAATGTTAAAATTCTGGTAACACTGTTACTCAGAGTAACATTAATAAAGTTGCCTTGCCTTACAAGCTCAGCCTGTCAGTCAGTCATCAGGGCAGAGAAACCACCGCTGTGCCTGTTTGCCTAAGAGGAAGTGTAATGTCAACAGCACAGCGACCGCTTTCGGCTCGCCATTAATATCGCATCGCAGCAAACGCTGTCTGCGTGACGTTTTGAAAAACTGTAACTACGCTTAAAACCCCTTTATTCGCATCGCTGTGGCTCACTGTGACTTCAACAAAACTACAGAGCCGACGACGTAGTTTAGTGTGTGTGTGTGTGTGTGTCGGAGCTCTGCTCTCTGTCAGTACGCAGAAAGGACAGATTGCTTGCGCTTAAGCGTTCAGACACTTTTGGAACCGAAATTTGGCACCGAAAGATTAATAATTTTTCGATACTCCATAGGATTGTAGAATTTTTTTCCGGTGCCATGAAAGTATCGACGTTCGGTACCCAGCCCTACCGACAATGCTTTCCTAGCTTTCTGCTTCTTTTTGCTGGCTCAGCCATGACGATAGTGTGAAAAACTCTCTCTCCCTTGTTCTTATAGCTAGCCGGTTCCTGTACGTGTGCAGTGCCGTGAAGACATTCGTTAAAAAAGCGAGACCTGATATCGCGCGATACCTCCTGACGCTGAGGCCGCCGAAAGTTGCAGGGGTGGTTTTTCCGCTCACAGGCGCTAGGGGGAAGCAAGACGACCACCATTCAACCCGAAAAAAGTCTGAAACAAACTAAACAGCTTCGGAGTCATTGGAAAGATTATATTTCCAATCCAAAGCTGTTCAGTTAAGGTAAATTAAGCTACAAAAACGGCATTCCTCTTTAAGTAGACTTTTGAATGTGGGACTTTCTCTTGTAATGGAGTATTTTACATTGTCGTATTGGTACTTTTACTTGAGTAAATGTTTTGAGTACTTCTTCCACCACTGTCTTTAAATAGAACAGGCCTTTGCTCTGTATAGTTAATAATCCCATTGTTTCTATCCCTGTTCATTTTCCCCTACTCTGTCTATTCTCATGCTGTTATTCTTTGTCTGTTTTTGTGCTCTTCCCTGCCCTTCTTTTAGCCCTGATAGAAATACTAGTGCCTTCCTAAAATAGCATGTTGACTCATGTCTGGTGGTTTCCTTTCTTCTTTTTCTCCAAATCCATCCAGTCATCACTGTTCAGAGCCAAGCCCCCTGTGATTTTTACATCAGCTGTTCTGGCCAGTGTGTTAAAACCTATGGTGAAAACATAAACAAGTTCTGCATGAGGCTACCAGCCAGGTCCAAAACCACCACCTTGCCGTTCATTTCACCAGAAAGCCCTTTTTATTGAATTTTGGAAATGTAATCAGATTGAAATCGTGTGTGTGTGTGTGTGTGTGTGTGTGTGTGTGTGTGTGTGTGTGTGTGTGTGTGTGTGTGTGTGTGTGTGTGTGTGTGTGTGTGTGTGTGTGTGTGTGTGTGTGTGTGTGTGTGTGTGTGTGTGTGTGTGTGTGTGTGTGTGTGTGTGTGTGTGTGTGTGTGTGTGAAGAGGAGGGGTGTGGTGGAAGGCTGCGATCCCAGCAAAGAAAGGAGGGTTAGCCACCTGATCTTCAGCCAGGCTGTTTACACATGGCTCCCATTTCCCATAAGTATCCAGACCTGCCAGCCTCATGGGAACATCCTGTAGTGTGAATGGAAACAACATATGCTGCTAAGTACTCTTCAAGTGTTATGGCTTTGTCTTTTAGTCGCCGCCGCAACTTGAAGATGATTGTTTTTAAACTCCTTCAGAGGGCAGGCAGCAAAGATGTAACTTTAGCTAAATAATTTCCTGTCACCATTAATGCCTATTAGAAGTCTAAATTCACTTAATGTAAACTGAACATACCCAGGTCTACCTCCTGTGTACTGGACGCAGAGGTGAAATTGATATAGATTCAAACGCTGTTCTTGTGGAGTCTGACCTGAGACTGACTTCTGTAGAACAATGTAAAGCTGGGAAAAGGGAGCCTCTTTATTAAAGCTGGTGAAACGGATGTGGAAATTCTGCCTTGACCTGTCTGTAAAGTGTGTATTTGAAGTTGGTTTATAAACAGGAAAACGTGACAGTCACACTACTCGAAGAATCTTGAATCTATTACTGGGTGATACGGTTTGAATCAATATCACAGTATTGATATCAGTTTTCACTATCGATATATGTAAAAAAATATATAAAAAGAAAATCCCAGATAAAAGGATCATATTGATGTACAATGCAATGAATCATCTTCAACTGTTGCATGTATTGCATCTGACAAAACTCTGAACATGTAAACAACAAACACCTAAAGTTATAATCGTTAACATTTTGTAATAATATTAATGGCTGGTATTATGTCTGTTTTAGCCATTAAATGCACTTAAGCTCATTAGTTGCGTCTCTACGTAGTGGTTCGCATTGTCAGTGGCGGACTCCGCCATTCCTGCGGTGGATACAAATGATTTGCACATGCACAAGGGATTCACAGGGAACCAAACATGCAGACACTGCCTGAAATTCAGAAAACATCACTGTGAGCATGCAACAAGTCTTGTATGACTATGTCTTACACAATCTGTCTCCCAGCTCAAGGCCAGCTGTGTTGTTAGCAGGGAAACTACTTCTTCTGATTTCGGGAGGAGATATACAGTATGTGGGCCTGAGGGAGTGTGGAGGTGTTATGTGTTGATGGGCTGCATCTCCTACAGACAGTCTGGGAGCTGCTGTTTAGCACTAAGCAGGCTTTACAAAGCAGCGGAAAATCCCCTAATGCAGAGCCCAGATGTATGACGGCTGCAGAGCGTGAAGGAGGCCTCTGTCACGCTGTACATGAAGGAGTGGAGTAGAGCAACACTTTTCACTCAATTCTGGTGGGTGCCCAAAATGAAAACTGGAGCAGAGTAGATCTTCGTTGGTCACTAAGGAGCCATAACTGTCATAGAGAGTTGATGGATCGATATTACGCAATGACGAGCCAAGTTGACCCGTTAATCCACAAGACCTCATCTTAATTTCCTCCCTGAGCTGTGTCACAGCGGCTGCAGCTGACCGTCTTGTGCAAATCAGTTATGGATAAACTACAATAACTATCTCCTCGTTAGGTCTGGGCAATCAAAAATCATGATATAAATACCTCAATATCGATACTGTGACAATATTGTAGACTATAATGACTAAGTGGATAAGGGCAATTGATAGAACTGGAAGAACCTTTAAAACCGATTTAAAGACAACACTCATGTCATATTGCCATATCCAAAAACTAAGAAGATATCTAGTCTTAGTAGTAGTCTTAGTTTTTTAGCACTTTGGTGCACCTGTCCCTTTGAACCTGCACATTATCTTTGCCTCGCGTCTCTCCATCTGTGCCGCCTCACAGTTTGAAAACCTCTGATTTACAGGAGAGCAGATAAAACATTGTTCCGATACAATAACAATTATTTTTTTCCCCAAATGGCCTCCTGCCTGCTGTTCTCTGAGAAAACCAGCTTTTGAATGACAAGCTATATCTTAACCAGCCTGCAGCTGTGGGGATAAGCCCTAAAGCATACTGCTGTTGGTCTAAACAAGTGCAGTGATAGTAATGAACTCTGAGATAAAAGTGGAACAGACGCAGATTATCTCCCGACCCTTCATAATTCCTACAATGACCCTGAAGTTCAAACACATAATGTTGACGACATGTGCCGGCTCAATGTGGGCCTTTATACTGAACCAATATAGGACACAATACAGTTTAAATCAGATTACTTCATTACTACAAGTTTGATGGCATACGACGCTCACAGAAAGTGTTTTTAAGTCTCTATAAACGTTCTCTGTAGCCTTGAAATTCTGTTTTGAGTTGAACTTTACGAGCAGAAGCTTACAGGCTGATAAAGTTTTTACGATGCATCATCGATACGGTACAATGAGCGGTGTTTTTCATTTTGGACTCGCTCAGCATATGCCCTTATAACTTAAGTGACACATGTGGGTGTTAAAGGCAGACAATTATGTCATAATTACACCTGTGTGTCCAGCCTCAGGGTAGAGATGTTGAGGGTGGCATTCTCACATCATTTTTTAACTCACATTTACCTCTTAATTATTTTCTGTTGGGAAGAAGGGAGGGATTGTTGGTGAGAAAATGACATAAATCGTTCGCGCTCCTCCCTAAGTTAGCCATAAAAGAGACCCACCCAAACAAGATCGGAGACAGTGGTTGTGCTCGGCTTTGCTCTGTAATTCACATCTGAAGGGAGTGTGTGTGCATATGTGTATGCGTGCTGTAGGTTTGTGCATCAGTGTGAGTGTGTGGCATTAGGGTTCCTCGGTATTTTTGGGGCAGACAAAGTTCTTTGGTAGAATGAAAAACATTGGTTACATTTCCCCTGTGTTTTTGTGTAAGCCTAATCTTTGAAGTTACTTTTTAACATCTGTGCACAGTTGTCTGTTATCGGACTTATTTTGTGAGTGTGTGTCTGATTGGGCAAAGGTGGAGGGAGGGAGTAGAGATGTCAACGATACCGCCAACAATTTCTATTTCTGTCAACATCGTGATTGTAAGGGCTGGGACGATATGAAAACTAATTGTTTTCTAAAAAAGAATGCACATCACAGTCAGTCAGTCAGTCTGAAATTTATTTCATTTGTAAAGAAGTACATATTTCTTTCTGCATTTTCTGGTTTGAGTCAGAAAACGGTGTCCCCGACTAAGGATTTACACATTCGAATCAGAATTGACGAATCTTTCTATAGTCGACTGATAGTCAAATCGTGTGTGTGTGTGTGTGTGTGTGTGTGTGTGTGTGTGTGTGTGTGTGTGTGTGTGTGTGTGTGTGTGTGTGTGGAGGGGCACGACACTAGTCAGCAGGAGGGTAACATGTAAACCGCAGGCGCGTATGGACGCGTATTTCGCATCCGCCGGATGCATAACCGTCTCTATTTTGGGAACTGTGTATCCTGGCTCAAGTGTGCGCATTAATTCTTTAAAACCTTCACCGTCCACAACATTCACTGGCCTCATTGTGAAGCAAAATAAACTCTGCAATTTTGTCCGGGATTTCTCTTTTCCTTTTCTCGGGCAATGTCTCAAATCTAGCTTTCTTTGAGTTAGTTTTGGCGCAGCTCCGGTACTACTACTACTACTACTACTACTACTACTACTACTACTACTACTAGATGAACTGCTGTCGTCAGTCTGATACTGTGGGTGCATCTAGAAAAAGACTAACATATTTTAAGTCCCAACATATGATATTGCTATTCGTAAATTAAAAGCGCCATTATATATGAAAAAGTGAAACGTCTTTATTGGTGATAAACTTACCCGTTTTAAGTGGAAAGCCATGTTTGTTGTTGACGAGTGGTAGGACATGAGCTGTTGGCACAACTTGCATTTTACTTTTTTTGGATCATCTTTTACCATTTGAAAGTGCATCCACACTTTAGATTTTCTTTTTCCAGACATTGTTAAGTAACGTTAATCTCCTCGTGTGATGCTCCTCGTCTGTCGCGGATCAGGGAAAGTGAAACTTAAATCTTTCACAGGGGTGGTTGGATTTACACACACGTAAAAAATATTTATTGAACTTTTCTTTCTTTCTTTTCATGTATTTTTTTTACAGCATTATCATAATTAAAGGCTGTATATAACTTAATATAACCGTACAAAAACAGTAGTTCTGTGTGAAATTAGACATTGAGCACCCCCATATTGCCAAAATGGTATGATCCTCGTTTCATAATAACACCCGTGAAGATCCGACTGTGAGATTGGTGGTCGAATCAGGCTCCGCATATCGATGCATCAAATCTTCGACTATTTGGGGTCACCCCTAAGTCAGCATTACTGAACAGAAAATATATATATGTATCGTGTTATCACGATACATATTATTTTTAATTCCCCATGCATTTTATGTGAGTAACAAAGAAGAAACTCACTGCATCGAGATTACACACATTACACCAGAAATCGAGTTGCAGATTATTTTTTTTCTTCTATTCTGTACTATTAACACCCCGAAGAAAACCGAATATGAATGGGTTCATTCAAAGTCATTTCCAGTCAACTGTCTCAAAAATGTGAACAAACAACCGGCTGTTGTTTTTGGAGTTTTTTTAGTGTGTGTGTGATGTGTTAATTCTTTTGCAGAATCTTAAAAAGCGGCCGATAACAACAAGCACATCCCTCAGTGGGAGTCTGACTCTACACCATTAATTCTCACAATTTATGATTGCTGCTTGCTTGCTTGATTTTTTTTCCTCCCTTTTTCTCTTCACGCCTACTCTACCTCCCCCCTTCTCTCTCTCACTCACTCACTCATTTCCTGGCAGCTCTTGGGAGGGGTCCTTTTGGAAATAGATCACACAGCTGCAGGTCAGACCAGTTCAGACACACTTCCCCTCACAGCTGGACAGACAGAAAGATGAAGGGGGAAACGGAGGATGATGTAGACCTGTAGATGGTAGACCAACCTTTTATCCAACCCGTGGCTTCACATTGCTCAATTCAGTTTAAGAAAACAAACGGATGACCATGTTACCAAATTTAAATTTCATTTCCATGCAATCCTCTATTATGCCTATCATGGCCCATAAGGTTCCCTAATCTCTGTTCGGTTTGTCCATTTAAATCCTCCTAAATGAGAGTGGAACAGATGGATCAGCCAAGCCTGTATCTCAGTTGACACGCTCCAACTGATTGATTTTTTCCTTCTCCCCTCTCCACGGAAAGATAATAGACACAAACATGATTCGTAGATGCTATTTATAAACTCAGAGTTGGGGGAAAACACCAGAGCACCTGTGGGCCTTACACTGATTGAAACTCTGCCTGTGTTGCTCTAAACTGTGCAGCAGCTCCACAAAGAGGCGTGTTGATGTTGGATGGTTAGACTGCGGTTTGTTTGTCCAGTGTGCAATGTTTAGTTATTGGGTGGGAAAATGAAAACTACAATGCCAGACTGACACTCCCGATGATAATATTTATACAAATATCCCCTCGACATATGCTTGAATGCTATTCTTGAAACCGAATCTAGTAATATTGCTAATCTTCCAATAAGTGATATCTCTGTAGTACAGCTGGGGAAATTCAAACTCATTGTTAGGGTAGAAGTAAGTCTCTACCTAGACCTAAATTGAGTTGGACATTGCTGAAGACATTTTAGTTGAACTAACTTGACTAAAGGCCAGGATGTTGCCTTGGTGAGCTCATAGGGCAGCAGGCAATAAACCAATAAAGCATCCTATAAATAAAACCTGTTAAAACACCAACAAAGATCATAAACATAAAGGGTGAGCTAAAAACAAAATGTAATATTGAACTACAAAGATTGCAAAGAAAACAATAGGCTCCAGAGACTGTTTTCTTTATGGTTTATCAACTTTGTCAGACAGCTAATATCGGTAAAGGACAGAAAGCATGCAACAGATGTTACTAATCATTATAAATCATTAATGACAAATATACAAACTAGGCCTGCAAGATATTGGAAAAAAACTGACATTGCGATATTTTTTTTCATGCGATATATATCGCAATATGAAAAAAGATGACATAAATAGCTCTATTTGGAAATAATAAATAATTCTCGACTAAGTGATTTTGTAGGAGAGTGCATCTATATAGAAAATAAAAATGAAAAAGGACTTTTTTGAGCGCTGTGACTACAATTCTGAAGTGATTTTGGAGAGGGGAAATTAGATGGTTAAATACACAGGTTGACTGACATGACACCATTGTATTCATATAATACTATCAATCCAGGCTAAAGTGAATGATAGTAATAATGCATGCATGTAGTTCAGGTTGTAGTCGACTAGCGGGGCCTGCTTGTTTTGTTTGATAAACTGATCAACATTGACTGTGATTGGTGGTTTGCTGTGCATGCAGAGCCTGCATGTCACGCACTAGCAACAAACTGTGTATCCAAGAACACTTAAATCAGTGTAAATGACGTTATATCAGAAACAAACTGCTGCTGTAGATTAGTGTTACGTTTCCAGCATCGCGGCTCCGAACCGTAACGTTAGTTGGGACAGAAGCCTTGTTTCTTTAGGCTAACTATATTAGCTTTAGCCTGGCTGGTAGCAGCTTTCTGCGGTGAAAAATGGCCGTGAACGTCGTGATAACGTTGCGTTAATCAGGTGATTTATTTGGTCTTTGCAGTGAACATAACACACTGACCATCGTAGCTTCACTACCCTTGGAAAAGTATGTGCATCACTGTGTCAGCAGCAGCTGCCGCTTACCGTACTCTTCTACCGACGGAGAGCATCACTTCCCATAACAGCCGCCGTTGGACTAACGTTAAGTCACACACACACGCTGTCCACATGGTCACCTGTCTTAAAGGGGAAGGCTCGCCGGTAACGATCATGTAAAAGGAGAACGGGGAAAGTTTCCTTTTCTATCAAGCAGCAAAAAAGTGTTAGCATCAACATCGCCACGTCCTGCGATGTGACTTTCGCGCATGCACACATCACGATGTAGACGATGAAACAAAATATCGTACAGCCCTAATACGAACCCACATGTGATGAAAACGTCCTATTGAGCGGCAAGAGCACCACAGGAAAATATCTTCACTGATTTGTGTCAGTGCTCAGCTCTCCGCTGGTGGTAAACTTAGGTATATATTTTTGGGTTAGTTAGATATTTTTCATAATAACAACCTTGGTGAAATGGATAGAAGATATGGATTCAATCCTTTTTCATAGTACATGTCATTTAAATATTATAGGTCCCATGACATGGTGCTCTTTGGATGCTTTTATATAGACCTTAATGAACCCCTAATACTGTATCTGAAGTTTCTTTTATATAGACCTTAGTGGTCCCCTAATACTGTATCTGAAGTCTCTTTTATATAGACCTTAGTGGTCCCCTAATACTGTATCTGAAGTCTCTTTTATATAGACCTTAGTGGTCCCCTAATACTGTATCTGAAGTCTCTTTTACATAGACCTTAGTGGTCCCCTAATACTGTATCTGAAGTCTCTTATATAGACCTTAGTGGTCCCCTAATACTGTATCTGAAGTCTCTTTTACATAGACCTTAGTGGTCCCCTAATACTGTATCTGAAGTCTCTTTTACATAGACCTTAGTGGTCCCCTAATACTGTATCTGAAGTCTCTTTTACATAGACCTTAGTGGTCCCCTAATACTGTATCTGAAGTCTCTTTTATATAGACCTTGGTGGTCCCCTAATACTGTATCTGAACTCTCTTTTATATAGACCTTAGTGGTCCCCTAATACTGTATCTGAAGTCTCTTTTATGTAGACCTTAGTGGTCCCCTAATACTGTATCTGAAGTCTCTTTCCTGCAATTCAGCCTTGGTGCAGAATTACAGCCACTAGAGCCAGTCCCACAATGAGCTTTCCTTAGGATGTGCCATTTCTGTGTCTGAGGAGAGGGGGGCCTTGACCAACTGCCACTTTGCTTGTTTGAAAGCCATGATGTCTGTCTCTCATGGGTGGGCCAAATTCTCTGGGCGGGCAAAGCAGAGAAAGGGGAGGTAACCTTGCTCCTTATGACCTCATAAGGAGAAGATTCCAGATTGGTCCATCTGAGCTTTCATTTTCTCAAAGGCAGAGCAGGATACCCAGGGCTCGGTTTACACCTATCGCCATTTCTAGCCACTGGGGGACCATAGGCAGGCTGGGGGAACTCATATTAATGTTAAAAAACCTCATAAAGTGAAATTTTCATGCCATGGGACCTTTTAAAATATACAGATGGGTGACAAACGACTGTAAAAAAACAATAAACAACTTCAATGCTCCTTAGAAGAAGAGTTTTCTGGCTAGCGTTTTATCACATTCATGTAAAGATTCGGTCAGTCTAACATTGCCATAAACCACTGCTGCCCCTTGCTTTATAGCACTGCATGTGAACAGTATCACCAAGTCTTTATGACTCTTCTTTTGTTCCAGTTGGAATCAGCTCAATGTCCAATATGGAAAATACCTGTGTGGATAGCAGACCTCTTCTCTCTATGAATACCCAAGCTGGGACTCCAGATACACCCCTGCCGTCACGTAAACCCATTGTTAACAATCCCCCAGAAGCTATTGTACATGTGCGTTAGGTGGGCATCTCGCTGTGTTGGCCCATGTACGGGGAGACGTCTCAGACAAAGCCCTCCGATTGACATTTGAACAATGGAGCTGGCACACAGCAGTCTCCTGACTGAGGGGAGGGAGGGCACAATGGCTCTTTTTCTGTAGCACCAGGGGAGGAAGAGCCAACAGCATGGTAGCTTAGCTGCTCAGAGAAATTATAGTGGACCTGCTTATTTTATGCAATTGTTAGAATTTGATGTATGCACGTGTAAAACCGATGGTTGTTTTAAGTTTTTGATGTTCTTTATTATGGGTTTGCTTTTATATATTTGATATATAATATATGGGACACACATAATTTGTTAAATAAATGATTTGCTGTGATGATACGTGATATCATTTGTGGTAAATAGGCTTAAACATGCAACATCTTCATGGTATGCAACATTGATGTTTAGATTCTGGCTGTTAGAAAGTAGCATTACATAACACTGAAGCCTTTCTTTATCCCACCATGTCCTGATCGTCCCACCCTGTCCAGGACACATTAGCATCCCATGTCATTGTTAGCCAGTCGTGCCAGTTTGTGCGTGGTCTGACATACAATATGAAAACATGCACACGGATGAGCTAATACGAGCATGTGGTGAGTGCATACAGCTGTGGTAAAGCATTGTTGTTTCCAGATACTGCTGTATGAGTATAGTGCATGTAATCCCGCCTCATAGCGTTGTGTACTCTCCCTCTTTCACTCGTAAATGTACTTCATTTCAATTCAATCATAAGCATTCTATGATGGTATGAAGCCTTATAGAGCTGCAAAGATTAATCGATTTAGTTGTCAACTCTTAAATTAATCGCCAACTCTTTTGATAATCGATTAGTTGGTTTGAGTAATTTCTTAAGACAAAAGTAAAAATTCTTTGATTCCAGCTTGTTAAATGTGAAAGGTTCTAGTTTCTTCTCTCCTCTGTGACACTACACTGAATATCTTTTGAGTTGTGGACAAAACAAGACATTTGAGGACGTCATCTTGGGCTTTTGGGAAACCCTAATCCACGTTTTTCACCATTTTCTGACATTTTATAGACCACTTATAATAATAATCAAGAAAATAATCAACAGATTAATTGACTATAAAAATTAAAAAAAAATTAGTTAGTTGCAGTCCTAAAGCCCTACCTGCTTTTACATTCCCCTTCCTGTTTTGTGTTCCCACTAAAATGCATTAACAAGACACTTGTTTTTGTTTAGAGAAGATGCAATGGATTGAAAAGGCCAAGGCTCATTACCATTTAAAGAATCAAGGTTTAGGAAACCCTGATAAACAAGAAGAGGGCATCCATCAACAGCCTCACCCTTAATGTTTTGGTTGACGCTCAAGGCCCTCTGGAATGACAAATGTTGTGCTCATTGCAGTAACAGCAACACTCTTGCAGTTCTACCAGCAACTCTGAAAGAAGAAATTATATCTCAATATCTGGCAAGCCTTAAGCAAATGTAAGTGCTTGATTGATTTTATCTGGCAAATGCTTCAAACCCACAATCACAAATGCTTTACGTGGGCCTATTAGGACCGTTTTGGAATAATATTTTTTTGGCCTTGTTTGCAAGGCAGCGGCAGACTAGGTTTGGCAGCTGTGAAGAAAGAGGCCATTCTTCTTTTGAAAGAAACTGGGATCAGGGTCCTCCTTTGGAGTGGACGGAAGTCAGGCAGGCAGCCGGGGGCAGAGAGAGAGAGAGAGATCGAAAGATTGTGTGAGTGAGAGAGTAGAGCACAGAAAATAAGATAGAGCTACAGCAGATCACCAAATGTAATGGGCATCAATTAGACCCATATAATAATGAAAATGAAGTTTAATTATATAGCACTCATCAAAACCAGAGATTACAAAGTGCTTTAAAAGGACAAAATGAAAATAGAAACAAAAGAAACACCCAAACCAACCTGCATACTGTTCACATGCAGACAGGTGCGGTTGTTGACCTCATTGTGTGATTTATTAGTAAGGATCGACCGATACTGGTTTTTCAACGCCGATAGAGATTATTAGTAGTTAATGAAACTGATAACAGATATTTGGAACCGATATGCATTTACAGTGAAAATGGAAATCTTTAAGTCAAAATTAAGATTTTGGAATGTTACAAACTCCAACACACATCTTTGTTTAAATGCTTTAAGCGATTATTTAATAAATTAGAAACTTTCAACAGAATACCCAGTAGAAGAGAATCAGATAGTGTTGTGGGCGGGACATTAAGTCAGACTCAGTGGTGAGTGAAACCGAAGCAGAGGGACAGACACAGAGCTGGAGGGGAGCCAAAGTAGACCACTTTTTATTTAATTGACTTTATCAGTTATCAGGCAAATAATCGGTCGATACAGATAATCTGCAAACGCGGGCTGATAATTGATCGATCTGGCGGTCTTTCCACCAGATTTTAGAACCTGCTGCAGGGATTTTTTTTTCCCATCTAGCAACAAGAGAATCAGCGAGCCGAACACCGATGTTGGGTGAGAAAGGTCTAGCATCCTCCCAAAGGTGTTGGATGGGGTTGAGGTCAGGGTATGTGCGGGCCAGTCAAGTTCTTCCACACCAGACTTTGAAAAACATTTCTTTATTGAGCTGGCTTTGTGCGCGTGGACATTTTCACGTTTAAACAGGAAAGAGACAAACGCAAACTGTTGACACAAAGTCAGAAGCACACTATTGTCTATAAAAGCATTGTATACTGCAGCAGTAACACAGTGGATAGAAATGGGGAGAAACCGTGGTGTCCAACATAGTGACTTTCTTATTGACAGTGATAGAGGATGTGAATATAGCTTTTGTGAGATTGTTGTAACATGCAAATTTGTGCCCTCAGACAGATGGGAGACATGACTTCAGTGTTATAATATCTATGGCTCATTTTACTAATGTTCAGCTTGTTATAAAGTCCAGTCAAGTGTTGTGATCACAAAGTAAATAGTAAATAGTTTCGTTACTGAACTACATTTAGTCTTGATTACAAAATAACATTTTATAATGTTTTAAAATTCAATTTCCTGCATGCTGGATGTCCCTGAGTGACCCCAACAAGGGCAGGTCTGCGTCTAGCTAAACTGTTGTAGTTTCTAGGAATTTAATTGGCAGGTGCAACCCAAAACAATGTAACATTGATTTGTATGGGGCTGCTTTTTATATGAATTTCATTTTTAAAATTATTGCAATTCTGTAATATAATAATAATTGCATATTTTCATACTGGACTAGACAGTACCCTAGTACCCTGAAACTAAAGGTTTAAAAGGAGAAGTTTAAAGTTTTTAGAAATGCACTTATTTGCTCTTTAATTTTTGTTTTTTTATTAATCTTTATTGAACAAGAACCATACATAATAACATAAATGCCAAAATGAGGAGAGATTATTTATGCCAAATTTAGCTATTGGCTGTTTTCCATCTGCAGTCCCTGAGCTGCTACACACAGAACATACACCAGACACTAAAACACTCATTTGCATTCAACACCATTACACACACTCTATCATACTAATTATATACAGATAAATCTACGAGCACACATCAACATATAAATGCCAGCACATTCAGTACAGTGTACAATTACAACTATTAAACTATTACAACTCTTTGCCAGAAAGCAAATTAACCTGTTTCCCAAATGTTAAACTATTCTTTTAATGAGAAAGGCAATGCATCTCCAGTTCTTTGTTACTACTTTTAAAAAGCCATTGTTTATTCTTTAAAAGGTGTATTCAATTCAACTATTAAGAGGTCCAGTTCATAAGATTTCCTCCCAGCAAGTCGAAGCCTCATATTGTCTAAATTACGTCTTACCCTACGTCGATCAAATAAAATCAATAACATCCATTTCAATACCATGTCAACAATATTGTCAATTTCCAAAGTAGGATACTTTTATCATACAGACATGTTGAACTTGTATGGAAACCAAATAGCTATCTTTACCATACATACAATTAGTCCTAGGCTAGCACAATGAACAAAAGGAATACTTTTCAAGTCAAGATAATAAGAATCCTCTGAATTAAATAAAATGTGCCTTTTTTTTTCTAGAAAAAGTGCAAACTGTAGCCTATGTTTTACTTTCCTTTTTTTGTTTAGAAATATGGGTTTCTTTCAACCAAATTGCCCAAAAAAAACTTGGATTCATGGATGTGCTTCGCAGGTCAAATTAATGGATAACATCCATTGAATTGTGGGTGTTTATTCAATTTTACAAGCATTAGAATCTTTTTTTTTTTTTTTTTTTTTTTTTTTTTTAAGTGGTTTCAAAACAGCATCCCGACTCAACTTTGACAAAAAACATTCTGTGATACACTCAAAATCCTCTGAACTATCCGTCAAAAAAAATTCATAGTTACTGCTTTTTGTAAACTCAAAAAAAAGCTTTTTATAAAGCATCACAAGCATTAAAAAAAAAAAAAAAAGCGGCCAAAAAAGTTCATTTTAAATTTTGACCCGGAGGACAATAAGTTCATGGTTGACAGGAAGACAACACAAGGGTTAAACATGTTTTTCAACTTCCTGCCCTGGGCCGGTGACTGCCCTGCCAGTACTTTGAATCTTGGCTTGCATGGAGTTAGTGTCACTCTCATGCACACGTGCAGGTGCTCATTGGTGAGCCTGGAACGGTACTTAGTTTTAATAAACTTCCTAGTGGAGAAAACTGACTCACAGCTGTAAGTCGAGCCAAACATGGTCAAGGTGTGTGTAGTGCTATTTTGGCTAGACGCTGGGAAAACGGTCTCAGACACGTGTAAAGCCAGAAAGGAGCAGGTCAGTTGCTCCATGCTGTCATCTCTCTCACACCTCTCTTACGCTGTTGTTCTGTCTGTGTTCAGTAGCGCTGCAAAGGTTAATCGATTGATTGATTACAACTATTAAGTTAATCGGCAACCATTTTGATAATAGATTAAAAAAAAATCTTGCGTTGGAAGATAACATCACCTTGGAAACAAAGGAACAAATCCCGCACCATGCTATTGCTATAGCATCACCTCTTATTTACAAAAAGTACGTTTCGGTCCCTCCGGACCTTCATCAAGAGTATGAACTTTTTTTTTTTTTTTTTTTTTATCTGGGACAACCTCTAGCTCACCTAGTAGAGTGTAAGCCCCATGTAGGCGGAGTCTGTGGCAGCGGCCCGGGTTTGAATCCGACCGCAGCCCTTTGCAGCATGTCGTCCCCTCTCTCCCCTTTCCTGTCTTTAAGCTTCCCTATCCATTAAATGCCATAAAAGCCCCCCAGAAAACCTGATTCCAGCTTCTTAAATGTGAATATTTTCTATTTCCTTTACTCCTTTATGACCGAACACTGAGTAGCTTCGAGTTGTGGACAAAACAAGACATTTCAGGACGTCTTTTTGGGCTTTGGAAACACTGATTGACATTGTTCACAATTCAAACTTAAACTTAAAATTAAACTTATCGATTAATCAAGAAAATCATCAAAAGAGTAATGGACAATGTACTGTGTACTGTCCTCTCCAGTGTACAGTCTGCCATTTGGTGATTCCTGTTTTAAAGTATGAAGTCCAACATATTCCAGGACATTGAATTGCACCTGGGCAGTGTTACGTGTTTATCATCCCACATGTGCGTGCTTACAGTATAAATAAAGAAAGCGACTGTGTTGTTTCAGAACTTTGTGTTTTACCCGCTTGAACACAAAAAGACCCAACAGTTACACACCTTAAAAACGGTATCAATAGATGGATTCAAATCAAATGCAAATAGAAGAATATCTGATATTTGGTTATGTATCTAAATGGCCCTCTGATGTGTCCTCAGGTTTGAGAAGGGCAGGATCTACACCTACATCGGAGAGGTGGTAGTGTCCGTCAATCCCTACCGTGCCATGAACATCTACGGCCGCGACATCGTAGAGCAGTACAAGGGCCGCGAGCTGTATGAGAGGCCGCCCCACCTGTTCGCCATCGCCGATGCTGCTTACAAAGCCATGAAGAGGAGGAACAAAGACACTTGTATTGTTATCTCAGGTAACACGGGACGCCCCCCCCCCCTGCATGAGCCACACAAAGAGCACAAAATGTTTTACTCTCTTTTGTATTCTACAATTGACATGTCACTTTTGGATCATATTTCTTCTGAGCATTTTCATGAGCATTCGGTCCTTTGTCCTTATAATGTACAAAAAAAGTCCTGCTAAATAATCCTCTATTTCCTCTTATACTTAGGTGTTTTTCTTTCCGGAAATATGCTCTGGAGGAAATGCCTTGAAAAATATTGACCTCTGTTGGGTTAATACAAACAATCCACCTTATTTATTCTAAAACAAACATTGTAATGTGGTCACAAGCTGTGTGTCAGGGTGGAGACACCATGGAGAGGATGAAGCACCACTCAGTGGTCAGAGTGGGAACTGAGCCCCCTCTAAACCATGATATCACGTCATGAATCCCCATACCAAGACAGAAATATAGTTTGGGCTAATAATGTCAATAAAAGATAAACATTGGTGTGGTGGACTGAAATATTTTTGTGCAAAATGATAGCCGCCAAAATGTAATTTTTAAATCTTTGTTCTGTGTTTTTTTTTGTCTGCAGGGGAAAGTGGAGCAGGAAAGACAGAAGCCAGCAAGTACATAATGCAATACATAGCTGCTATCACTAATCCAAATCAGAGGGCTGAAGTTGAAAGGTGAGCTGCTGTTATCGACACTGTTGAACCTGAACACACTGCGGAAGCTGTGCACAGGCTTGGTTTGATGACTAAACCGCAACTATTCTCTGGAAATGTTATCACAAAAACCCAGTCATACTTTGCATAGCGATGTGTTTTGCTTATCCAAGTGAGCCCAGATACATGAGATATTTTAATGTGAGGGGAAAACTGTCAAAACGACACCCATAGTTTATAACAAAGATACTCTTCTTCAAATTGGAGTTTCTACCCACAAGAAAAGTTGTTAAAAAGGTGCCCATTCTTGATTCTCTATTGTCTAGGTCACCTTTATTGTCTTATCACAGCCACTGTAGTTAGAAGTAAGCCATTGACATTCCAGGAATTAATACCACTAGTAGTGAAAGTCTCTGAGATCATAGTGAGATATAGTTACAGTTCAACAAGGCTTTGGACAACATCACTGATAACTAACAGCCCACACCCACTATAGCAGAGGAGAATATTATTGCACCAAATTACAGAAGGCTTATATTTTGGTGTGTTGAAATCGACTAGATATATATTAGAAAGAAAGCTAGAGATAAGCGTTTTAAAGAAAATGTAGGTCAGAGAATAAGATAAGGTGTGTGCAAGTAAAAGGGTTTAAGATCAATCCAAATACAATGTGCTGCCGATACATTTGAACATATAGAAAGTATGAGTACAACTGTACACAACTAAATAAACATTAAACACCAGAGAAGACATAATAGTGTAGAATATAATCTTACAAAATGTTGGTCATCTTGATATAATTTGGGTCAAAGGACAGTCAGTCCCCCATGTGACAGGAATATGTGTAGCCTGATGTTTTAACTCTTATACAGCATATTATATAATCGTATATTTCCATATTTCACAGAATTCAGCCCAATGTCAGATTTCACTGTAAAATTCCCTTTTTAAATGTACTTTTTCTTTCTGCTGCCAGCTAACTTTTGGTACCACAATATTAAAACTTTACACACCGAAAAGCTGTAATGTAAGTTCAAGAGATGTGAGATGATAATGTTGTTTGAATGGTATCATTAGCCTTCTAGTTTTCAAACTTGGTGTAATAAAGGTCACGCTTTGTAGGAGCTCAGTCTGTTAGCGTAAGCTACTGAGATGACCTGGCTGCCGCTGCTGCTTTGTGTTCAGTACAGAATCTGCACGCTGTTCTTCAGCTGCAGAATAATGATCTTGTTATCGCTTCCACTGGCATAAATATGAAAGGGTCCATTTTTCCAGTTTCCTTTTTGGTACATCAAACTCTCAAGCTATAGCATGACAAACAACCTTCTAGCGCCACAGTGCTCAAAAACCACTTTGCGCTTCCGGGTCAAACACTTGACAACAGCAGCGACTCTCCTACCTTTATACCTGAGCCCTAGATAGCAGCACAGCGACACCCAATGCACAAATACAGTAAACAACACTTGACATCTAGTATTAGGGCTGGGACGATATGCTTTTGTCCTGATTCGATTCTTTCACGATACATGGGTGCCGATTCAATTTGTATTGTGATGTTCATTCATTGCGATCATTATATTCGATAGTATTTGCTATTGAGATTTTCTTTTTTATCTTTAATAAAAACGAAAGTTGAATAATACACTTCTAGAGACAAAATATCATGAGACATTTCTAAAAACTATTTCTTTTCTAAGAGGAATGCACATCACACGTCAGTCAGTCTGTCAGTCTGACATTTATTTTATTTGTAAAGAAGTACATAACATGTATTTTCTGTTTTAAGTCAGAATACGGATATGATGTAGTCGCTGTCGGCGATTCAAATGTTTAGTTGAATCAGTGGTTAAAAAAAAGTTAATAAAAAAATATTGATTCTAGGGAAAACAATTGATTTTAAACATCATAATACATCCGTGAATGGATTATTCCCCACCCCCAATGCCTGTCAGGTTTTTATTTTTTTTAAGATTATTTTTTCGGGCATTTTAGGCCTTTATTTCCATAGGACAGATGAAGACGTGAAAGGGGAGAGAGGGGGGAATGACATGCAGCAAAGGGCTGCAGGTCGGAGTCGAACCTGCGGCCTCTGCGTCGAGGAGTAAACCTCTACATGATGAATTGACGCTGCAGTGAGAATATAACAGGGTGGACATTGTGTACAATGACGCAGACCACAATCCTTCCAGCTCGGTAATATCCAGTCCTGACTGCTCCCAGCAGATTAGTGTCTGTTATCTATGTGAGTTCTGTATCAGCTAAGATTGCCCCTCTTCCTGTTCTGTTATTAGTGAGTGTCAGGGGAAACAGTTGGCACTGCTTATTAATGGAAACACATATGGAAAAACTCTAGCTGTGTCTGGTCAAATCCTGACCTAAATGGGAGACTGGTCTGGCTGAGTATCACTTATACAAACACTGAGAAGACACGTCTGTATCTGGTCTGGCCAGGATTTGTACACATGGTTCTGTTTGCATAATTCTATGTGCGTTACATTGTATTCAACCTACATTATTTATTCTTTTTGACCACGTGTGCGCAGCACAACAACCTATACACCCAACATTGGCATATCATCATGTTATAAAGTTGATATGGTGAACATGTTAGCAAACCGTTTCCTATTTACTGATCTAAAGTACTAAAATAGAAGGCTGTAGTGGCACATGTGGGTCTACAGACGGAGATACCCTTCACAGTATGAGTCGCTCTTTTAACCTGGTTGTCCTTAGTCAACATCTTTTTTTATTTATGATTTATTTATATGATTTGAAATGCAAAACACAGTGTGTAAGCCCTTACACTTGTGAGGGAAATGAAAATAAATGCTTGCAAAGTGATAAGGGTCTTTGTAGTTACAGTAATGAAACCACAAGATCAAAGAAACGTATGAATACAAAATTTAAATAAATACAAAAATTGCACATTAAAAAACAATAATATACAATATATACATAAAAAAATAACAGCTGTGACAAAGCTGATGAAAATGGTACTAGACGATATATAGACATATTTAAAGAAAACAAATTTTGAAATTAATCAAATAAGTAAATACGGGCAGTCACAAAGTCTCATACTAAACATACTAAGTGTTACTAATTAAACTGACTGACTACTTACTCAACATACTGAGTACTGCTGCAACAAAGTACGCAGGGTTAGACTAGAGGCTTTATGATGTTGACACAGAGTGTCGGGGGTTGCACCGCCCATGGGGAGAATATCTAGCCCCAAGGACCTGCCGTGTTCTAAAAGAGTGCTGTTCTGTGTATGTGGTCCCGACTCTGTAAAGTGTTGATGTAATATATTAGTATACAATGTATTTACTGCATGATTGTGTAACTCGCACTATGTAGTTTTTAAAAAAAAAAAAAAAAAAGGCTTTTTAGAAAGGCTTGACCCAGGGACTGGGGTTGCAAATTAGCCAATTGGCTAGAAACCTTTTATGCAACACATCAACACATATTGTTATGGCTTTGATAACTATGTATGTAATAATGTGCACTGTATTGTCCCTGATAAATAAACTAATAAAAAAATATAATAAAATAAATAAAAGAGGTAGCCAGATTTTACAAAATGTAATAGTGGAGCCACGAAGAAAGGGTTTCATTTTCTCTAATTTCATAAAATAAAGGGCATCTTTTATCCAGTAGGTGTGGGGGAGAGGAATTGGGACTCTACCACTGCAAAAGGATCACACGCCTTGCTAATAGCATAAGAAAAGCAACAAATTCAGCCTGATAGGATGGCAGTGGGTGGTCAGTTGGCAGGACACCAAACAAGCCGATCAAGTGTGACGGGTGCATATTAACGCTTAGTCAACCTCTTTACCTGTATTATCGTCCTGCCTTCCCACAGGGTGAAAAACATGCTGCTCAAATCCAACTGTGTCTTGGAGGCCTTCGGGAACGCCAAGACCAACCGCAACGACAACTCCAGCCGCTTTGGCAAGTACATGGACATCAACTTTGATTTCAAGGGAGATCCCATTGGAGGCCACATCAGCAACTACCTGCTGGAAAAGGTAAAAGCCAACTAGCGAAGGGTAGTCATACCTATTACATGGTGATAGTAAAATCAATGTTTTTCTACAATAAAGACCTTATTGTAAGTGCTGATACTGTTTTTATTTGTTTAACTTTTATATTATAGTTTGTATCTTAAGCATGCTTTGTCATTTCTCTTAACAAAGAAAAAAAGGTTTAATATTGTCTGTTATATTACAAATATATAGTTTTAGCTAAGCATTTGCTCAAAATGTGCTGATAATTCCCAGACAGTACTGTTCTTCCTCTTTGCTCCTCCGCTGCATAGATGAGTGGTTCCCAACCTGGAGCTCGAGGCGCCCCATTTGGTTGCAGTATACTGTAAATCTGAGGGGTTGCGTGATGATAAACAATATACTGCCGAACATTTAAAACCTAATTCTGCTACACAGGTTATGTTCATTTTTTTGGAATTTTCTCTAATCTTGTGAAATACTGGAGAGTTTTCCCCATTTTACTCCTGCGAAAACTATTAAAATGAAACCATTGAATCTTTGGTTGAGCTTCTCACAACTCAACCTATGAGGGGCTGTGAGTAGACATAGCTTCACTTTAAAGGGTCACAAGCCAAAAAACAGTGGGAACCACTGGCCCAAGGTAGTAATCTGGCTTTTACATACAGACAGCAGAATGCTGCAGCAACAAAACCTCCCTCACTTCTTGTTGTTGCTTTAAGACCGCTGTTATGTTACGCATTCCTTTCTCTCCCCAACAGTCCAGGGTCATTTTCCAACAGGAAGGAGAGAGGAGCTTTCATTCATACTACCAGGTAAGTGTGTGTGTGTGCGTGTGTGCGTGTGTAACTATGTTCGTGGAGTCCAAAAACCGGGAGTCCAGTATACTTGTGGGGTCCCGACAGCTTTGTGGGGCCAAAATGCTGGACCCCACAACTTTAAAGGGCTGTTTGAGGGTTAAGACTTGGTTTTAGGATTAGGGATATAATTAGGTTATGGTTAGGGTGAGGGTATGGGTTAAGGTTAGGCACTTAGTTGTGATGGTTAAGGTTAGGGTAAGGGGCTAGGGAATGCACTATGTCATTGACGGGTCCCCCACAAAGATGGTGCCAACGTGTGTGTGTTTGTGCATGCGTGCGTGCGTGCGTGCGTGCGTGCGTGTGTGTGCGCACCTGTGTCTGTGTATGCACACCTGTGTGTTTGCACACACAGAGCATAGTATGTGTGTGTGCATGCAATCATTTATTGTGTTTGTCAAGCATGTGAAAGGCTGTAAATATGAATCCAGTCAGGATGTCATCAAGAGGCCTTTTGTTCCTACATGTAGGAGTTTAGTGAGTTGAAAATGATGCCACAGTTTGTATTGGATGGTTAGTGTGAGAGCAATGTGCACATCATGTATGAGGTAACGTCAGAAAATACAGTTGGTAGTAGTTTGCACTGTAAAATAGCCATTTAATGATGAAAAATGCAACAAAGGGTACTGTATGATGTGCTGTAAGTAAAGTGTGTATGTTTTTGGTCCTTCACCAGCTGCTCAGAGGAGCTCCAGATTCCCTGTTACGCTCTCTTCACATGCAGAAGGATCCGACGGCTTACAACTACATCAAAGTTGGAGGCCAAATTAAGGTGGTTCTTACAATTCAACTCACAGACAAACAAATAGAACTGGGAAGGTATGAAAATCCCGAAAACAGAAGTCTGATAGAGCATACAGAGAATACAGTCAAGCATACAACATACAGATGTGTTTCCTCACTCACACAAACAAACCACACCAATCCTTGGAGTACGAGTGCAAAGTATTGCATGTAGAGAAAGTATTTCAGTAACCATCATCTCTATGTCTCTGCACAGAGGAGTGTTTTTTATTTAGACCCCAGCTGTGTGCCGCCGTCTTTGCATGAGCTTAATGAGTAGGAACAAAACCACTTGACAGCAACAAACAGCCTGATGTCATGGAACACAGTACAACCAAACAGCTGAGGTGGCGGTTTGTACACTGTGTGCCTCAGCAGCTCCTATGTTTATAACAAAACATCACAGTTAAAAACCAGTTTGTAATATAATCAGCTGTGGGAATTTGATATCCCGGCTAGATTAATTGGAAGAGAAAAGAAAAGGCTGTGACTCCGGGACAAAACACTCAGGAAAAATGTAGTTCATCCACTTTTATAATTGCCACAGCAGAAAAATATCAACACATTTTTTTAAAGACGAAATGTTGAACAAATGACAATCTTGCTTTGAAAGCTAACTAAATATTGTCATGATTAATCCATTCAATTTTGATGTAGTTTACTTTCAGTTTTTTTGTTGTCATCCTTCTCTAACATTTTTCCTTTTTGTCTCTAGTCTTCCATCAACGATGGCGCTGATTTCAAAGCTGTAGCTGATGCCATGAAAGTGATCGGTTTCACAGGGGATGAGATTCAGACTGTTTACAAGATCCTGGCCACCATCCTACATCTGGTAATACCCGATAATATCCAAATCCCTGCTAATTCTTTACGCCAGCTGTGTCCCAAAAACAGTGTGTCGTTTTCTGACGAATGAGTGCCATATTGGCCAAGTGGACCGCTATCCACGCCAAGATGCTGAGTGTACACTGTTAATTTCTTGTTTCTTTTTACCACTGGATACTGTGTCCGATGCAAAAGCCGCTTACAATTAATCTTGCAAAAAATGTTTAACGTTTTTTTTTATTTTTTTATTTACACGTCTATAATTATTATTAGTCATTTGTTACTTGTTAAATTGAATGTTTGCCTTGTTGAGAGAAAAAAAATCACATTTTGCAGTTGATCTGCTTTTCACTGTATAAAAGACTCTCTAGGTTACATTAGCAAATTACTTAAATTAATTATTTGGAATTGTATCAATTGAAGACTGTAATTGGTAATGTAATCCTTTTCCAATCCCGTTTGTGTTTATTCTCTTTCTTACCAAGAGTTAGATCAGAAGATCGATACCACCCTTGTGTCTGTACTCGAATGTGATGTGATGTGATTAGCTTAGCTTAGCATAAAGACTGAAAACAGAGGAAACTGCTAGCCTGGCTCTGTCCAAAGTAAAAAAAAAAAAAAGTCTACCTTATTACCTCGTTATATCTTGTTTAATCTGTACACAAACAAAAATGTAAAAGCGACAAATAGTGGTTTTATGGGGAGTAACCTGCTGGAAGTAGCCAGAGCCAGACCAGCCTCATGATTAGTGCATGGACGTGAAAGTGATATCAGTCTTTTCGCTTAAACTCTTGGCAAGAAAGCAAATAATTGCATTTTCTACTAACTATTCCTTTAAACAAACTGTTAAGCACTTAGGAATAATCCTCTCTGGTTTCTCTTCTAGGGAAACCTGACATTTGGGGTGGACGGTGATGTGACCTTGATAGAGAACACAAAGCTGGTGTCTGTGATCAGGGAGCTGCTGTCCACCAAAGAAGAAAATGTGGAGAAGGCCCTGCTCTACCGCACCGTGGCCACCGGTCGAGACGTCATCGAGAAGCAGCATACGGCACAAGAGGCCAGCTACGGACGGGACGCTCTAGCCAAGGTTGTTGTTCGATTAGTGTTAATCCACCACGTTCAACTTCCGGGATTGCTCCGGTGCCACCGTAAATTCCGCCGGATGCAGCTCTTTTTAGCCAATGTCCGTTTCCTTCCGCTTTCTTTGTGTTGGCACAACAGATCTCTGCAGGGTAAATCCAGACAGCTAGCTAGACTATCTGTCCAATCTGAGCTTTCTGTTGCACGACTAAAACAACTTTTGAACGTACACGTTCCACCAAAACAAGTTCCTTCCAGAGGCTATTTTACAGCAGCACTGTGGCTCCATGCGGAGCTTAGCGCTGCCCATGACGATTGTGATTGGTTTAAAGAAATGCCAATAAACCAGAGCACCTATGGTTACACTTTACTTGAAGGTATCTACATAAGAGTGACATGTCACTGTCATGAACGTGTCATAAACATTATGAACAAGTCATAATTGTTATGACATAATGCTTCTGTCTGACAGTGTCATTCGGTTTTTGTCATGACAAGTTAGGGTTAGGTTTGGGTTAAAACACAACGCCCGGGATGGGCGCTGCGAGGGGCACGGGCACAAGGGGACCACTGATGTGTCATGACAGTGTCATGTGTTCATGACACTGTCATTTCAGTCTTCTCTAGATACCTTCAAGTAAAGATACTGGAAGGAGGGCGGGAACATAACTGTTACCGCACATTTTTACTCCCATTCCACAATGTTGTGTGGACTAACCAGACCCTCCTCCGCAGCGCTGTGTGGAGGAACGTCTGGCAATGCAAGACTATTGTTTGATAGTAGGATATAAAATGACATGTTGTTGTTCATCTGTCAGGCAAAGCACTTTCTCTGTAGTGGGCTGCACATAAAAAAGAAAAAGAAACTAACAACACTGACCAGCTGATGCCCGGAGGGTTGTGACATTTAGCTTATTGCTTGGCGGTAATTTCATTGCGATTCACACAACTATGAGTCACGATGTTATGACTCCAGGCAGAGGTTGGAGACCCTGGAGGCAGCGATGTATGTAGGCAGTTTCTAAACCAGCTCTGTGGGCTGTAAGCAGAAGTCTGATATTGTGTCATTTCACTCTCTCTGTGCCAGACTACTCTGTGCCCTTAAGCAAGGCACTTGCTCATAGGGCTACACGATATGAGGAAAATATCTAATTGCGATTATTTTGACTGCAATATCATTCACAATATTGAAGGGAATGATCATGTTAGTATCATTATTGTCATTTTCATTGACCAATATTAAATCTTAAAAAATTAAATGATTATTGTCAGATTTTTGCGAGGATCCGTACCAAAGAAAGATGTTTTCTGTAGTCGTAGTAGGATTTGTAGGCCAGGATGTCTCTGCAGCACCACAATAATTCATTCAGAATAGTTTAACACCTTTAACAAATATTGCGCCCCCCTGCGATTTGGATATTGCACTAGTCCGTATTGCGATTTCGATAAAATTGCGATTAATTGTGCAGCCCTACTTGCTCATCAGCTGGCAACCAATTAGTCTACTACACACTTTAAATATTTTGTCGTCCTTAGGCCATGTACGAGCGCCTGTTCTGCTGGATTGTGGGACGAATCAATGACATCATTGAGGTGAAAAACTACGATGCCAGAGTCCACGGAAAGAACACCGTCATCGGTGTGCTGGACATCTATGGTTTTGAGATTTTCCAGAACAACAGGTTTGGATGAGACAGAATATTGCACACATATATATATATATATATATATATATATATATATATATATATATATATATATATATATATATATATATATATATATATATATATAAAAAACATTTTACATTTGAATGTATTGGTTGCAACACACAGCAATGATTACATCTCTCTTAGGGCTAAACGATTTGGGGGAAAAAATCAAATTGTGATTTTTCTGCTGGATATTACAATTTGATTTGCGATTATAAAAAAAAAAAAAAAAAAAAAAGTTCAATATTCACTTTGTATCAGATAAAACATGCCATGGAGCATTAGAACATGAGATTATTTTGCAAGGGTTAGAACGTTTGCCAGCAATACGTCAAACACGGAACATTTACCACAAAAGCTTAAGTTATGATAATAAAAAACAATTCCAATAAAAGAAAATGCCAGTACTTTCCTGTAAACTGAAATGTCTGATACGCCTCAGTTCAACAGCAGCATCAACATATTGCACCTTCTATGATCATGTTAAAAAAAAGTAATACAAAATAAATGAAAAATCCACTGAAAATAGGACATTTCTGTCAACAATCTGTGATAGGTAACATTATTCCAGCATTTATTTTATGGAAAAAAACAGTAAAGAAAATAATAACAAGAGGAATAAAAAATGATAAACCAAATGTTACACCAAACATTCAACTAAATATTGCACAGTCTGGTCTTCATGATTAGCTAATCGCATGCTTTCAAATTTTGATTTGAAAACGATGAATTGTTCAGCCCTAATCTCTCTGTATAGAATAGGTTATGTATGTAGTGCATCTCTAACATTTAATCTCCTCTGTTTCCATAGCTTTGAACAGTTCTGCATAAACTACTGTAATGAAAAGCTGCAGCAGCTTTTTATCCAGCTGGTGCTGAAGCAGGAACAGGAAGAGTATCAGCGAGAAGGCATCCCCTGGAAACATGTAAGGAGGACTTGTGTTTGTTTTATGTTTGGGGGGGGACTCTTTTCATTTCTAATGCCATCTTTGAGCTTGGACATTGTAGATTCACAAATACTTTAACCCTTGTGTTGTCTTCCTGTCGACCATGCAACTTTTTGTTTTTCTGGGTCAAAATTTATAATAAAAACTTTAGTTTTCAACGTTTTGGTCATCTTTTTCAACACTTGTCGCTTTTCCCAACGTATTTGTCACTTTTTAAATAGTTTTTTGTCACTTTTTACATTGTTTTTGTAACCTTTTTGAAGTTTTTTTAAAAACGTTTTCTGACGTTTTTTAACCTTTTTTCAATATTCTTTTACCAATTTTTTTTTCAAATGCTATAAAATTGAATAAATCATCCAAATTCAATGAAAGCAGTGAACTGATAATTTATTTTACTTGTAACGAGCGTTGCAGGGAACCATCCACGTTTTTTTTTTTTTTTTTTTTCAATTTGGTTGAAAGAAACTCAAATTTCAAATATAGAAACTTTGAAAATGGGTCAAATTTGACCCAAGGACAAATAAAAGTACATAGCCTGCTGTATATTTATGTCTTTTTATCCTCTGTGTCCTCTGTTGTTAGATTGATTACTTCAATAACCAGATCATTGTGGATTTGGTGGAGCAGCAGCATAAGGGCATCTTCTCTGTGCTGGACGAAGCCTGTATGAATGTGGGCAAAGTCACGGATGAGGTTTTCCTTCAAGGACTCAATGGCAAGCTGGCCAAACACGCCCACTACACCAGCCGCAAGGTAGGAAAGACTAAATACAGACTTCTTGTTATTTTAAAATGAACTAATAGAGAGTACAGGACTTCAGCTGCACAGTGTCTGCTTCTTTTGCTGAAGTCAAAGATTCAAATGCTGCCGGTCTGGTCTGTGATCTGTATCACACTTCATGCTCTCCCTCATGTTTCCTACCACAGTCACTGACTACACTTGTGTTAGTTACATGACATTTACAATATTATGTTATACTGCTGAAGACAAAATGTCACAAATGTCAGTGTCTCAATTAGAGCTGCAACAATTTGGCGATTTGTCCGTTGACATCAAATTAATCAGCAACTATTTTGATAATCAGTTAATCATTTCAGTCATTTATCAAGTACCAACAATTAATCTATAATAAAAGCCTAATCTATATATAAAAAAAATCTCAGTGCTGAACATATTGTGACATATTTGATTTGTGTTTTAGAGTTGAAGTGTAGATTTTATTGATTCCTGACGTAATTTGAAAATATAATGAAACAAGCAAAACAATAAAATGAACAATGAAAAAAGGAATATCAAATTCAAACAGTAGATCCGATTGCGGTGTTGCAGGATGTGGCTGTAGTAACCTGAGAACACCAGAGGGCAGTAAGTAACCATTAGCGCCTGAACATGATCCTGTTAGTATTAATAACCAGGCAGGCTTGCTGTCTAATTCACTCTAATGGTCTGGACGGCCAGACAAAACATAAGCCAATTTACTTTGCTACCATTTCCACGGTTTCTGTTTGGGATCCGATGACTCTAGATAAGGTGAAAGTCACTCGTCATCACTGATCTGGGGTCAGCGTATTTCATTTGTTACGCAGATGTCGAACATGTAAAAATGTGTTTGGGACAGCTGATAAGTAGATATTAAAACTCAGGAATGTTTATTTTAAATAACTGTGGTTTCTTGTACGGACACAAGGGGGCATCAGTTGTCAAAGAGAGCGAGAAGGTGTCTGACTCAACACTTTGCACAAGTGATGTCACTGCCAGCCAATGGGAGTGTATGGAGCTTGTGCTTTGCTGTGTTTATAATGGGTGTTAGAGGGAGAAGGAGGCAGGGAGGGAGGAGGTGAAAGGGAATGTATTTACAAATGTACATGAGGAAAACTAAGCAGAGAGCTGGGAAGAAGAGAGATGGTGATGCAGTGAAAATGAATGATGTCAACATACATTTCTGGCCAGTGTACTGTAGATCAAAATACCTAAAGCAACAGGCTACAAAGTGATACTAAGAAAGTCAATTCAGAGGCTTCCTGGAAACTACATGTTCCCATGCGATGCAAAAAAAAAAAAAAAAAAAAAAGAAGTTCAAGGTGACTAAAGCACACCATGACAGGCAAACTGTGAATTAAGCAAGGATGAGTCAAGATGAGGTAAAGATTGTACTGGTGCTGCAGGGTGTATTGATCCGTGAAGCTCCCCTTTACTGCTATCATCCTGGAGTCGATATGCTCCCTGCTGTCGCCCCTCTGCTGCTCTCTGACCTGCTCCTCTACAGGACCTGGGAAACCAAGGGTTGGAACTTGCAGTGATCCAGCTGTTACTTCCTCGAACCAATATTGGTATGAATCAATATTAGCCAGAGATCCTTTTTTTCTGTGCTTTCTGGAGTCCTGTTGCATGGTAACATTAAAATAATGGACTTTTTGTCAGGAACTAGTGTAAATTGTTGGGGGCCTTGGGGTGGATCTGCAGCATTTATTTAGGGAATAGACAGTGTGTGTATTGCCATTTAAATTAACAGTCATGAAAGTTAATTTGGCTAGAGTGCCTTAGAGATGAGGCTTCTACTTTAAAGAAAAATAATATGTAATACTCACAGCTAGTGTTTAAAATAGTTACTGCAGTGCAAATTCAAAATACTGGAGAGAGTCGTCTCCCCCCCGCCCCCTCCCCAGACTCAAAGTTCACGTTGGTTGCCAGGCTGAGACCGCAGCATCCACAACAGCCAGACATTACTCCACAGCCCAGCGGAGTAGCTAACGTTAGATGCTGGCTATATTGTCATAAAAGCCCGTGCTCACACGGAGCTCTGTACCCAACTGACAGACACACTTTTTCGGCTTAGAATTACGGTAGACCCCGCTAAAAACACAACAACCTCGCTAAATATAACACTACCTTGCCGTCCTCTCCACCCAACTGAACACACTTTCTTGGCTTAGAATTACGGCAACAATCGCTAAACACACTGCAAAATCACGGCCCTCCCAATTTACAGCCCCCCTCTCTTGGCTTAAAATAACTCACCGTTGTCGGCTACGGCCGCTGAACCGGCTACACGTTGTAAACAGCCGTGGCCCGCTTGCCTGGTTCTCCGGTAACGTTAGCAGAATGTTGAAATTACATAAAAGGCCCGTCGCTAGTAGCTGTGATAAATTAGCCTGAAGCTAATGCTTACCTGTTCAGGAGGAAATAAGCCAACTTTGCGTCCTTTTGGGCTCTGAGCTGTCTCCATCTTTCAAACACATCTCCAATGTTTACCAGGGGGTTGTTGTGTCTCTGGTCATGCAACTGTTAGAAACATGCAGTTTTTTTTTAGATCTGGTAGAATCTATCTCCGTTGATCCCATTTGTTTGTTTGCTGCTTTCATGGCTGTACTAACGTTAGAGCTGTAGCGCGCTGGGTTTACGTTTTTACAGGTATATCTGGCAACCCGGCCTGGCTGTCAAACTGGGCAGCTGATAACAACACACAGGCCAAAACATAAACAAAAGGAGAAAATACTGGCATTAGCATTGTTGTCAGAAAAGATAATATTTCAACTTGGTATGTTTCCTTAATATCTGATGACGCATTGGGGTCATTTTGGGATTTATTAAAGTAAATATATTACATATTGGACCTTTAAAGTATTTATTAATGCACAATATCTGTCAACAATTCTAACTTCTCCTATGAAGATATGCTTTATATTATTAAACACTATTTTATTTATTCATTATCTGTTCACACACCAGCCTGCACCAATTGGTGCCCACAGGAGTTAGTTGTTGACAAATGCATTAATAATTAGCAAGATGAATGTCATGTCTAATTAGTAATTTTTCTCTCAGCACCACTTAGTGGTCATAGTATTATTTGCAGTCCTTTTCACCCAGCACCCTATGATATTCTTACAGTAATACTGTCTCTGTATATTAGTGTGACCCCAAAATAGATATCCTAACCCACACTCATGATGCAAGTTAGCTCCAGGAAAAGTCCTGGAAATGTTGAGGCTTTGGGGGTACAAAGTGTACATGATCTCTGCAGACTTTAAACACCGACGGTGGCTCTCCAGCCTCGTACAGTAGCTCACATCTGTGTGTGAAGGTTAGGGGAAGAAAGTGCGAGAGAAGGGGAGAGAGGAAAAGCGGTTCACAGGGCAAGACTGAATTAAATATGAGAGGAAGAGAGAGATGTAAATCAAGGGACAGAAAAGGGTTGAGGCATTCGGTAGGGCAGTATAAAAAGGAGGGCTAAACATGTAGTAAATGATTAATGTAGCACTTGTATTAGTTGTATTTTCCAGCATATTTTAAGGCTACACTCCTCAATATTTTCATTTGAACAATAGATCAAATGACTAGGTGGGTAATGTGAGGGGTTGCTTTTAGTGATAGAACCACAGCTCCCCTCGTTCCTTCGTTTTAGACTCTTGTAGCTCATTGTGTTTGCTTTTCCGGTCCACAAACTTCGCTCTCATCAACCTCATTTCCAGCAGCAGCAGGCAGCTGTTTGTCAGTGAAAAAGCTCCAATACATCCACTGTGTAACATCTGCCCAGCAGCAAACAGCAGGCAGACTAGCTGGTGAACACAACAAAGCATTTGGCAGATAAAAAGACACAAACAGCTATAATGTGAATTAATGTTAGACATACATTTATCACGTGGCCAGACACACGACCTCAAATGAAAGCTAATGTTGCTCCGTGTGTAAATGAGCAAATTTGCTAACACAGTCGCCATAACAACTTTAAGATGATAAATTGTCAGATGTATTTACATTTTCACCCAGTTGGCCACAAAACTTTTTTTTAGCTTTCTTTTTAGTGCAGGATTTTTTCAGTTCTTAATCCACGAGTGCCCAACTGATGCAACAGTGTGTAATTATTCATACTAAAGTCTTGGATTTACACATACATTTTGTGAAGATTATCACTGTTGCATTATGTTAGTGACATTAGACTGAAAGATGCTGTACTGCATGGTTGTATCTAAAACAAGACTGGAGAGCTTTGCGCACCCCACACATAGTCCCCATAAATGTCTCATTTTTAACAAATAAAGTATGCCCTGAGAATAGTTTTATTAGTTTAGTTGTTATAATCACATAAATATTCTGCACACAGGGGCTTAATGAGAAAGAAAAGAGCTGTATATGCCTGATTTCGTATGGAAGTAGGATTTTTGGGAGTAAATGTCAGTAAACCGCCTTAGACTTACTCTTATAAAAATGATTTAGCACAAGCTTGTTACTTTATGAAGTACTGTAGTACTATGAAAAAAAAAAAAAAAGATCTCAACACAAAGTCCAACTCAGTTGCCGAGCAACTCAATCCGCTGAGGAAAGACGGGCTAGTTGAAAGCTTCATAAACGAGTACTATGAATCAGACTTTTTGTATAGCTACTGTTTCTGATGTCAATAATGGATGTTGAGTCCTGCTGCCGACACCGGCCTCTAACTGCCTCTGCCACCACAAAACAAACACAACATATATATTGAATATCATGCAATTTGATGAGAGCCTCACTGCCAAGAATTGAGGAGAGATGCATAGGAAGAGAGTGAGTCAGAGATCTATTCTAGGAGAGGTTTCTGTAACACAGTCTGTGCTGTGTGTCTGCACTTATGTTCCCGCCCTCCTTCCAGTACTGAATGATGCTCTGTCTTTACTCGGTACACCTGCTCCTGTCCTGCCTGTTAACCCTGTAACCATTCATTCATTCACTAGATACTGCATGTGCGCGGAACATCACTCACCCATGACATGTGGCTGTCAAAGCGTCCATACACACACATAGAGGCACATGTTGCCACAGTCCTTAAAAAGACCTTAAGATGTGTTTTAAGGTCTTTGTTAAAGAAGCAGAAGAGGACAGAAGTATGTTTAGACCCCTAACTGATGCACTCTCTAGTGGCTTCTAGTCTGAGCTTCCACATCTCAATGTGTCATGTTGTTTTGCAGGCTAATGATGATACATTCTTTTTACTTGGCTTCCAGGCATCTCAGCCTTGTTATGAATTCATCAGATGCTTTTGATGCATTGGAGCTACAGGCTTGTTTTTACAGAGATGTCTTACCTAAAGAGAAACGCTTGAATCTGATGTGCTGCGGACTATTTTTTCTTTTTTTTCTTTTGCTCGTGTGTTGGTGCAGTGAGCTCCAGCTGTTTCCAGTTGTTTTCCATCAGGTTGTTAGAATCTTCACTTTCATCATGCTGAAATTGAACTTGTCTCATAAATGTTTTACTCTTGTTGGCCTGCCAGCCAACTGCACTTGAGTCGCGCAGCGTTTCATTCTATTTTTAGGTCATTGCACCACGACTATATTGGCTGGTTATTTTTCTTCTCTTTGTTTTTGTTGCCTGATTGTAGATTTGTCCTCTCTGGCATAGAGCTCCATTGTTGTCCAAAAAACTATTAAAAACACATTCTTCTGCTCTCACTATGTGTGTAGGTGCACAGATAGTGAAAACTGCAGTTGGGCTTTGCAGTTTTTGTATAGTTTTATTACCTTTTGTTAGAGCAGCGAGTCAGTAAACAGAGTCCTGTGACTCCTGTAACACAGAATTTTGTACCGCCTGAAACGTGAACAAAGTTGCACTTTGCCGCTGCTTGGTGTGTTTTAGGCGCTACTCACCTCCTTCACTCCCTTATCCCAACGCTCCTCTTGTCTCACTGTTTGTTCTTTGATCTTCCCAGATGTCCCTTTTTTATTTTTAACTTTTAATTATTTGCTGACACAGTAGTTTCTATTGGTGCGCCCATCCTGGCTGGATGCTTCATTTCCTGCCTCTCCCTACTTTCTCTTCAGTTTGTTTTCTTTAATGATCCTTCAGTAGCTCTCTGTTTTTCAGTCTTCACTTCCTCATTCAATTTTTTGTTGAATTTTCTCATCTGCCTCCAAATCTACTTTTCATAGTGTCTCAGCAGCATGTGGCGGGTACAGGTGCAGCACACTACTGTAATGGGATATGATGTTACTGTGTGTGTGCATGTGCTGCCACATGTAGGAATGCATGTAGGGGGTCTGCGCTAAGTGGTTAAGCTTTTAGGGGCCATGTGTTGGTGATGCTAATCACCGAAATATTCTGCTCATTAGCTCAAGGGAGGCGCAAGGTCAGCAATAGCAGCAAGGACACATGGGGGAGTATAATTGATCGCTATTAGAGCACAGAGCTGTGGATACATGAATCAGCCAGTAGTTCAGGGAGTTGTACTCTAGGGCGTAATTTCCACTTTTAAAAAATCCAGTTTGTGGCCCCCCTCCCCCACTTTCAAATTAATTTGATATTATTTTATTTGTACGTCTCAGTGATTGGCCCCTATTTTAAACAATAAAAAAAAAAACTATTCTTTCTGTAAGAATTTATCATTGTTATCAAATTATTTATTTCCTGGATTTTGTATCACGATAGTTCCTAAAGTTATGTAGAAATGCAGGAAATGGGATTCAGATATAAAAAGAAAAATGTTTTGGCGGAGGACCCCCTGTTTTGTGTACAATATATTGTTCTGTTTTTTTTAATCGTCATCGCGATATCAGCTGGCGCAACAAGCACATTGCGGAAGGCTGCGACATATCGCGGTGTTAGTTGAAAGATAATCTCAGGAGATAATATCTGGAAATAGTAATGCCATTCTTTTGTAGTGTTGCCTTTTATATTCAAGTCAATGTTCAATTTTTTGTTTTCAATAAAATGTTGGAAATGATTTCTTTTCATTTGTTTTAAATAGATTTTTTTGTTTTTTAGCAGAATACAGAAATGCAGCAGAACCAAGTACACTCTAATATCTGTTTATTTATCGCAAGTAATATCGTTATCGCGATATTCAACAATGTTATCGCATATTTTCCTCATATCGTGCAGCAGTGAGGATTGAGTTCGATACTCAGTGTTTTAATACCCCGACAGCTGCAGCTCAATGCATTGGGCATGAAATGCAAAACCCATCTCCTCATCTGCCGCCTGGATCAGCTCCCATGGTACCTGCTGTGAGTTCCTGACAGGTTTGGAGACAGTCAGACGCTGCTCATCGGGAGGTCTGGCTCGTGCCCTCGTACTGTAGATGAGATGGCTGTTTTGGTCCTGGGGCTAGAGCTGGAGGGCACAGGTGGCAAACAGGATTGTTGGAAAAGGGATTGCAGGAGAGAAGTGGATAGGAGTTGGGCAGAGTCAGATAGAGGTGGTAGTGTCAAAACAATCTACATACAGTGTGTGTGTTATGCCCCTGTAAAAGGGGAAAATGGAATTAACTACACGGACACGATGTTGCTTCACTCAAATCCAATGTTGTAATGTATTTTTTCAGTAACATCATAATAGCAGGTTTACAAGATGTAACAAACCATGTATTTTCTCTGTTTACAACACAATAACGTCCCTTTAAGTAACTCTAACACAGAATATTTGCTTCTGCACATTTAACACTGTAATAGTAATAATTAGAGATGTTCCGATACCGATACCAGTATCTGTATCGGCTTCGATACTGCCTAAAACGCTGGTATCGGGAAGTACTGGAGTTTATGCACCGATCCGATACCACGTAATAAAGCCCTAAAGAAAATCTACATTAAAGTAGTTTATTTATGTTCTTTTTCCGTTATAACTGACTGTCAAACTGGAGAATAAAAGAAAGTTCTGGAGCATTTATTGTTTGTGTTTGTTCATGTTTCTCAAAGAGTTTAACCTGAGTCAGACCGACAACAAAGATAGAAATCATATCACATCCATACAGGGATAGTAATATACAGCTGTTAAAACATAATGAAATATATGACACTCTGGTATCGGATCGGTACTCGGTATCGGCCGATACACAAGTTCAGGTATCGGAATCGGTATCGGGAAGCAAAAAAGTGTTATCGGGCCATCTCTAGTAATAATCAACACTATTATTCTTAAACTGCAGCAATAGCATTCTGATACAAACAATAGCACAACCTTCATTCTTACCTGTAAAAGGGGAAAATAGAATTCAAATCCAATGTTGTAATGGACAAGCAGAAACCACACATTCCCCTACAGTCCAAACAAGGCATTAGTAATCGAACACAAATTAGCAACTCAACTAGTGCTTAAAACAGGAAACAAATAGAAACTTAAGGAGACAAAGAAATACTGCAAAATGTAATTTCAAGTGCATTTTTCCCAAAATCGTATAGGTATCTTACACAGCATTTTAAACACAAATCACCTTTTTATCCTATTTATCTTTTAAGCCTTTTTTAGCTGAAAAGGTCAGAGCAATGGATTTCCGATCTACAGATCATAGTGCATTTTAACTCAAAGAAATGAATGACCATCTTTTTAACCAAGCAGTGCAATGAATTACAGCATTGTAACTTAGCAGTTTTAACTTATACTTGTATGCACATTTTTAAGTATCTTTTAACCTATGGATGTATTTCCATTCAATGTATTCAAAATATCACTGTTACATGTGCACAACAAAAAGTTGATTTGTTCTACCAGAGAGAAGTCTACCAACCAACACGTTTCCTTTTGTCTGTACAGAGGGCTGGCTGAAGTGTCAGAAAGTGTTTGGGGTGTGTTGTAAAGCTGTCCTCGCACGCCTGAGATTACAAACTGACTGGTAGAGAAAACAATTGACTTTTGCCAGGCCTATAGTTCAGGGAGTAATGATGGAGACTTAATCATAAAATGACCACATAGTCAAACATTTACTTTGTATTTTAGGGTAAAATAATTTACACTTGTCACATTGTTGAAAGGATCGAGTTTCGGGGCCAGTTCACCCAAATTACAATAACTTACTTTACACCCAGTAGTAGAAGTATCTAACCATTACTAGTGGGCAATATGAATGCAATCTGTGATTTTAAATGAAGTTAATTTTCTGATTAATTAGACAACATAACCAGATTGAGTTTTCCCTTATTCAATAAATTAATGACCTGACAAATTAGGATATTGTGTCAAATTATTTCAACAATGCTTTCAATTAGGGCTGCACAATTAATCGCATAATCGAAATCGCAATGTGGACTAGTGCTTTATCCAAATCGCATGGGGGTGCAATATTTGTTAAAGGCAAAATATGTGTCAAACCATTTTTGAATTAAGTGACAGATGTCAGCCTACAAATCACGTCCTACAGACAAAATAAAAAAAACCTTTGTTTGGTACAGATCTTTGCAAAAATCTCACTATAATCATTGAATTTTTTGATTTTAATATTTGTTAATGGAAGTGATAATGATGATAATGATACAAAAATTATCATTCCCTTCAAAAAAATTGCAATTGGATATTTTGCTCATGCTGTGCAGCCTTACTTTCAATCAAATACTGCCATTAAACTGCTTATTGATTAAGCCGCACTGGCCTAATTGACAAGATATTAACAAGATAGCTATACCACGGTATAAATACAGTAGTATGGCATATCTCTCATACATTTCTCTCGCTAACCACAAACAAACAATTTCGTAATGGCTAAAATAAAAAGTTTGGCTTTTTTTTGGTGGACTTATGAGGACTATTGTTGACTGCTCTTCAGATCTCTGCAGGGCAAATTGAGACGGCTAGCTACTATCTGTCCAATCTGAGTTTTCTCTCTCACGACTATTTTGCAGCGGCTCTGTGGAGTTTAGCGCCACCCATGACGATTCTGATTGGTTTAAAGAAATGCCATTAAACCACAACACATTTTCCTCCCATCCCCGAATGCTATTGGGGAATAGCCAGTAGCACGCTTTGGAGGAGGGTCTGGCAAAGCGAGACTACACCCAGTTAAACTTAGATTCAGATCACATCAACATTTTAATCTAATCGACTTCATAGTTCTGAATCTGGACTTCAAGTATTTGGAGTAAGTAACTTGTAATGTAATGGGCTACATTAAATAGGCTGCCACTAAACGTGTTTCTGCTTCTCAGCAAACAAAAGGTGGTTAGACATCCTTGAGTTGTGGTTATTTACAAATGTTAAAAAGGTAATGTTAAAAGGTAAATTCTTATTCCTTGAGTGGATTCAGTACATCACTGCTCAGGTCTTTTGTTAAACTTCAAATTTGTTGGTGTGTGGCATTTTTAGGCCTTTATTTGACAGGACAGCTGAAGATATGAAAGGCGAGAGAGAGAGGGGGGGAATGACATGCAGCAAAGGGCTGCGGGTCAGTAAACCTCTATATATGGGCACCCTCTTTACCAACTGAGCTATCTGGGCGCCCCACTGCTACATGTTATGCACAACAAATGAATATGAGGCAGAAAAAAACCTGCCCTGTGCTTCAATTTCTATAGTTACAGTGAAGAGTGGTTGTGGTAATCTGTGTCTTTTTTTCTGCAAACAAAAACCTTAAGACACGTCGGGGTAATGAGAGCCAAAGGTGAACGTGTTTTCCGGTGTTAGAGTCTCTTCCTGTCACTCTAACACTGGGCGCTTTGCTACAGTGTGTACCTGAGACAGTCGGTCCACAGTTTTTCTCATTATTTTGTCTCTCGCCTTCTCACCTGACAGCTTCCTCTGTTCACAGATTTCCTGTTTTTCTCTGTAAGTCATGTTACTGTCTCCCCTCTGTCTGCTCTGTTCTGCCTTTCTCTTTATTATACTTTCTCTTTATTATATTTAATAAAACCCTACCATCCCTTCGCCCCTTTTTGCCTCACTGCATCTCCTGCTCAAGCCAATTCCTTTTCTTCATGTGTTACCTTGCTCCTCTTTCTGTCTTACCTCAGTCTTGTTTCTGTGTCTCACTGTGCCTGAAACCTGTTGGTCTCTCCTTAATTAATCTCTTGATTTGGCTATCTGGCTATCAGTCATTTCTACTCTACAGACAATCCATTTTCAGTTGATAGAAGAGGGTGATTTGATGGCTGTTGAGGACTGAATTATTATTTCACTGTTGCAACTTTTTGAAAAGATGCCTTTGTTTACGTATGTGGTAGAGCTTTGTGTTTGCATGGATAAGTCGAGCGACAGAAGAGTAATCGGCAACTATTTTGATTGATTATTCTTCATTTAAGAAAAATGCTGGTTCCAGCTTCTCAGATGTGAGGATTATCTGTTTTACTCTATCTCATTTAATTGTAACCGTCTTTGGGTTTTGGACTGCTGCGACTTGATGACCACGATCGCCTTTAGGGCTTTTAGGAAATTGTGAACTGCAGCATTCTTCGCTGTGTGCTGACATTTCCATAGGCCAAACAAATTTATCTGAGAAATAATCATGCTACTGGTATTTTATATTATTTTATAGGTTTTGCTGCTCCCTGGGATTGCTTGCTGAATTTGCTCTTATTCAGCACCGTCCCTGCTTTACATTCATGTAGTAGTCCGCCTGAAGCGGCTCAGTGTTTTACTGCCTGAATTAGCATTACTAGCATCTCCACAACTACTGTGGGTTAAGTGTGTTGCTCAAGGGTTATTTTAAAGGGAGGGCCTTCCTGCACTGATTTTAGTTTAGTTCAGCTGCTAGTGTTGGGGGGGTCGACTGGCCACCATTAAGTTTCCGTTCTACCCGTCTAAACTTGATCTGATAATAATACCAATACTAATACTGAACCAATATATTTGCTGTGTAATAAAAAAAGTCTTAAAATAAAAACTCTTAATATAAGTGGGTCTCTCTCTCGCTTGTTTGCTCATCCTTATATCCCCCTCTGACCTTGTTCTGTTTCTATTCATTTGCCCTCCCTACACGCACACGCACACACACACACACACACACACACACACATACACACACACACATACATACGGCCATCTCCATCACCCCTTTAGTATTAACACTAGGCTGAAGCCCAAACACAGTGGTGCTAACAATAAAGCTGCCAAGTTGTGTGCATGTGCGTGTGTGTTGGGGTGTGACTGATTGTGATGGATGAGGGGCAGTGCGACTTCCAGCAGACGCAGGCTGTCTGTCTGACAGTGCATCTGTTTGTCTCTCTTCTCTGTTTGTTTGTGTGCATTCGTGTATTTGTTTCCTGCAAGTGACCGTAGTATTTGTGTGTGGGTGTGGGTGTGTGTGTGTGTGGGTGTGTGGGTTTAACTTCCCGAGTAGATGTATTAATCTTTAGACAGTCAAATCCCCATACAGGCTTGATATTAAGATCCTGAGGATTAAGACCGTATTGAAACAGTGTTTGGAGCTCTAAAGCTCTACATTATAGAAAGTGTTGCTAACTGTGAACATTAAATATTCTTTTTTTAATAACACATTATTGTTGGCAATAAAAAACAGAGAATATTACTGGAAGCACTTCAATGCCTCAGTAGTTTTCTGAAGTGCCAGGTGGTAAATAGTTTTGTGATTTAAATGAGGAATATCACTTGGATTTACTGTGAGGCCCTGTGTGGTTTTGATTCAGGCTTTGGATCTGAATCAAGGCTGACTGAATCATTCAGCACTCTAAAGTAAATCTGTCCGTTTCTCTGAGGCTTTTATTGTGTTTGCAATATTTCATCTCATACGGGATTGTTCCTTCTTTCACTGTCGGTGTCATTGTCTGATAGTATGTGTGTGAGAGCACTCTGATGAGTCATTCAATATTTTCACAAAGACCCAAAGTAATGGAACACACCGTGTTGGCTCGGCTGACAGAAATAGCATCTAGGTGGAAGGCAATGTGGCTGTAAAAGTTTTATTTGTTGGCTGTGTTTGCTCCTTGCATCCCTTCGGTTCCTTCACACAACTGCCCATTTTGACTCTGAGTCAACATCTCTGTGTTTGTCATTTGTCAGTTTTCGTCAGTACGGTTAATAAACGGGTTTTGAACATTTATTACTGTCGTGTTTCTGCTTCTCAGCCAACAAACGGTGGTTAGACATCCTTGAGTTGTGGTTATTTTAGCCTTCAGTTACTTACAATTGTTGAAAGGTAAATTCCGATTCACTAAGTGGATTCAGTACTTCACTGCTGAGTGCTTTTGTTAAACATCATGGCCACATGTGGACTGAATTCACTGCTACATATTTTGCCGCTGACCGACTCAGATTAATATTCTAAGTGTCTGACAACATTATGGAAAGCATCCGGTAACGGTAGTTACCCTTTAAAGTCCCTTCCTTTCACTTTAACACTGCGTGCTGCTACAGTGTGTACCTGAGACAGTCGGCCCACCATCTTCTCATTATTTCCTCTCTTGCCCATTTTTTCTCTCGACCGTCCATGTTCTCGTTACTTTCTGTCTCTGTACCCCCCTCCCTCACCTAATGCTTACCTTAATGCAAAAATATTAAACTGTTCCTTTAAATGGAATTACCGGGTCATCTGTTTTTTTTTTTTTTTTTTATCCGTTTTACCGTTAAGACATCAGTCTTTTTTTCTCCTGCTTGTTATCTGTGGCTTTAATCACGCTGCCTTCTGGACTCTTGGCCCTCTGTTCTCATAACAATAATAATAATAATACATTTTATATATGGGCGCCTTTCATAGCACTAAAGGACACCTTACAGTTAAAACAGGCAAATATACAGTTAAAAAGGCAAATATAATTAAAACATTTAAAAGATATCTACATATCACTTCTCTCTTTCTGTGGGATTGTTTAAGAGCACAGGATACCTCTCCCCACACTCCCCCTAGTCTCTGATGTCAGCATAATACTGTTGGTGAAACACACACACGGACACACACACACACACACACACACACACACACACACACACATAACTTTACTGTACCCTGCACAACACATCACAAATGTACTTGTCACAGGCAGCTTGCAGATGTGGATGAAACAGGAAGCCTGATCATGTTCATCAGAAGCTGTTGCCAGGCTATCACAGACCTTTTTTGCATTTCCATTCATGCTTCTTCCCACCCTGCTCTCCTGCTAACTGGCCTACATACAGGCATCCGTATCTCACACACACACACACACACACACACACACTCTTTTTTTTTTTTTTTTTTTTTTTTCTTGCTTGCACTGTCTCTTCCCATCACGCTCCATTCATCTCTCCTCATCTTCCTCTTCCTCTTCCTTGTCTCATCATCTCTTGCCCCCATTCTTGAATTGTATTCATCACGTTTTCCTTTCTTGCTCTCCCTCTTCCCCTTCTCTTTTCTGTGAGACTTTATCCACCCTGACAGCATTGGTGTTTTCCGCATCACTGCATCTGGTCTGCAGTTTTACAGATCATTTTTAGTGTTTGTTTTAACCTGTGTAGAGAAATGATAAAAAGGCTGCTTCAGAATCCAGACAGTTTGTTTGAAATTCTTTTAGCATAAATTTAGAAGATGGACAATTTACCCAAATTGTCCCGATGTGGGAAAGCCACACATGTACATGTACTTTACTTAAGATTAAAAAAAGATACAGCAACCTTTAGTGAATAAAATTCTTTCCTGACGTTGGTTTCAATTTCATATCTTCTCTTTTCTTTTTAATTGTAATGTTGTTTGGCACACATTTATAAACAGTAGGTCTAATACAGAAGAAAAAATAAATTACAGAATAACATCCATAAGATGATGTGCATATTCATGAAACATAGGAACCTGTGTGCTTTAATAATGCTTTGGGAAAACTTGTGCATTCGTAGAAATTCGTTCTGAAAACTTTGTTATCAAAAAACAAGGGCCTGGTCATGACTGCTGAGACTTGACTTACTGTCAGGTGCCAGGAAGGCCTTGCATAGCCAGACACATTGAATATTCAGTTATTATTAGATCTATGCATTGAAGGTACTTTTTCCATCTAGTGTATCAACATAACTTTATTGGTCAACAATTTGAAGCCAGATGATTACTCTTAAATGCATAATTGATCATGGTTAGAACAAAGAGTGCATCTCACAGGTCTGATAGCAGCTAAACAGCTGTCTCATATGTCCTCTCAAAGGCATTGGTTATTTTAATGGTTGGACGTAATCTATTTGAAACAAAGGGTGGCTATAAAACATGAAGCAAAGGGAGTTTTTTTTTTTTTTTTTTTTTTTTAATATGTTTTTTTGGGCATTTTGGCCTTTTAATGGGTAGGGCAGTTGAAGACAGGATAGTGGGGAGACAGAGAGGGAAGACATGTAGCAAAGAGCCACAGGTTGGACTTGAACCCTGGGCCGCTGCAGTAAGAACTGAGCCTTGGGGGGCACACTCAACCATGTTTTTTAATTTGGTCTGAAGAGGCAGAACAAGATTTGTATTTGTTAAGTACACAGTACAGTATAAACTCCTTTGCACTTTGAATGCATTGATCTGAGATGCCTTTTATTATTGCTCACTCGCTGCTCTCTCTCCATCTGTCTGTCTCTCTCTGCAGCTCTCACCAACTGACAAGAGTTTGGAGTTTGACCGAGACTTTCGCATCAGACACTACGCAGGAGATGTGGTGTAAGTCTCTTCAAGTTTTATTTATTCAGGAAAAGCTTTTACCGATGATTCATGCTCCTTTTCCCACATTTGTACATTTTTACATATTCATGTCTCAGAGCTACCTACTGAAACCACAGTCTTGTACTTCTGGCTGCTTTAAGAGCCGATGGAGTTTGGATTTCTTAAATTAAACCTGATGGTTGTTTGGAGGACGTGGGAGCATCACTCATGCTCACACTTGATATGATGCCATTGATCAATTAATGTGAAATATAACAAACACATTTGTGGGACCACCAATACAACTGTAATGTATTAATGTCTGTCCAGACTCCAGGCTCAAAGAATGTATCTTCATGATCTCTGGGGTTTTCATTTAAATCTACATCTTGGCTTTAACTTAATATCGATTTGTTTTGGCTGTTTGAAAACACAATTGCTTGAGGATTTCACATAGTTCTACCTTAAAGAGTACCTTACCAATCTTGCTTTTGCTGACCTCCAGTGGTTTAACTTGTCTCCAGTAGACCTGTACATCACTGTTGGGTGTAGTTACTGGTGCAAAAAGTAACTGGTCAGATGTGAAACAAACAAGAAACTTTCAACCAGAGAGGACGGTGAAATTACTCTTTAAATTGTTTATTAAGTATTGTATACTGATACATATCAAGTATACTGATACATATCAAGTCACATTCTGGACTCTTAAACACAACTATCTTCAGTCAGACCCAAAACATTTTGGTCAACTTCCCTTCAACATTTACATTGTCTGCATTTTAATCTTGCCAACTAACGCTATAAAAAAATGTCTAGATTAGATTCAACTTTATTGTCATTGTGTACAAGTACAAAGACCGCGAAATGCAGTTGGCGTCCAACAAGAAGTTAAAAAAAAGCAGAAAAGTGCAATGTGCTATACAAGTATAGACAGGTGGTGCATAGGCACTACAAGAAATATATTGCAGTGTTGTAAGAGCAGAATAAATTTGGCTATGTAATATGAACAATGTATGAACAACATCTACAGATATGTGCAATGTAGTAGCAGTGACATTATACTAGTAGTAAGAAGATAGTGTATTAACAGAATATATAATAAGAAAAAAAGAATAAATATGGATGTACTGAATGAACCATATAGACAGATATATACAGTATGTACAGCTATGTGCAGTGTGGTAACATTATAAGAGTAGTAAGAATAAGTGTATGTGCAGGATGAATAGTATGAAGAGCAGTAGAATATGGCTATGTATAGGTGTAATTACAGTATGTACAGTATGTATTTGACAATTTGATGTTTTATGTTCTGCAAAAATGATGCACAACATCAAATAACCCACATGGATTCATCTTGATTATTGTGAATGAGGAATACTTGATCAAAGATTATTTAATGTACATGAACATCCCAAATGAAAACAGTTTTACTCAGCCTGGGTGCTAATTTAAAGCATGTTTTCCCAGTGCACTGACGTGAAGAATTATTGGATCAAAAAGCGTTGCAGTCTGCAATAGTGTAATAAAACTGCAATTGAATTGCAAAAATAACCCTATTTGTGGACCAGCCACCATCTGCCTCTACTTCACATTCAAAACTTAAAAGACTCAAAAACACACACATGCACACTGGTGCATAACACTCGAACATTGAAACGGCATCTTCATTGCATGCCGTCCCCCAAAATGACAGCACCACTTCCCAATCCCCAAAGTACTTGGCCACTATTTAAATGAATAAATCAACCACGCTAAGCCCCTAAAAAGTGCTCTCACCGAAACCAGTTGTGCCCATTTGTGAGGGCTAAGTGTCTGACACCCAGGGGAGGGCTCAGGCAGAGGAGCCTGACTGGCAGACTTGATTGATCCCTGAGCCACTTAGACCAGGCAGGAGGCAGAGTGAACCTCACACCTCACAGCATGGTGTGTAACAGCTCTGCTATTTATGGTAGATTCATCACTTAACAGCACAAATTAACTTAAAGTGTATATTAACATAGGGCTATAAGGGTCAGCTTATATTTACAGTAGATTAACTCAAACCACAGTTTACACTGCCAGTGGCCACTTTATTAGGTACACTTGTACACAGGATTTCCGCGGGGTCTTAAAAAGTCTAAAATTCCCAAATCAAAATTTTTAAGTGATGTCACGTGTTTTTTAGGCTACAACATTTTTTGTCACATACAGCAAACATCTCCTCACTATCCGCAAGCTGCCTGTCCCCTGAACACACTGTAAAAAAAAAACGTGTGCCCAGTCTCCACAAACTGCAACAAAAACAAACTGCACCAACCTGCACCACCAAACATAAGTGTTCCAGCCAATAACCGACAAGAAGGATTTGGGGGTGGGGGTTGGGGGGATTCATGACTGTTTTAGGAAGCACGGAAGGGAAGGAGGGGGGGCAGGATGAGGAGGAGGGAGGGGCGAGCTAGCCTTGTTTTGTTTGACAATACTTCGACGTCAACATGAAGTGACGTCACCGCTCAAGTATTGTGTTCTAGGTCTTAAATCATTTTACACAGTTCTTTAATTTCTTGATGTCCATGCAACGCTACCTCTAATGCTCTTTTTGTTATTATTCTGTGGTGTTGTAGTTCTTTCTTTCGCTAGTCCAAATATAATTTTGCTGTATCACGACTACAAATGAGACCAACATGCAACTTATATTGCAGCCAATCAGCTCTTGTGTCATTGGCGCAAGTCTCTTTCGGATTGTACCACAGACATAAAAGATTTTATTCTTCAGCTTTGGGGAAGTGCAAGTTTAGCGATAATTGGCTTGATTAAAACTGAATTTAGTGTTTAATGTAACAACATGTAGTTTGATGTTGTGATTAAGGTCTTGAATTTCATTCATAATGGTCTTTAAAAAGTCTTAAATTTGACTTGGTGAAACCTGCAGAAACTGCTCATTGATGCTTTATCTAATCAGCCGATCATGTGGCAGCAACTCAATGCATAAGTGTGTAGATGTGGTTAGTTCAGTTGTTTATACTTCAGCTGCAAAGTTTAATCAATTAGTTGTCAACTATTTGATTAATCGCCAACCATTCATCAAAATTCTCTGATTTCAGCTTCTTAAATGTGAATATTTTCTAGTTTCTTCATTCCTCTGTGACAGTTAAACTGAATATCTTTGAGTTGTGGACAAGCAAGACATTTGAGGACGTCATCTTGGGGTTTTGGATAACACTGATTGACATTTTTCACCATTTTCTGACATTTTATAGACTAAAAAACGAATCGATCAATCAAGAAAATGATCGACAGATTAATCGACAATGGAAATAATAGTTAGTTGCAGCCCTAGTTTAGACCAAACATCAGAATGGGGTTTAATGTGATCTAAGTGACTTGTCACTAAGTGACCGTGGATTGATTGGTGGTGTTAAGTATCTCGGAAACTGCTGGTCTACTCAAACCACCCTGCTTCATTAGATTAGCGTGGGTCCATCCTGTCTGTGTCGTGGGTTCATGCTGGTGCTGGTGGTCTAATGGTTTGGGGGATATTTTCAAATTGAGCAATAGTTTAAATGCCACAGCCTTGTTGCTGGCCTTGTGCATCCCTATATGACCACAGCCTACCCATCTTCTAATGGCCATTTCAATGAGGATAACGCACCATGTCACAAAGCACACATCATCTTAAACTGGTTCCCCCCCCAACATGACAGTGACTCCAGGGTTCTCTAACGGGCTCCACAGTCACCAGATCTCAATCTAATAGATCATATTTAGGATGTGGTGGAACGAGAGATTCACAGCATGAATGTGCAGCCGACAAATCGGCAGCAACCGTGTGATGCTATCACGTCAACATGGAGCAGTATCTCTAACAAATGTTTCCAGCACCTTTTCAGATCCAGGCCACATTAGAATTCAGGCTGTTCTGGGACTTGTATTAGAACGATGTGCATCATAAAGTGCCCTGGCTTGTTTCAAGGATGATTCAGATTCATCAGATCAGTAAGATTTAGATAAAGGTCAAGGTAATCATGTAGTTATGACATTACGTGTTAACAGTCCCTTTGACAGTCAGCAGCAAAGTACGAACATATACAATTACAGTATCTGCCTCCCTCTCTCCACAGGTACTCGGTGGTGGGTTTTATTGATAAGAACAAAGACACGCTGTTCCAGGATTTCAAGAGACTGCTGTATAACAGGTGACACACACACACACACACACACACACACACACACACACGCAGAGTGATACACACTGCTTCAATCACCTCTACAGGCTGTACTCACTATATTTCTTGCTGCACTTTACATGACAACCCTCACCAAAGAACAGCACAGGACTAGTACAACTAATCTCCTCTCAGCAGCCTTTTATCCTCGTTCTCTCCTCCAATTCTCTGGAGATTTTTGCTCTGCTGAATATAAATGTGAGGTTGAGTAATCCTTGACCAGTCTAATGTGCATTTTATAATACTCTTTACTCGGGTCAAAAGCACGATTCTGGATAGCGGCCAAAAATGTTTTAACGTGGGTGCTAATGGCCTAATGGAAACAGCTTTTTGGGGTTTGGTGTTGTATCCAGAGTCGACATTACAATAAAAAAAAACTGTACAAGGTAGTAGTCATTCAAATGTTAAAATAAAATAAATCATCTGAGCTCTTGCTGATTATAATATTTGGATATGAACACTTGCAACAATGAATTTGGACTGAATTGGGCTGTGATTATGTGTTTTTAAATCAGTAGCCATTAAGTGTTGTAAACCATTAAGTGTTGTAATCTCTACTTGTGCAATTCTACCTTTCTTGTTTCCAGTTCTAACCCAGTTCTGAAGGCGATGTGGCCTGAGGGCAAACTGAGCATCACTGAGGTCACCAAACGCCCACTAACCGCTGCAACGCTCTTCAAAAACTCCATGATCTTGTTGGTGGAGAACCTGGCCTGCAAGGTGACGAGTCAGGGAAAAAACACATTTGATAAACATTACATCCAGGACTGTAAAGAAATTCTTGCTTACCCATATCAAATTCTGAAATAGTGTTCCCGAAGCCCACACAGTCTAGCATGTTGAATTGAGATTAAATGCATGTTCAGTAGTTGTTAACCCACTGTTGCCCTCTGTAGGAACCCTACTATGTTCGCTGCATCAAGCCCAACGACGTCAAGTCCCCTCTACTCTTCGAGCAGGAGCGCTGCCGCCACCAGGTGGAGTACCTCGGGCTGCTGGAGAACGTCAGAGTGCGGCGTGCCGGCTTCGCCTACAGACAGACATACCCTCGCTTCCTACAGAGGTACCCACAATGTAATAATCACTCTAAGCAGCCACATGTCAAAACTACCATTAAAAGAATCACCAGAGCACATTGTGACATCTTCAAATTCCTTGTTTCATCCAAGACAATAGTTTAAAATCCCACATTTTTCGTTGAGAAATTACCTTGTATTTGCACAACTTGCAGGAAACTGCACTTTTGGAACGTGGCATTAGAACTACAACCGACCAGGTCAATTAAAGATAGTTATTGCTACTGGTCAGTCCTACAGTAGATTATTTTAGTTCAGGCTAACTTGGGTAGTCAACTACCCAAGTTATTGTCCTATTTGATAATGTTAGCGATTTGAGTTGTGATTTGAAGATTAAATGTTTGCTTACGGGACTAGCTTTAAAATCTGGGTAGAAGAAGATATCGTATAACACATCACACACACTCTGGAGAAACATGCTGAACCCCTGAAGGATAATATGACAGTTCCTTACTGTAGGGTAAATATGTGTTGTGTAACCGTAGTCGGCTCACATCTAATCTAATCTTGCAGCTAATCAGTTACATCTCCAGCAGCCATCACAAAATAACCCCCTCATCATCATCTTGTGTTTACTGTACTTTTCAGTTTCCTCCATGCATAGTTTTTGAGCAAGAGTGAAGCATTGTTGTGAAACATTTTAATGTGCTGCAAATATAATTTTAAATTTGTAATGTGGTAAAGTAGCAAACAACTCATCAATGACCTGCGTTAATAACTCATGTGTTATTCATATAGAAGCTCAAACATCTGAAATTACAAGTTCATTTGCTTCCCAATAAACACCAATTTGCTTGCAAGACAGGGACCGATAATAGGACCAAAGTCAATATTTAATGGCGTTCATATTTGACCATTATTGTGACATTTCACAGGCTTAATTGATTAATGAAAATAATCATCAGTTGCAGCCCTAAATATCTCTAATCCTGTCCATATGAAGTCTTGCACACAAGAGTGTTTTTGACTCGGCCGAGGCTGACATCAAAGAGAGACAGAAGAGAAAGGGTCAGGGCTAGACTTAGAGACTAGCAATGGACAGGCGCGGATCCTTGGAGTCGCAAAGGTCACCTCATGTGTCTCCGTGGAGGACGAGTGGGAGTGATGCAACGACCCTGGTGTCACTGCACACACCCAGAGAGCTTCACTCACTCACATGCTGTGCCCATTGTGTAACGGATGAGATCTTAAGGTTTTAATTTGTTTTCTTAATGATGCTTTTGGTTACAAGCCCTTACAGTACCAAATATCTCTCTAGAATTTGATACAAATAGCATAATAAAAATCATTAGATTGTTCGGGAACACTTTACTTGAAGGTATCTACATAAGAGTGACACGGCACTCTCATGAACGCATGACACGTTCATGACACATGAACCCTAACTCTAACCCTAACCATAACTTGTCATGACAAAAACCGAATGAAACTTAATGACAGAAGCGTTATGTCATAAATGTTTATGACTTGTTTATAATGTTTATGAAACGTTCATGACAGTGTCATGTCACTCTTACGTAGATACCTTCAAGTAAAGTGTAAACGATTGTTCTTTCATAATGGTCCAAAAAACACACACACTTGTAGAAACCATGATGGTGGACGGAGGATTAAGCAATGAGTCTTTTGCATAACAAGTCATCCGACTCTGTCACTCCGATCACCCCTCACTGATGTATTTGGACTTGGCCTTACATCACAGCCTTGGCAGTGGGTCAGCTGTGAAATGATGGGATACAGTCTGTTAACAAGCACTGGGGTCTTTGGATCTTAGAGGACATGCTGTCATGAAATAGCCTCATAAACAGGATTATTTCAAGTTTTAGTGTTCTTCTATGGTCTGTAGTTTCCAACATGTAAATTCATTGTAATTTAACTAAGGCTGCAGCTAACGATTATTTTCAATGTCAATTAAACTGTTGATTATTTTCTTTATTAATTGATTAAATGTCAATCAGTGTTTTCCAAAGCCAAGATGACGTCCCCAAATGTCTTGTTTTGTCCACAACTCAAAATAGTCAGTTTACTCTCATAGAGGAGTGAAGAAACTAGATAATATTCACATTTTAAGAAGATGGAATCAAAGAATTTTTACTTAATTAATTAGTTAATCGATATTGATTTGATAGTTGACAACTTATCGATTAATCTCTAAATTTAACACTCACCTTTTGATAATATACACTATTTTGATCCAGTAGCAGTGATGGCCTGTCAAATCCACACACATTGCAAGAACCTTGCTTTGTTAAACGAGTACAGGAAGGAATTTTATTACGTGACAGCAGCACAAGCTGTTTCAGGACAAACTCAGCTCCATTACATCGTGCATAATGTTAGTTTACAATACGCATTCCTAAATTCATCAGTTTATGATTGAATTTAGTCTCAATGTTATGACTCTTTTAACAGGTTTCCACAGGTCTTAAAAAAACATAAGGTAGATGGTTGAGAAAAATAATATAAGGTCTCATATGCCAGTCCAATTATAGCACTGAAAAGACTCCATAGAGCGTAAATTGACCCCTTACCTCCTGCGCTTGGCTGTAGGTGCACTATACAGTAATGAAACCATTTTTTCATGTGCTAAATGATATGATATCCATGGCAGCATGCCAGGGGCAAAGTATCACGCTGTCTTGGTAATTAAGAAGATCTATACAGTACTATACATCCTAGGGCCCACTTTTTTCCTCCTTCAGATATAATATGATCTTTACCTAGCCAAAGGAAGAATTTGCCATTATAAACAAGCACACAGGAAACGCATACATTATTCAATCATAAGAAATGAGTCTGGATTTTTCAAGGTGTACTGTATTAGTATGATTTCTTAAACAATGACAATGTTTGTGTTGTTCATTTTGTATAAACCTGATAAAAAGTAATCATATGTAAGTAACACCAATACTGAGAGTCTGCAGCCATGCTAGCGGCTCTGTAAGGTAAATGCAAACGTACAGCTGAGGCTGATGGGGATGTCATTAGTTTTGCAGGAATTTGGTTGTAAACCAAAATATTGAACAAATATATAAACAATTGTGATGTCTTTTGTTTAGCTGTATACTGTTGCATCCAATCATATGACCACTCTGCTCCGTCCTACAGATACAAGATGATCTCAGAGTTTACGTGGCCAAACCATGACTTGCCATCAGACAAAGATGCAGTGAAGAGGCTCATGCAGGGGTGTGGATTTGACCATGACACGGCCTATGGAAAAACTAAGGTCTTCATCCGCACACCACGTACCCTCTTCAGCCTGGAGGAGCAGCGAGTGGAAATGGTCCAGAGAATTGTCCTCTTCCTCCAAAAGGTGAGAGTCTGACCACCTCATAGCCACTTATGAGCTCAAGATACTGACGCGACAGCTTGGAACTGCACTTACTGATGTAATATTGCTCTGAGCCCATGGGAAATTCAGAATTTGTGAAATGTGTGCTGCATTTTACAAATGTACATGGCAAATCTATTAAGCCACTGCTTTATAAAAAGTCTTCCTTTATTTAATCATGGTTTTCCTCTCCATGATTTTGCCTTAAAGGAACACGGCGACTTATTGGGACTGTAGCTTATTCACCGCAACCCCCAGAGTTAGACAAGTCAATACATAGTCTTGTTATTTGTACACCCTGTGACTATACAAATCACAACATGTAAATACGAACATGTTGCCGTTATTTTGTCACTTTTACGGAGCAGTAGGCTAGTTGGAACCGGTTACCTCCCGGATCTGTGCTAGGCTTAGCAAGCGCTGGGTGCGTCAGAGTTACAACACGCACAGAGATGAGAAGGGTATGTATGGACTTGTCTAACTCTGGGGGTTACTGTGAATAAGCTAAAATCCCAATAAGTCGGCGTGTTCCTTTAAATTTAAACCAGTGAACCAACTTAACATCCTTTTTTCAGTGTTCTCATAGAAATTCACCGGCTCCTTGTTCTGCATATCAATAACCTTGGAGACAAGAAATACTCTACTCATATTTGTATTCTATTTCTACAAGCGCTGAGGTATTTTTGGAGCTGCATTGATGGGCGTTGGAATTGTATATCTCTCAGGGTGAATGTCTCTGCCTCTTCTTCTTCTCTCTCTGTTTGAGTTTTCACCCACACGGCTCTTATAAAGTTGTGAGTGGATGCAGCTTTATAATTTAGGATGTTTCCTAGTTTTAACTGTTTTCAAACATTAAAAGTATCTGGTAGTTATGGTTAGAGAGCTAGATTACCCATGTGGGTGTACAGCAGGATTGTGTTTATGCTGTATTATTTTAGCATAGTTCAGGGTTAGGGTTACCCTAAGTACAGACACTTTTATCCAAAGTGACTTACAATAAGCACATTCAAACTTTTTGTAGGAACAAAAAAAGTGTATTTACTCACCATTTGTTGTAGCTCTCCTCAGGCTCTACAAGGCTTATATGGATTGATTAAAAGATTTGAATAAAATGTATTGTCTGGCTGTCTGTACATTGTTTTGGTTTAGTAGCTCAAACGTCCTGTGTAGCAAAACCGCAAGATTCTGAAAGTATGAATTTTAGCATACTTGGCAGCATGGTGTCCCAATGGTTAGCACTGTGGCCTCACAGCAAGAAGGTTCTGGGTTCGAATCCAGGTCGTTCCAGGCCTTTCTGTGTAGAGTTTGTATGTTCTACCCATGTTTGCGTGGGTTTCCTCTGGGTGCTCCGGTTTCCCCCATCATCAAAAAACATGGACTAGGTTCTCCAGGCAGAGCCCTTGATCAAGGCACTGGCTCAGATCTGGAGTTGGTCCCTGGGTGCTGTAAATGGCTCCCCACTGCTCCCTTGAGGGATGGGTTAAATGCAGAGAATGAATTTCGCTACATGGAAGTGTATGTGACAATAAAGTACCTTTACCTTAGATGCATTCCGGCCACTGAATGAATAATGCAGATCTGAAATGATCTTGACGTTGGCCTTGATTAGCAGAATCTTCTTATGTTACCTTTGTTGCACCCCTCTCTCTCTTTCTGTATTTTCTGTTTGTATCTCTGTGTCTTTCAGATAGATTCCAAAAAGCGTCTTTAAAACAAAGCAAAATCAACACAAAGTGTGTTAGTAAGGTGTCGTTCCATCATAAGCCTCCAGCACTGCTTCAGTGCTCCTTGATTCTTCAAATCTGTTGAACTCTACTACACCATTCTTTCAAAAGATTTTCCCTTGGAGAGCGATTCACATCATTTTATTTAGCCCCTCGTGCCCTGTATGAAAGTATCTGCATTAACTATGTTGCTCCACTCCTATTTATTAAAAAGAGGAATCATTCATAGTGGCACTTTTGTTTGATACTGATATTGCTCTGTGACCAGTGTATCATTGGCTGGACTTGTTTTAAAAGATCTGCTATGTGTATTGATCACTGTTTGTGTGTCTCTGAAATCAGTAGTTAGTTAATAATTTGTCAGTGATACGATGACGCCCTCAGGCGAGAATGTCAGTATCTTGGTGTGATAATGGTGCGGGCGCTGACATGCGTCAGATCGGCGTGCAGCCAGAACATTGTCACGTGGATAGATCGGTTTTTGAACGTGGTGTACTGCTGCCTGGCTGTCACATTTAAGATGCCCCATGCAAAACGTCATCTGGACTGACAGGCACGTTGCTCAAAAAACACCTACACCTGTGCACACTCAGAACCCAGATGATGCATACATCATCTGGGCTCCTGAAGCACTAAATCCTAAACCTGGGAATTATGTGATTGACACTTACACATAACACTGTCATTAGATTAGAATCATGTTTGCAGATTCCTCCACATGGTGTTGCTTTCATTCATACCTTTCTCAGGGAGTATCTCCAAGCTCTCAGACATGAAAGGGTTTTCCAGCCAAATTAACTCCTTTAGTGGATGGATTGGTTCACCTTTGTATTGATCTGAGTGACCCTTTGCGGGCTCTTCCCACAGACATACCAGACGACTTCTCCCTAAGGAGGACCCTATCTAGTATCTCCCAGGATAAACGGGCATCGTTAAAAAAGGGAAAGCCCAGAGGAATATCCACCCAAACAAGCATCACAGAAGTGTTGGAGGAAGCGTATTTAATCTTGCCCTCTGTCAATGTTAAGGCCGGGCATGCAGCAGTATGTGCTTCACACATGCATGCTCACTTATGCCATAATATGCACTCACTGACACACCAAATCAAATAGTGGTATGAGAGCATCATTGACTCCTGTATCTCTCTTGCTGTTACTCAAATAAACATCCAAGCCCGAGTCTGATCTGCTGCGCCAAGCAATCCCCTTATCAGCACCTGGCACACCACACAGCCTTGTGCCAGTCGGGGCCGCAGTGCCAGGACTGTCAGCTTGTGACTGAGGCTCAGACACACTCCTTGCAACTCCATTTGCCTCATGGATTTATAATAATACCACTTAGTTTGCCCCATCAAACGACTGAAAACCACAATTTGGGAATCTGCACACTTCCCTAAAAACAGGTTGAGTGGCCCCTTGTAGTGCCACTGCCTGTCCAAATTGGGAGAACATTGTGTCTCGTTTTACCCCTTTAAATTACCATAACCTCTCCTCCTTTCCTTTGAGGATGGGGGAGTATTTGAAGAAAAGGATTTGGTCTGGAGGAGGGTCCTTCACCGCTCCGTTTGAATCCTGCTGTTCTCTCCATCCTTCAATCCATCTTCATGTGCTCTTACTCCCCTCATCTCTCCACTCTTGTTATGCTACAGCCACTCAACCTGCCTGGCCTGAAATGTATTGCAATCAAGGCCGGGTGCATTACCGGTGATAGCTCTACGTCTTCCTGTATGCAACCCTGCACCGACGACACTGAAATATCTGCCTTGCTTGTACAGACCAATCTAAATCATTGCCACTTTAAGAAATGGCAACTGGAAGAAAGGATCACAATGCAGCATAAATACCGATATTCTACATAGGCCACCCCCCCACCTTCCTTCCTTGTTAAAATGAATATTTCATAGATTTAAGCTCAGCCATCCACATCACAATAACTGTTGGCGCTTGTCAGAGCAGCGACGATGACGAGAAGAGAGACTCTTTCCCCCCCCCCCGCCCTCGTGTGTATTCTGAGCCGCCGCCTTAATTGCTTTCCAAAGCTTTACATATTCTCCGTGTAGAGGTAGGTTTATCAGACGTGGCGAGTGTTGTGTCTTGGGTAGACCGCTTTCACAGCGAGGCCACGAGGGGCTTGTCTGAGCAAGAGCTAAATGAAAATGTCTTCAAAGGATAAAGAACCTTATTTTTGTTTTATTTTATTATTGTTTCCCAGTGGATAACTCCCGTCTTGAGGCAATAAATTGTCCAGTAATGACTAAAAACAATTGTTTTTGGAAAATCTGACTGACAAGGGGAGTAATCTGTGGGTAGCTCTGTGCAGCCCTCTTGTGAATAGCAGGCTTCTTAGTGCAAGAATAGCACTGCGTCCTCTCTGCTTAACTGTCCAGAACTGATCTCTCTCCTGCTAGACCTCAGCAGAAACATGATCTCTAATCCTCTGATCCCCTTCTGAACCTGCACAGTGTTTAAGTTATCATCCAAAGCTATCATCTCCACAAAAACTTTACCGGGTGAGAACACTGCAGCAGATTAAAGGAGGATGCTTTACCTTTTTTGTAACAATCATGCTGCTGGATTTTAAAGAGAGGAAATGCGCTTCCTCTGTTATGTGGAAACTGACTTTTTTTTTCTATCTCCTACTATGTCGTCCCTTTGCTATATTCTTCTTATGATTCTGTACTCTGCTATTCTTCGGTGATCAATATTCAAAGAAAAGCCATTTCAGAATAATTTCGTGATGGCTATAGAATCGACTGAGTCTGTTCTTTCTTTCAACGCTGTAGTCTAAAACAGATCCTGCAGTAAACAACACCAAACTCTAAAAGACTGTAACCATGGTCTTTCTCCATGGCAACTGATGTGGGGCTCACAGCCAAAGTTTACAGATTAATTTTTTTTTCTTCTTAGATTTTGCTTCCACTAATTTAATAATATTCAAAGTTCGTATGTGTTTGTAAATTTGTATGTGACATGCTGATGATGAGGCCACATACAGTAAGGTTTTAAACATTTTAATTAATTAAAGGAGGAAGAAATATATATATATATATATATATATATATATATATATATATATATATATATATATATATATATATATATATAAAAACATATTGACAATTCAAGGGTTGCAACTAACTTCAATTAATCTGCTTATTATTTTCTCAATTTATTGTTTGGTCTGTAAAATGTCAGAAAATAATAAAAACTTGGCATCGCAATTTTCCAATGTTTGTTTAGTCCAGCCAATGGTCAAAATCCCAAATAATAATGTATTATTGATTCAGATAGTTGTTTTACTATCATGGAGGATGAAGAAATCCAAAAAATTACTCCCATTTTAGGAGCTACAAATCTTGAGTTTGTTGCATTTTTGCTCAACAATTATTAAAGTTACCCTGGGGAGATTTTCCTGCACAATTTAAAATATTAAAGAAAATGGACTTTGCAGATATTTTATGAAAAAAATGCATTCAACACATTTGCTGACCTCAAGGATGCAAAGGGCAATCTGGGAATTAATCGACCGTTTCAGCTCTCGTCAGTTTTTACTGTAGATATTTCGGATTCTTAGATTCTTAGTTGAGTAAAGAACACCCGTTGAAGTCCACTGTGTATAGATTGTATTGTACAGCAGTAATGGTAATCTACAAACCAGCTGTGCAGATATTTAGAACGCATACATGAACATAATACTATGTGCAAGACCTTTATTGATGCTGTAATGATTAGCCGTATTTCTTTTACTTCATGGTTTAAGTGGGTGGATCTAGTCTACTGTATACATGCTTTGGTTTCTTCAAACATGTTTGAATTGTGTGTGTGTGTGTTACTTTTAAGCTTGTACTGCTGACCATCGGCAATATTCTTCCAATCTATTTTGTCCAGTACCATCTAATTGATGAATGGGCCATCCGGCGCTATTCCATTTAATTTTCAATACTGTCTCTCCTAATTAGACTGTATTGTTCAAGATCACTTTGAACACATTTGTCATATCGTTAGAGTGTTAGCCCAAAGCTAAGACATCAAACTGATGTAATACTGGGAGTTATGATTAAAGAAATCCGTGTATCATGGTGTTACTGGTCACCAAAGCTCTTTATTGATTTAGGATAATGACTGCTGGCCTGTGCCTTAGCCCAATGTCTCTCTATGACAGGCTGTGGCCAGAGCACGTTGCAGCCTCACTAAAATGTGTCACACGCTCTTGATTCCGCCTCCCTCCACCCACTGTGTGCATCGAGCATGTCACTGGAAAACCAGCTCAATATCCCCAGAGGATGTGGAAACTCGGGCGTTGAGCAGCAGATTGCAGTCAAGTGTGTCAATGGTGCAGACCGGCCTATCGGTCTCTCCATGTCGGAATTTGGTCATGTTATTTTTCTTTCTCCCCCCCTCTAGGGGACAACAAGGAGAAGGGTTGTTTTTGTATTGGACCTTTCAAATTGCCAACACTGCAGTTCAGTTAATGGCCTTTTATAAGAGCTGCACTCCCAATACTTTTAGATTAAAGACATTCAGTCGCCAGTAATGGGTCCTCTATGTGTTCTGCTCTGCTCAACATCCCAACCGAAACCTTCCAGCTCTCACCAGTTGTCCTGGCTCGTGTGATGTGTCAATGCTTTTACTCAGTGTGCATTTCAAACCAGCTCTCTGAAAGCTCTGCCTAATTTACCGTAACACTCTGAATACAGTTTGAATTTAAATGAAAGTAACTCTTAACCTTCACAGAGACAACTAAGTCAGCTGCAGCCGGGGCCGGCAGTAATAATCCATTCATTCCTCCCACCGCTGTCACCCTGAACATGTGGGAGAGTCATCTCAGGGGTCGATTAGTGATGAACATGTACAGAAGTTGCTCTTCTTTTCTCACTCTCATCCATTATGTATTAGAGACAGACAGTGCAGCATGGAGGAAACAGAGGATTAGGTCGTCAAGTGCCATTTTGCCAGAAGAGCACCTTTTGAGACCTAAAATAACACAGGATTAGAGGAGCTATTTTTGTACCTGAATAGATGTTGGTTTGCTTGGCATAGACATAAAGAAATCACAGACAATATACAATGTTTGGATATGAATACAGTCTGTGCTTTCTGTCTTTAAAGATTTAGCAAGGCAAAAGCATAAAGGGTGCTTTAACATGGCATGAGCTAAGAAAAATAGCCCTGTTTTCAGCTGTTAGACAGTATATGTTTTAAGTTAATCAAATGCATTTTTTAATCCTTTATTTAGCTTTAGAAGTGGGTGAATTTCCCCAACCCATAAAGGAATGCTTAATCCTTCAGATTTTGGTTAAATAGAGTTTGGAGATGCATGGTTTTCAACAGATAGATGTGACAGAAAATACACACAGTAAGACACGCTTTCCATTACAAAGACTTGGACAAAGGATAGGGCAAAAGTACAACTGATATGAAGGACTGTGACTTTCTAATCTGCCCTTTTTTCTGTATGTTGTTAGTAGAGCAGTGGCAGTTCAAACCGTGCCTGTTGGAAAAAGGGCTGATTGCTTGGCCTCTGGTATTGCTGCATGCAGCTTTCGTGAGAACCGCTCATCCAAACAACTTCACACTCAACACTGCGCTTCGTTGGGTCCTGAGCAATAAACCTGCCGTGACATAGTTACGTCGCCTAGCAAAGCTATATATGTATATGTAGAATTTGCAAACACCTAGGCTATTTCTAGGAACAAAAACGTCCTTTCCAAACATTACATCGCTACTTTGCTACAATGTAACATCTCTGGCTTCGTTTTCTTCATCTGTTTTTGAATTTTATGGGAAAATTCATGACATTTTAATGACATTTTAAAATAAAATTTCCTAAGGTCTGGAAAAGTCTTGGAAAAAAGGTTGCTGTGTAATTTTCATACTATAATAAATATTTGGAGTATAGTTTACAGTTCTGTTTGTGTTCAAGGTTCTGATGGCCATGGAAATGATATAGGTCCTTGAAAAGTCATGGAAAAGTTTTGAATTTTCTTCCATAAAAATGTGTTTGAACCCTGCAGTAGGCTTTTACTCTGTATCCGTTGACTTCCTGGGCACAGATTTCTTAACTTTTTATTCTGATAGGGCTGACCTCAGATTGCTGGATATCCCACATGATTACATAAACTGTAGAGCTTAAAATAAATCCAAATTAATGCTTCCGTTTCTGAGAAAGACAGTGTGACCAGGCTGGCTTGGTGATTAGCTGACTCACCTTCTTTCATTGATCTCGGTGTGATGCAGCTTCTTCAAAAGGCCGCCCTCTTCCCAGTTCAGAACTAATGCTGTGGTGAATCAGTGCTCGGCAGCAGATCATTCAGTTATGACTTTCCAGTTGTTGCTACGTTCCTTTCGTTAATAAGTGAAATTTAATATTAGGAAAATAAGGCCTGTAGTACAACTTAAACACACATTTGCAGCTGATGTGGTTGCAAAGGTATCATTTTGAAAGGACATGAATTAATCGTCTGCTTCCATATTCCAGAGGTGCATGACTTATTTTCTTCTATGCAAATTATTATACCGCCAGTCTCATCAGGTGGAAACCGTCTCCCCCACAGTTTTATTATGCAAATGCAAGAAATCCTTTTTCTGTGCCGTCGGCCACCCCCACACTTTACAAGATTAAATATTCATGATCTTCATCATTACTTTGCATTACACATTGAAGATATTCAGGAATAAGACTCTCGGGCGGTATTGCCTTAAATTTGTGACTGTTAGATATGTGACACTAAATGCACTCTATCACTGATTATTAAAGATTATTTAGGTACAATGTAGTCAAATAAATGTATAAATAATTGAGGAGTTGTGTGAATGTGTGTCTTAGAAAGAAAGAAAAAGCATACAGTAAGAGGGGAGCATATGGTGGTGATTGTAGTGAGGGCGGATCAGGAGTTATGGTTCCCTGGGGTCCCACTTACATCTATAATTCATGTTTTAGAGGGTCTGATGGCCACTCAAACAATGTGTGGTTACAGGCAGGCTTGGGGGTCCTTATTCTAGTCTTTATCCATGTTATTCAAACACTACAAGCACTGACTTATAACAAATAAATATGTAACCATGTATAATGAATTCTAATGATGAGTAATGAAAAAAAATATTTTTTTGTATAATTAAGAAAATGGCAGTATGATGCATTGGAACACACATTTGTGTATTAGCTTCTACAGCAATATGCAGCTATATTATTGCAACATTCTTTACTTTGATTTAGATTGTTACCTCTTGTATTGTACCTCTTTATGGTCAGCTTTTTACCACCGCTGCATAAGAGCTTAAAATAGCCCGGTTAGGGGAGTATAGTCTACTAAATAAAAGATTAAAATCTAGATACAGCAGTTCTAAACATCCCCTCATCCCTTCCTCCAGTGCTAAAAGGGGAACTCTAACTTCTCTCAGTTATTATTAGCGCCGATGGGTCCTGGGACTTCAGCCTGATTCAGGCTGGGTCCAGATGTCTACCCGGATGTCCCTATTTTTGGCCGGTAAACGTCTGGTACCTTCCGTACACTTGTTGAAGGGATATACATTTACAGAGGCATTTTGTCGGGCTTGAAATTCCCAGCCGTCCGGAATACCACATTGATATCTCATGGGACTTTTACTGTGCTGACTGAGGCTACGTTAGGCAAATCATGGTAATGTTAGTTGAGGGAGGGGGGTATTTTAAAACATCTTTGTGTCCTACATACAGTATGTAAATATGCAGGCCTAAGTTTCATTACACACACACACACACACACACACACATATACATACACATACATACACACGCACACACACCTAACCAATCCAACCAACAAAGGCAACGAGTACTAGTCAATCAGAGGCAGAGTAGGGCGGGATATTCCTTCGCCATCCTAGGAAACGCAAATTTGTGTACAGTAATGTCCCGTTCTAATGTCGTGGGAAATGTAGGATCCAGCGTTTCTAGAGTTCTAAAAGTGATTGGTTTTGGCCAATTCTTTTTTTAAGAGCTATTTTTAAGGACCCGTGCAGCAGTTGTGTTCCAAGTGTTATCTACAGAGACTTCATTAATTACAGTACATTTTCATGATGTTGTCCTGTGTCTCCAGGTGTGGAGGGGCACCATAGCCAGAATGCGATATCGGCGGATGAGAGCGGCCCTCGTCATCCTGCGGGCCTACCGACGCTACAAGGTGAAATCTTACATCCGCGAGGTCAACCGGCGCTTCAAAAATGTCCGATCCATGAAGGACTACGGCAGGCATGTGAAATGGCCAACGCCCCCCAAAGTCCTGCGCAAGTTTGAAGAGGCACTCAGGAGCATCTATAACAGGTACTAACATATTTTAGATAACACTACTTTAACTTTAAACGTAGAATATGTAACTTTCTGCCGCTAAGGGTCTCTCAACCAAAACAATGGACGGTAAAACTGGACTTTTGATGACGTTGTGAAGTTGCGTGGAATTATGGGAGTTTTTAGTGTTAAACCAAGGGGGTAAGCTTCGCTTCAGAACGCAAACCTCCGATGGCGCCATTTTGTCATTGGAAATGATTGAGATTTCTCTTGTCACAGCTACCAGAAGACTTACTACTTTCAGACACGTTGCTCACGTCACATTTACGTTGTCTCTGTCAGTTGGAGGCTGCGCAGTAAAGCAAGAGATCACCGGAAAAGTGCTTCTAATAGCCTTCACTGGTCTCCGTCCAGAGCAACGGGGTCTATTGGTCCATTATATACTGTCTATGATTAGAAGCACTTTTCTGGTGATCTCTTTACTGCGCAGCCTCCAACTGACAGAGACAACGTAAATGTGACGTGAGCAACGTGTCTGAAAGTTGTAAGTCTTCTGGTAGCTGTGCCAAGAGAAATCTCAATCATTTCCAATCTTACAGAGACGGAGAGTGTAGGTATATGTAAGGAGATAACATAGACACAGGCTAATTATTGATCACTAACATGCTAGTTAACATTAGTAATTAAACCTAAACAGCTAATGTAAGTCTAAACTGCCTGCGAGCTTCTCCTGTACTATACGGTAATTCCTCTACTGTCTACAGTAAGTCACTTGGTTATGACACAATCGTTAGCTTATTTTTACAAAAACGTCTGCTACGGAGCCATAACGTGAGGTACAAGTTAATGGAGCCTTTTATACATTGTCGTGTTTCTTTATAAATAAACAATGGACAAATAGAGTCTTTAAACGCTTCAGATGTAAAGTTATTTGCAGTCAAGTGACGTAAAAAAAATATGGCGGTCAGTGTAATGCTAACAAGAGGTGATCGCTTTGTAGCAACAAAATGGCGCCATTGGAGGTTTGCGTTCTGAAGCGAAGCTTACCCCCTTGGTTCTGAAGCGAAGCTTACCCCCTTGGTTCTGAAGCGAAGCTTACCCCCTTGGTTCTGACGGAAGTTAGAGTAACTGGAGGGTGAAAGGTTATATGACGCCACTGACAGGCGACTAAAGGAAACGTGCCGTGTCTGAAAATAAAATAACAGATTTCTCTGGGTTTGACATTTGGTGGAAACATTTAGGATAGTGTAAGAACACGACTCATAAAAATATATAACATAGGTATGGTCATTTTTAGACATTTTAAAGCAGAAATGTTACATATTGTACCTTTAAGGGCCCTATCTTGCACTCAGCGCAATTGCTTTTGTACACAGACGCATGTATCGTTCCTATTTTGCACCCGACGCACAGCGGACTTTACCCTCCACAGACGCACGTCGGTTAATTAGGGAATGTATTTGCGCTGCAGGGGGCGGTTCAGCGAAAAGAGGAGGCGTGTTCCGGCGCAAACGTTCCCCAGTGCTATTTTGCAGTTTCAGAAAACAATTCCGCCACTGACCAGGAAAAACCTGGTCTAAAGTCAGTGGTGCTAGTCTAAAGTCAGTAGCGCGTTATTAAGATGCTATTTTAGGGGCGCATGCTTGGCCATAATGTAGCATACGCACAACGCGCATACACTTCTCTCATCTACACGCAGCAGTTCCCATTTTTGCAAACCATACATAATTACAAGGAGAAATATTACTGAAAATGCGCTTCAGGTGTTTGGATAGATCAGGATCCATTTTACAGTACAGTCATCAAAAAGTCGCAGCATTCTTTGTGGCTTGTTGTGTTTTGATGTTGAACTACGGCGGGATCTGGTCCGGGAGTAATGCGCGATGTGCTCCTGGTGGAGCGGGTGGACGGAGATGGAGTGGGGGGGAGGAGGAAGGGGCACAACAGGAGCAGGTGGTGCGTTTGGAGGCCCACGCTCCATGGCTGCAGCAATCCTCTCCAGACTTGAGGAGATGCGCCCGAGAGGAGCAGCAACATCGCCACCTGGCCAAGACAGCCATTTATTACTTTGCCGCATCCCGGACAGCTCCCGCTGAGTGCGCCAGGCAAATCCGCCGTCATAATAGCAATCCGCCATGGAACAAGCGTGCCTGATCTTAAAGGGAATGTGAGATGACGCTCTGATTGGTTATTTTCATGTTACGCCCAAACCACACCTAGCTACTTCAGACCAACCCATTTTAGATTTGCGTCGGGCACAAGAGTCATTTATCCCGCCGGCATAATAGCAACAGCGCCCGAGATCGCCCACAAAGCTATTTGCGTTTTGCGTTTCATACTTGCGTTTCAGATCGTTAAAATAGGGCCCTAAATGGGACTGCTGTACATCTGTGGCCATTTCAAGATTCACGAGCTGCTATATTTGTGCTAAGTGGGTCCTTTTACAGAGTAGGTTCATGGTTAATTCGCTTCATTTCAAAAATGAAGTCAAACTGAATTTAAATGTAAAAAGAAAAACTACTCTCATTCATGTCATTTAAAACCGAGGCAGAGAATCAACCTATTTAAGATAAAGTGGTTTTAAATTGCTTTATTTTGAAGAAAGTCACTTTCCTGAATTGACTGAACTAAAAGTGGATCTGAACACAGGAGAGAACGCATGGCCTCGAGTGTTTTATTGCATCCAGAAGAGTCCGTTTGAAGGAACTTACACATGTTTCCTTCTGCCTGGGGCTCACACTGTGCATTGATTTTTCTTTCTCCATCAAAGACTCATCACCGCTTTTCATCCCAATGTCTGCTTGTTTGCTTTTTTCTATTTGGCACAGTCGGTATATAGCCTTCCTAGAGAATGATGTTGGCTGTCAGGCCGTGTGAGTGAAAGGCCAATAAGTACAGTACAGCTGGGGTTCTCTGCAGTCCTGCTATACCGCCCCGCTGACCCAGCTATCCAGGCCTTGTGCAGAAATCTCAATGGAGAAAGTCGATTTTCCTCTGATCTTAGTTCTCTCTTTGTGTGTTTGTTTGATGTGTTTACCTCCAGGTGGTGGGCATGGACACTGATCAAAGGTCTCTCTCCAGAAGAGGCCCTGCAGGTGAGGGCCAAGGTAGCCAGCCTGGAGGCCCTGAAGGGCCAAAGGGCCGACTTGGGGCTACAGAGAGCCTGGGAAGGAAACTACCTGGTGAGTATGTGGGGTGGAAGTGTGGGTGCATACTGGGTGTACTGTGTCAGCATTCCTTGAGATAAGTGGAGTGTTCTAAAAGGTTTTCTGTGTTTTTTGTGCTCGACAGAAGCGAGACAGCGCTGATACGGCTGCATCGTTCACACTGGTTTCCAGCGAGCTGCAGCGAAAAGACAAATTCATGAGAGTTTTGTTCTCCTGCAACGTGCGCAAGGTAGTAAGAAGGCTTTAACAGCATTTATCCACTCCTAACCACATGCACACACAGTCACAACATGCATCTGTCTGTGCAAACGAATAAACCCAACTGCTCGTGGTTTGTGCCATCCTTCTGCAGGGTGTTTAGATCTGTGTGTACAGTATGTGTGCTCTTATCCTGTGGGGTGACTAATGAGGAGCTTTGTGTTTCCCAGATCAACCGTTTCCACAAGGCGGAGGACCGGGCTGTGCTCATCACTGACCGCCACCTGTACAAGATGGACCCCCTGAAGCAGTACAAACCCATGAAAAGCATCCCCCTCTACAACGTATGGCACACTCTATTCTTCTCTAACAGCCTCCTTTATGACAAACACAGGGCGGCTCATTAGACGCAGGTGTAATAGCATTTTAGTGCAGATTTCCAAAGCGGTTTCATAAATTGTCCTAATAGAAGGACAGATCTTCGAAATGCAAATCCATAAAACACTTTGACGTGTAACAGATCAGAATGAGAATGGCTTATGTAGAATTGCTTTTGAATTTAATTCAATGTTCCACACTTCAAAATGAAACACCATGAATCACATTACCTCAAGATAATGCTGAAAACAGCACAATAGTCTTGTTTTATTTTATCTAAAGTGTAGCCTGAAATGAATTACAGCTAACCAGCTGTCGGCAGCTACAGTTAGCAGCAGTTAGCGTTAGCACATATTCATGGTACCTCGCACATACGATTATGTATTTTTAAGGCATATTGTCTCTGCCTTCCCTGTTCTACCTGTAAAGCACTTTGGGTCAACTGTTGTTCGTTTAAATGTGCTATACAAATAAAATGACTTGACTTGACTTGACACTAATCACGAATCACTTTAGCAACAAGTAAAGCTTTCGGTCCATCAGGAAACTCCGTAAATCACAGCGTCAAGGCAGTGCTGCCGGAGGACATCGGAGGGTTTATGTTTTCTCCATAAAATATGATACAGTTTTACCAAAATCAGTGGTAGTACCGTAAAGCAGTACGCACTTATCTCAGGAGATCGTACCCGCTTGCCAAAGTTACAAGTGCGAGAACAGGTTTTAAGATTATTTTTTTTTAGCATTTTCAGCTTTTATTTTGACAGGACAGCTAAAGACATGAAAGGGGAGAGAGAGGGGGAACGACATGTAGCAAAGGGCCGCAGGTCGGAGTCGAAGCCGGGCCCGCTGCGTCGAGGAGTAAACCTTTATATATGAGCGCCCGCTCTACCAACTGAGTTATCCGGGCGCCTGAAGCTGTTATTTTAAAGTAAAATAAACTTAGCACAAAAAGTAAGGACATTTGTGTTTGGTATATTATTTCTCTGTGGTAACAATGTTTTTTTGTCAATAAATATTATACCGTTGGAAAGCCTGTTTAGTTCCCTTTTAGTTGGTACCCCATTTGTAAGGAACATGCATTTGTGGGATGAGCAGCAGCGCTGAGTATGTGGGTTGCACCCATGAAAAATTTGCCAAATCTTCTCTGCCATTGCCCTTCACGGTCAAGGCCCATTTGCGCTGGTGTCGGCAACACGTGCACTGGAACCTGAACATGTGATGTTCAGTGATGAGTCCAGATTCTGAACATTTTTCATGGCCGCAACCCTCATACTCAGCACTGCTGCTCATGCCACAAATGCATGTTCCTTATAAATGGGGCACCAACTAAAAGGGAACTAAACAGGCTTTCCAACGGTATAAGATGTATTGCCAAAAAGCATTGTTACCACAGAGAAATAATCTACCAAACACAAACATCCTTACTTTTTGTGCTAAGTTTAGTTACGCAGTGTTGCTTTTAAAGACAAAAACGTACTACACGATAAGCAGCAGTGATTTAAACTCTATTCCAATTAACTATTTAATATGGACTATACTCCTTCCAACCAAGTTTTATTACAGTGGCTGGCTCATTATACAGAGACCATAGTGTATATCAGAAAGAGAGCTCTCTGTCTGCTTCATTACAATAAAATGTATGAATTGCCTAGTTTAATTATTGAAGACCTAGTGCAGTAATAGGATTATGTTGAACATGCTTCTCATTAGCTTAAATTTATATAAATGTACAGTAGAGTACTGTACATGTTGCTCTTAAAATGGACAGACTGGATCGTAAAAACTGTAAAGAAATATTTTAGATTAGAGGTTTCAGGAAAGCTTGTTTGAAAGTGGTTGAACAAATATCAGTTTAAATATGGATGAATGGAATACAGTATATCAGTTTTACAATCATCTTGTTGACAGGGAATCTCATTTCATTTTTTTTATCCTGCAACAAATTAGCAATAATTAGAGATACAAGTTTTCTTAAGACGTGCTGAAACAATTAGACTACAACTATTTAGATAATCAATTGACCATTAAGGTCATTTAACAAGCAAAAATAGTAAATATTTGGTTTCTCAAGCTTCTCAAATGTCAGTATATGCTTATTGGTTGTTTTATGTCAAATTATATCTTTGGACTTCAGACGTACTGTTAGTCAGACAAAACAACTAGACATTTTCTGTCATTTTATCGGCCAAACAATTATTTGATTATGAAATATTCATGAGTTGCAGCCCTATTTGAGACTTTCTATCACAAATGTTAATTTTATAAAGCAGTAAGATATACATGATATGATATTCTTGCACTTCTAGTTGAGTTTTACATTCCTCCTGTATATCCTGCTGTATGTGAGAGCAGCTGCAGCAGAGGTGACAGTATTATCTCTGGTTTTCACATCTCACCAGTTATCCTGTGGCAACATGTCAATATGCAAAATATCTCATTCAGCTCTACAATTGGCTGCTTTTACTTCATATTCACAATGTGATAGGCCCATTAAGGCTGCTTCATGCACACAGCACATGAGGCTGTTTCGTGTGTGTGTGTGTGTGTGTGTGTGTGTGTGTGTGTGTGTGTGTGTGTGTGTGTGTGTGTGTGTGTGTGTGTGTGTGTGTGTTTGTGTTTGTGTTTGTATACCTGCTCAGAAAAAGACAGTTTGACGTTTAGGGGAAATATAATGAATCGCTGTCTTGCCAGGCAACCAGCAAAGACTACATGACATCACCAAGTCTACCCGTCCAATAAATAGTTAAGCAAATAACCCCACTGTAAAACCACAACTTATTGTCTTTACACTTTAGTTTTTGTACAGATTAAACAAATAGGATATAACGTGGTAATGAGTGAGTGGTACTGCAGTCGGATTGTTACCAGGCCAGCTGTTTCCCCCGGTTTCCAGTCTTAATGCTAAGCTAAGCTAACCGTCTCCTGGCTGCAGCGTCACATTTAACAGATATATGTGAGAGTAGTATCGATCCTCTCATCTAACTCAAGATTCAAGAACTTTAAGCGCAACAAAATTGCATCAGCTGCAAATGTTGCATTGTATTAAAGACTTAAAATGAGGCATGAATGAGATTAGAGATCATAACTATCAGCGATAAAATTACAGAATCTAAGTAATAAAAGGACAAAATGCAATATGAGTTAAAATACAATAACGATAAAATAGTGTGCAAAACATCCAGTAAAGTGCAGTATGACAGATATGGAGTTATGTGTAACTCTCAGCAAGCACAAAGATGCTAACGGCCAAGTCTCATACTATGGGTGTGGCCAGCATAAACAAATGGGGTTAAAACATTTTGAGGGTGGTGTAATTTGTCTTAACATTCTTATGTCTTAACACTCAAACGGCCCTTTGAAGAGAAGATGACCAGCCAGTGTGTCTTCACTCTGTACAACAAAGAGTATACACAAATGTATTCATGCCGTCGAAGGTAAACTACTGATCATATTTCTGATTGTAACCAACACTCCTAGTAAGCGATGCCACATATTGCTCACCAGGTTTTTGCACCACTGACCTTGGAGGTGAGGCAGAAATGAGACAGGAAGTTAAGGTGTAATGCATTTATCTCCGAGGCAGATATACCCCCGTCGTCTGGCGAAATGAGTGAGATATGAGGCCGGTGTGCGGTGACAACTGTGACGAGACACCCCAGTGTTTAATCTGACAAAGTGACATGTGGGAATTAGAGAGCTTGGAGATGGACACCCAAAGCCTGTATCGCTGCATCTAGAAGCAAAATGAGGAGATGGAGTTGAGACAGATGGTGGCAGACAGAGAGCAGCATGAGTTTAGGAGATTCTTAGTTATTGTTCATTCAGAGAGAGTGAGTCACACACACACAGCACACACACACACACACACACACACACACACACACACACACACACACACACACACACACACACACACACACACACACACAGCTGATAGATGAGGCTCAGTCCCATACATATAGCATATGGAGAGCCGTCAGCGTTGTTAAAGAACAAGGCGGGCACAAAGTATGGTTTGCAGCTTTCATACATTGGCAGTGACTCAACAAGATTAGTTCAGTACAAACACATTAAAACCAAAAGATATACTGAAGGGTAGAGACATTTACAGTGACCTCGCTTTTAAACCCTGAAACAAAAATGTTTGTGTCTGTTTTTTTAATCTTAAGAATTTGTTGTATTTTTAAAAGGGCTGTACTCGATAATCAGAGCATTAATACAGCAGAAAACTACTGTTTGCCATGTAAAGATATAGTGGAGTAATGACGTCACACCCCCTCTGTGTGTGTTGTAATCTGAGCTTCTCTGTTCTTTATTTTGATAGTTGGCTGCGCGTGCATGTTAGGGCCTTTTGCGTCGGTATCGTACGCCTAAGGGCTGTCACAAAGTGTGTAAGAGCTGTGTGGTGCAATCCCTGACCACTTTCTGTTTGTATTTCGAGTACAGCACCTGTTAAAGTTGGTTATATTCTATATTTCTGTTATTTTAAACAAATCCCTTTTAAACACTATAACCAACAGGGAAGTATTGTGAAGTCTGATATATCTTCTTTCTCTGTGTCCTAGAGCTCCATTGTTGTCCAAAAAACATTAAAAACACATCAATGAGCCACACTGTTGCACTGGGTGACATGTTCCTTCTTTACCATGAACACACACACTGTAGTTTTTTTTTTTTTTTTTTTTTCACTTAATCCCACATACACCTTAAATGTGCTGTAAATACACACTAGAACACCAAATGTGGTTTAATCAACTGCTGAAAATAGTCCCCCACAAGTGCACTATTTCCTCCTGTTTGATTGATAAAAATGACAATGACCAGCTGTTGTAGTAAATTACAGAACCTTTTTTATTTATTTATTTACATCGTCAGTAGGATGTAAATCTTTAAAACACAATAGGTTTCATTTACTAAACAATTTAATAAAAGTGTTTTGGTCTTTTCAAATTTGTTGACGGTGAGATAAATATAGAAAATGGCCAACCTTATCATTTAACAGCAGTCATCCTTTTAGTCCCCATCGTATCACTGAATGTAACCACTGCCCTGCTGTATCTGTAACACCGCGCCTTTTTAAATGTCAAGCTGAGTGGGTGAGTGAAAACGAAGAAGTGCAAAGGCGGGTGAGAAGGAGGTTAGAGAGAAAGAGGGGCGAGGAGGAGGAGATCGAGTTGTAGGCCGAGACCCACGGCAGCATGACGCGGAGCTATCGATCGGCAGAAGGTCACACAGAGGGGGAAAGCAGTTAGCTCATTGTTGAATAGCACTGATAGGCTAACACCACAGCATCCCTCTTGGCTGCCCTGTACTGTGTATTTACATGCAGGGCAGCATGAAGGCTGATAGATGGCTCGTACTACAGAGAGGAGCCTACTACTGTGGATTTACATGCCAATTAATGCCTTTGCAGCAGAAGTGGGATAGTTGCACTGTACGTCTTTTTTGCATAAAACAAATACTGATGAAGAAATGGTGAATTATCCATCATGCATCAGTGACTCATCTCACTGCTTTTCACCATTTTCTTTGCATTTCATTTTCTATTCTTGCCTCCACCCACCCCCATCTCACCTCTCTCCCTAGCTAGTGCTGTCTTTCCCCTCTCTCCTGTCTCTCCTCTCTCTCTGCTGCTGCTGCTGCCGCGTCTCTCTACCCGTTGTTGTCATGCCAACTTCCCGGGAGACAGCGTTGTCATGGATACCGAGCGGCAGGGCAGATCAGCTGATGTCTGGTGTCGGTCAGGCATGTGCACAAATCGGTCTCCTGTACGTGCACTCTTTTCCTTCCCTTTTTCCCCTTGTTTGTGGTCCCCGAGGCTCTCGTTCTCCTCGCTCTCTTCCTTGCTGTGTGTGTTTTAGTTTTTTCACGTTCACCCGTTGATCTCTTCACTTAAGTCTGTTTTTTCCTTCCATCTACCACCACCCACCGCTGCAGGGTGACCATATAGACTTTGTTTGTAAAGATAAATTCTATAAATGTGCAGCCATGTAATGTTATTCTTAGGGCCATGTTTTTTCATGCACTGGTCAATTTTTAGATTTTGGGCTATTTTGCTTCAATAACTTTTTCATAATTCTTAACTAGTGGAAATAAAAAGAAAACAAATACACGTTTAGGTCATTATTTTGCTACAGTGTCTTATTTGCGTCTGTATAATTCTCCAAAGGGTATAGTAGCTAAGGATTTGATTTGAAATAGTGTCTGTAAATAGTGGTTTCCAATAAGAATTTATGGATTTTTAAAATCCATATCTTTTAAAGTTTTTTTTTCTCGTACTCTGAGCCAGAAATCTCCACATGCAAACTTTCTAGTTTCATTCGTATCTATATTCTGAAGGTTTTTACCGAGGGCTTTGTTCATATATCATTCAGAACCTGATTTATATTACGGTAACCCTCAAAACATGGCAGCGTTTGATTTGAACTTTTGTTGAAAGTATTTTCTGATTCAGGGAGTGATAAAAAGAGTTCAAAATTCTCTCCAAAAAACCTTTGACTCTAATACGTCAACAAATTGAAACAAGAATTTTGAACCTGGCTTTATCCAATGTTTAGATTTCTGTTCTGGAAATGTATGCACATTAGCACATATTTAATAAGATAATGCATCATTTGCATATTTAGAATTTTCAGAAAACTTTATTTTTAGAAAAATTATTTCTTAATGTTATTAATCAACTTGGGAAGTTTCATGATGAAATCCATTAGTTAAATATTTGACCCTTCCCCTCACCGTATCTTCTCTTTACCAGCTGGTAGAAAAAAAACTGTGTTGGCTGTCTGTAAGAAGCTCCCAAATTATAAAGAAAAACACTGTGTAGATCAGAACTAGAAGGTGATGAAGCATACATGTGTTAATACATTCATACATTTCAGAGGAAATTTGCAGGGCTATTGCTATTGCTATTCTTTACTGGAAACATCACTGGTTTGCTCACTGGTGCCCTCATAGCCTTACAACATGAATGGCTGCACAGCATAGCTCATTATATTCATTTAATCACAGAGCCCACACCCTTTGCTTCTGCTGCTTTTTTTCCCCTTCTATCTTTCCAGGACTGTTGGGATGTGTTATATAGCCAATAAGTTGTTCCCATAAGAATACACTGAGAGAACCTGCTGTTGTCCTCATGACAACCGCAGAGCAGAGTGGATCAGACCAGAGAGCACTTCACAGAAACCATTGTGGTCCAGCCTGCACATTGTCAACTACACATTGTAAATGTGTTTGCTCACAAGTGCTTTTACCAAAATACACCCACTGGCGTTCCTTTTTGGGAACATAGCATTTCTAAATGCAAATGAGACATTAGCAAACAATTCGGTGCAGTCCTCCTGAGTCAAACAGAAACTATTTGTTTGGACTTTAAATTGTAATGTCCTCCTTGAGCCAGTCAGTGTGATCTAAAAAAGACATAACAGAGCTGTGAGATGCATAATATTCCAGCATTTCTTTCAAACATATTTAGTAGTGAAAAAGAAAAAGGCATCAAGTCAGTTTTGTCAGTATGTGAAAGTCTGTGATCGCTAATCCCTCGTTTGACCCTAGATTGAACTGCAAGTCCTTCAGTTTTAAAGCTTCAGCAACCAAATCATTCTGGCAGTGTCAGAAATTTAGGACCACATGTGATTGCTGCTGTGAACCTCATCTACAAGCCATCCAGAAAACACTGACTGATGCAGCATTTTAAGTGCAAATTTTTAAATATTTCTTTTTTAAACGTGAGCCTAGCAGATGAACAACACAGGTTGATGACCCATCATCTCTGTCAGCATTTCTTTACGATTTGCACCATAACTGGCTGCATCAAACTAACCCACTTTAGTTAGTCGATTAATCATTTTGTCCATAAAATGTCAGAAAATGCCTATCACAATTTTTTTTAAGTCCAAGGTGATGTACTCAAATCCTTATTTTGCCAAATGTATTCAGTTTACTATCACATAGGACAAATCAAAGCAGATGACCATATTGCACAATCTAACAAATTTGATATTGTGTAGTCAGACACAGATTGGGAAAAATATTTTATTAGACCCATCTCACTCAGTGTTGCATACAATAAGCAACTATTATCTCAGTGTAGGAGACTAGTTATCAACACAAATTAACACAAAAAGATTAGACTGCAGTAGTGAAATGTATCCTCATCCTCAAGTTGTCTCAGATTGGTGTGGGTCGGCCACGCCAACACTTGAACAGATGGCTGGGCAAATAAATGCCTTGAACACATTTCTTATGGTAAAACTGATTTCTTGGCAAATGGAGACAAAAAAAAGACAAGGAAACGAATCAGAATGTCTCATTACCCAACTCATTAGAACACTGACTGTCGCTCCAATCAATTAGGCCTTTAATATAAATGTAAATGTAATCGTCTCCATGTAATTAACTGCGGGTGGATTGCTAGACGGAGAGGCATGGCTTTAGGCTTTAATTCATGGTGATTACGTGAAGTGTTTGTTTCCGAAGTCACAGGCGTCATGTTGGAGCTAAATAAGCTAGCTGGTTGTTTAGCCGCCGGAAGCAAACCGTCCTCCCTCCCCTGTGTCTCAGTGTTTCAGTCTGGTGAGTGGATATTAATGTACCTGACTGGCTGCCCTGTGGCTGTTTCCTCAACATGCACTGCCGCATTTCAGCTCAGAAAGACAAATTAAGGGAGAAATAAATGGCTTTCAAGCTAAGTAAAGGAGATGGAGAAAAGCTAGATTTAAAGGCAGCGAGATAATAGTATGTAATAGAAAGGAATGGGGGTTAATGAGCTCATTTTCCTCCTGAGGTTTGTTGAACATATCTGTTTCTTCCTGTTGTGTCTACTTTGAAGACCTGTAAAGCTAAACAACCCAACCGCAAAAGTGGGATTCCCCTTTTAGCCTGGCTGCTCTCCATTGCTATGTCGTTTGGGGGGCTCTGAGTGGAAAAATTCGATTGGACCTTCGGGATGCTAATCAATAAATCTTTATTGCAAGTGCTGATTTAAACCTTGAGTGGGAGAAATCCCATACACCACCATACACCAGATACTGAGAACACCACAACGGTGTTATGTGTTTGCTTTGGCTCCGTTTTTACAAGAATTTCAGTGTGAAAAGCTCTCAACACAAAGTGGTTTACTAAAACTTAATGCAGCATGCCAAAAGACGGTACATCTTAAAGTAGGTAATCCATGAGGCGTCAAGTTATTCACAACATTGTACATGTTTATCATTTTAATGTTGTGCGGTTTCATTTGTTGATAAGGCTATTATACTGATATTATACTATCAGTTTGGGCTTTTGACAATTCCAATAAAGTTTATTTAAACAAGACGACAATAACGTTGCCAAAAGAGAAGCATTGCTTTGTGCAGTTCTACTATAAACAGAATGTCAGAGGAAAGAAATTAAAATTTGGAGCTGCTGGAAGATTCAGACAAAAATAGAGTCCTCAAAACAGCGCGCCCACGTGCCGAGGCTTGGTCCTCGACGTGGCGTCCACTGGTTTGGTTCCGACCTGTGGCCCTTTGCTGCATGTCGTCCCCCCCCCCTCTTTCTCCCCTTTCATGTCTGGTTTGTCCTATCAAAAATAGGGGCCTAAAATGCCAAGAAAAGAAGAAGCCAGAAATCCACAGTAAATGGAATTCGACTTTATTATTTTCACGCGTGCTTTTCCTCCCGTAACATGTCAAAATGTCTTCTGTGAAAAAGGCCTCTTTAGTAAATTTGAGATTTTCTAAATTCTTACTGACGAAACCTTCTAATCGCGCCAAAAGGAAGGCATGGCTGCGGCATGAGCACCAACACTTTAGCCATCAAGCTGCACACAACCATAGTAGAGTTAGATGTCAAACGTTGTAGAGGAAAAAAATAACATAAGCAGTACCTTTTTATTACTGTATCAAGGTGTTTCTTCTCCCACTAAAGGAAAAGATCTGCCGAATACTCCAAATTCCTCAGGTCCTCCCTTCACTTCCAGTGGAAGTTAAACGTGATGAGTTGTAGCCTGGTGCAGCAGCCCCAGTGAATTAATGTTCTCTGGGGGGGGGGGGCAACTCAAATTCCCTGATATGCATGTGTGTATGTGTGCTGTATTTGTGTTTAGCTACAGCACAGATGGGTATGTGATGTTTCTCAACACACATTTCTGCCTTTTCACATGTTTGCGTTTCTCAGCAGACTCTATGTACATGTTTATTTGCGTTTAATTGTGTACCCTCTCTGTCTCTCTCTCTCTCTGTCCCAGGTGACGGGAGTAAGCGTGTCCCCTGGGAAGGACCAGCTGGTTGTGTTCCACACCAAGGACAGCAGGGATCTTGTGGTGTGCCTGCAGGGCATGGTGCCGGCCAATGAGAGCCGCATCGGAGAGCTAGTTGGCACCCTACTTAGCCACTTCAAGAGGTAAGCAATGCGGGAAACAATGCGGGAAACAATGGGCAACAAGCGGTCACTCGTTTATCTACAACTTGACATTTTAAACCGTTGGAATGATGTTCAATGTCCTGAAATGCTTTAAAAACACAGACTGCCAATTTAAATGACCTGTGTTTGACACCAAGGGGAAGGTTGAGAACCCCTCGTGTTTTATTAACTGCGCAGAGAAAATCGCTATAATTATCAGCATATTGTTCCCACTTAAACCCAGTGCACTTCATTTAGTTTAACTTCCAGCAGTATTACAGAACAATATGTCATTTAAAATAACTATACCATTTTTGGAATGGTGAAATAAACTTCTCAATTGAAAAAAAATGTCACATCCAATAGTATTGACCTCTTGCAGGAGGATTATGGGGCAGATAGAGTCCACGGTCACAGCTGTCCTCACTTGAACCCTAATTTTCATTTAATCTGAGCTCAGAGATCTCTCCAGGACAGGCTACTGTGAAGGCTAGCCTTCATGTTGTTTCCAACCTCCTTAAAATAGAAAAAAAGAGAGATAAAGTCCCTGAATCCTGCAGTCGCTTTCTCTTCCCTTCAGATTCACTGAAGGACTGTGCCTTTTCATATTGCTCTTCAGATCAACATCGAAAACCCACTCTATATACTTTATCTTAAAGACATTGAAGAACGGGCCCAGATAACAACCTATTGAATTCATTTACATGCACATTTCAAATACAGATACATCTTGTTAACAGTATTGCATGTATCCTTGTTTTATTTCGTTGAAAGTAAAACTAGTGGATACACTGAGATGTGGATATGAGGAAGTATCTCTTACTTAAGCTCAATTTATTTCATTTTAGCTCAGTTCACATGAGGTTCTTCTTACTGCAGTAAATCTGCTTGTCTTTCCCACTTACCATCAGGAAATCCAAGCACCCACCCACTTGCTTTAACGCCAGGCTTGGTGTCCTCACTTCACTCCTTTTTTCTTTTTCTTTTTTTATGTTTTTATAAGCAGCTTACACATGGTTTAGCTACTCATCAGCGGGACACTCTTGACTCCTTCAACTGATTTGTCTTCAAAGAACCTTAAAGCTTTAGTGCGTAACTTTTTGATATTAACGAACGTCCGTTACATTCAAGCTGTCGCCAAATCAGTTGCTACAAAGCTAATTAATTATCGGCTCCACACATCTCTCTCTGTGTTTCTCAGTATGGCTGTGTTCAGAAGATTGTGGCATCCGGTGACTTTCCTGCACAGAAACTCGAGTGAAGATAATTACCTCTTCTGAAGAGTCCATCATGTTTTTTTAAATCCTCGCGGTCACGGAAGGCTTGTATCATGTGGACGCGCCAACAGTTTTTGTTGTCATTACTTAGAATTCCTCATGGGGGCGGCAGAAACTACACACTATAGCTTTAAAAGAAAAAATCTAAAGTAGCTCATGCTAAAAGTGTATGATTTCATTCATTCCACTTTCATCCTGTGTTTTATTCTCAGAAGGGGAGGTCTCTGTCAACTGCGCTAACATTGACCTGTATACATATACTGTACATAAATGGGGAAAAAGGAAGAAAAAAAATGCTATTGAAATGTTAGAAAATCCTCACAATATTAAACATCAGGAGACACATAGTTTGGCTCAACAGATGTACATTGCTGGGATAAAGCCTGACATCCGGTGCATCTCCCACACGCTGAATGTTCCTCCCATCTCGCGAACTCTGCTATCCATGGTTAGCGCCGCCCTGGACGGTTCTGAATGGTTTAAAGAAATACAAATACTGCATAGAGAAAATGCTCTAGTCGAACCTTTTGTCCCAGTGCTCTTCATTTGACTGATTGGAATCGATTGGACGTTAAATCCAGCTGTTGATGCTCAAAATAATTAGAACCAGATCAAGGAGTCAAAAAACAAGACGTAATTTGTTTGCAGATATTTAGATCACTCTATACTGTGATTGCTGTTTTGATGAAGCATGTTTTTAGATCACTTACTTTGCTCATTTCACTGATTATTGAATTGACTCTTCCATTGATTGTGTGTTCATGTTTGTCTCTCTTTGCGCATGTTCTCTCTTTGCGCATGTGATTGTGTGGGAGAGAGGCAGAGACGCAGACAGGGTTTGTGTCGGAATCTGCTTATCTTGGTGTGTATGCGCGGGCAGCTTTGCCTGTGTGCGTGTTTGCCCCATTCTTGCCATTCTGTGATGGTATCTTGTTTCATTGTGGAGCCCGTTTTCTCTGGAGGTGTCGGGCTGAGAAAGGGCTCCACTGGGCCTCCTGTAATGACCCTTCATGTGCTTCGAATACCGGCTCATCCATCAATCCAACGCTGGCAGAACAAAAGGCGCACCAGCATGTGCAAAAATGTGTGTGGGTTGTTGTGACTGCATTAACGTGCCTGTCTGCATGGGGAGAGATTCTTGAGAGGCAGTCTGCATGCCTGTGTTTGTGCATCCGCACAGTATGATTATTTTTTTTTTAATCATGCAGTGTCCCCACTGCTGCAGCTCCCTGTAGATGTGGCTTTAACCTTTATCTCTCCTTCAACATGCTGCACAGTGCACAATATGCACAATAGCGAGCAGGGAGAGGGGCAGCTTACAGCAGCAACAAAGCAACACTTTATCCTCCTCAAAGTGACAGTGAGGCCAAAGCAGAATGACACTGCCGCTGGGAATAAACCCTCTTCTTGTCATAGCTGTGTCCGGATACTTGAGTTTCCGTGGGGCGTGATTTGTTTTTGACAGTTTCCACATGTGTTTGGTGTTAATCTGCTTTATCGTGTTATTATGAATTTAGAGTGGTTGTGTCAAAGCTGCCACATTTCAGTGTTTCTTTTAAAGCAGAAACTTATCAATACCCCACCAAGTCACCAAGTTGCCTCGAACTGAAGTGATTCAGAGATTTCAGCAGCGCATAACGATGGATAACCCTCTTATCGGCCATGACGCACCAGTCTAGATTCAGAAATACTTAATTCTTATTTTGCATAAAAGGGAAGGAGGGGGGGGGGGATTAGATTCCTAGCCTCCCTCCTCCCTTTCTCCCTCTGTCCTTTTTTTTCCCCTCTCCCTCTTTCATGCCTTATTTCAGCTTCCTATTTTTGACTATCTCCCCTTTGTACTAATCTCAGTCTCATGAAACCCCTACGGCCCCCCCCCTCCATTTCCTCATCTCTCTCTGCCTCTATCTCAGTCTTTCCCTCTACCTCCCCTGGCTCCCCCTACTTAATTTTTGGAGAGGAGGCACTCAAATATTTATGGCTGTGCTGCTGATGAGGCCTATATTTAGATGAGACAGAGCCGTGTGTGTGTGTGTGTGTGTGTGTGTGTGTGTGTGTGTGTGTGTGTGTGTGTGTGTGTGTTTCTTGACATGTGCCCCACACTGCAGCACTCCCACCGTCTGCTGCCAGGATAGCAGGTCAGACACTCTGCATCTGTCTCACACAAACACTGGAAAATGTTCCACCCTCTACTAGTGAGAAACTTTTAGTCTGTATGAAATAGTCTTTATTAGGGACAAGCCTTTATTCCTAATGTTCCCAGGTGTTATGCGTAGATTTATCATGTTCTATTAAGATGTCTCCCTGGCTCGATCTGTTGCCTGATGCATGGCAGCTTCACATAGTATAGTATAGTACATTTCTAGCGGGTTATTTCTCTATCAAACACTTGCTTCACACCTTTCCCACTGTGATCTGAATGTAAAAATAGCTCAGTGTTGAATTATTCATCCACATCCTCAATTCTCACAGGTGGTTCGCTGCAGTTTAAAGATGTTGCTTCATCAAATGCAACAAGACCTGATACACTTACACGCAGAAATGGTCTTGTTACTGAAGACAAATGTGACGTTAGATATGTTTAGATCATGTTAACGTTTTGCAAAATGTGTTTACAGCACACTTTCTCTCTCTACTCCTCTCTCTGTGTGTCAGTTACGACCTCATGACAAAGTTGCCCCATGACCCGACACTTGTAAATCCCTGGTTCACCTAATCTCCTCTGTCTCCCTGTTAGTTTCTCTGTTGTGTAAGCCTAGCAGCTTGAGTTGGTTTCATAGAAAAGCAGTGTGGATTGTTTCTGTAGCAACAGCTTGGTTTAGGCTCCACCGCTGCTGTCAGTGTCCACAGTGACTAATGAAAAACCCTGTGCAGTAGATTGATTGTGTGTGTTGTGCGTGCGTGCTTGACAGGATTTTATTAACCCGTGTGTCCTCTGTCCTCCGTGTGTTTTTGGTGCATCGAGTAAATTGAGAGTTTTAGTGCTGAAATGGTTAATTGATTAATCGATGGACAGGAAATGTATCGACAGCAATTTTGATATTGAAAAAAACAATTATTATTAGTGGCAATACAGTGCCTGACTTCAGTGCGGATACTCAAACTACTTTACCTTACATTGTGAAATATAAACATAAAAAAAAAAAATCTTAATGTTACATTTTGTTCAATCATAAGCAGCTGTACTAAACTTTGCCTCAGTGATAATAATTCTCAGAGGGTAACATGAAAGGGTGAAACACTTAAATCAAGAAATCTTATCAAAGAATAAGTAAACAACATGAGAAATATTAGCCGAGCCAACATGAGAGCTTTTAGTACTTGACTAGTCTATATCCACAACCCTCCACTTTGCCCCGTTGATGTCTTTATTTTCGGACAGATTTCCGTCACCGTCCTCCTTCTTTGTGTTGGAATTTTAAGCTCCGGTGAATTTGATTCAGATCTCTGCAGGGTAAATCCAGACAGCTAGCTAGACTATCTGTCCAATCTGAGTTTTCTGTTGCACGACTAAAACAACTTTTGAACGTGTTCCACCAAAACAAGTTCCTTCCAGAGACTATTTTGCAGCTGCACCGGGGCTCCGTGCAGGGCTTAGCACCACCCATGACGACTGTGATTGGTTTAAAGAAATTCCAATAAAACAGAGCACGTTTTTCTCCCATCCCAGAATGCTGTGTGGACTAGCCAGACCTTTCTCCGCAGCGCTGTGGAGGAAGGTCTGGCAAAGCGAGACTAGTACTTGACAGATAACGGACACATGTTGAGGTTCAATACTCAGCTGTGATTTTGATAAATCATTTGAGTCCTTTATTCAGCAAAAATGGCAAACATTTACTCAGCTTTTCAAAGGGGTGCTTTGAGCTAAATTCTAATGTCAGTATGCTAACATATGCACCGTGACAATGCTATCATACTGATATTTAGCAGATACAATATTTACCATGTTCATTAAAGGTGCTCTGTGTTCAGGGGACAGGCAGTTAGCGGATAGTGACATGTTTGCTGTATGTTACAAAAAATGTTGTAGCCTAAAAAATGTGTCACATCACTTAGAGCACCTTTAAGTGGCATTAGACACAAAGTACAGCTGGGGCTGATGGGAATGTCATTAGTTTTGCAGGTATTTGGTCACAAACCAAAATATTGGATAAATTGATATTTTGGCCATGGATAAAAAGTCAGGGGATTACAGAAGGTTTTGCAATTCATCCTAAAGGGAAGACATGAATGTCTGTACAAAACGTAATGGAAATTTATCTAATAGTTGCCGAGATATTTCAGTTTGGACCAAAGTGGTTGTCCAACTGACTGACTCACTGACAGATATTGCCATTTCTAATCTTGTGTTTCTTATACCAGCAATAATTTTGCGACCCTTTACATTCATCTCTTGGGCCTGTGGAGAGTTCCCAGGTGGGGAACCACTGAATTAAGAGATAATTAAATGAATCAAAGTTTGTTGCAGCCCTTGAGGATTTATTCTTAACTGTAAAATGTCCGAATCTGTCTCTGTGACAGATGTTTATAGATTCAAATTCCTCATATCTGTCTTCAAGCATGGCTACAACCATTCATATATTTTCTCTGTCTTACTCTCCTCTAACCTCCACCACTGCCCTTTGTCCTTCTCTACCTCCCTCCCACTTGCTCTCATTCTTCCTCTCTTTCACCCTCACCTCCTCACCCACCCTACAGTATGAGTCAGCAGTAGCGTGCTGCACATGAAGCACAGCCCTTCATTGATCTGAGATGCGGTCATATTTTGTTTCTGCCATTGCCTCCTGTCCCTCTTTCCCCTAAGACCTGCATGTTTAGCTTCCCTCCCCCACCCCCCATCTGCTCCTGACACTGCAGAAAGATTTTGGGGAAGTGCTAAGCCGGGGACTGCTTCAGGGGAAGAAAAAAGTGGATTGAGAACAGAGGAAACACAGAAAGTGTTAGTGAGAGTGTGTCAGGAACAGTGAGCTAAGAGGGAGGGAGGTGAGATCATGGAAGAGATTGCAAACAATGCAGAATGAATTCTAGAAGGAGAAAGAGATGTAGAATATGTTGAGGATTAAAAGATGTACACTTGTATTGATCTGCCAAGAAACAACAAATCTGATGTCCTTGTGGTTCAGGTAACCCGTCAGGAGTCAGATCAATCTGCAGTAGTAAGAGTGACTGCAGACATGTTGGCGTCATACTAGTGTATTAGATTGGCACATGCCTACCTGGAATTGTGGTAAAAATCCAAATTTCTACAACAACACAAATTTCAACACGGTGGCAAATGGTTAGCTGTGATGTGAAGTACATGGGATAAAGAAAATCGCTGGTATGGCCCTTTTAGTTAAAAGAAGGCCATTTATTCTTTTTTCTTATTTGGAAGAATCTGTTGCTCAGTGTTTTAGCTTCAGAGAGAGTAATAATTATTTAAAAACCAAAAACTGTTGTTAAATAAATGTTTCAAAGTTTATTTTCTGTTATAGCTGGATATGGCACTAACATTATAACCGTAAGATAAAAGGAGCATGAGAGAGAGAGAGAGGTGATAAAAAAACAAAGAGAGAAAGCCTTTGTCTTCCTCACCAAGGTCACCTTTTCTGCTGAATCAAATATTTCCGACTGATAGAAGCAGGCTTCTCCTCTCTCGCTCCATCCCTCCTTCTCTATTTCCTCTTTCTCCATTTATCACCCTCCCCACTGCTGCTCCCTCCCCCTCTTGTTTTTCACTTCACATTCCACTTCTCCTCCTGTCTCTCTCTCTCTCCCTCCCTCCTTTCTGGGGCGCTGCGGATGCAGTTCCCATGGCAACCATTGGATCCATGTTTTGTCGGATACGTATGCGACCCATTAATAACCCTGCTGGCTGGAGATAATAACAGCAACATCTTGTCCCTGACCACAGACAGAGGAGCAGAGACACATGCTAACAAAACAAACAAAAATATTGTAGAACAGGGAAAATGTGAGAGGAATATGAAGATTAGAGAGAAAGAGAGATGGATGGAGGGATGAAATGTGTGCCAGAGAAGATCAGCACAAGCTTGAATTTTAACTTTACTCTGCAAACAATTAGAGCAGGATATCAGTCCTCTATTCATTTTTGTTTGGTGTCCGTAGAAGTTGGAACCAAAATATCTGTAATCTTCTTTACAACTGCTATTTTTAGACATGTAGGGACTTGGCTTCTTCTGTTAATATAAAAAAGGGTTTTGCTTTCTCAAAGTAAGGTTTTAAAAAAAAAAAAAAAAAAAAGAAGTATTGTTTGGTATCAAAAACTAGGTATTTTATTGGCACTAGTACAGACAAAATACGTTTTATTTGTGCAAAACTTGAGCAGCCTTCTGTTTCAGTCACCATAGGGTCTTAATCTATCTGCATCTGTCGTTATATAACTCCCAATTTGCAAAGTCAAATTGCAATGCAAGTTCACAAATTCTCCCAAACACATGAAAGACACTCGTACGCACACTCAGTGTCATTGTTATGTAGGCCACCGGGGAGTCCTGCTCATCTGATTGGCACTGTGCTACAGTCTGGGGGAGGACACTGGCTGGCTGGAGTGATGGATGGCGAGTGGCCAGGCCAGCGCGTGCATGTGTGTGGACTGAAGTGATGTGTTTGTGTGCTGACTGTGTGTATTTACACAGTCAGCACACAAACACATCACTGCAGTATATTAGAGATAATATCCAAAGGTGTGTAAAAGTGCAGCATGTGTCCGAGGTTGCGTATGAATGAAACAGTGTGAATGTGCAGCTCAATCTGACCTAAATTTCCACTTCAGCCAGCCCCAAATCACCGCCAAACAACCTTTCTCTTACACACAAGGACAAACCTACTCAGCAGAGTGTGTCCACCTTGCTAATAGCACCATGTGTTTTATTTATTTTTTCACATATAAGCTCAGACACTGGCGCAAGCTTAAGTAACAAATCAGTGTTTTCCCTAGGTTTGTGGAAGACTTGGGTGCACATATTGGTGGGGGTTTCGGGGTCCTCCCTCAAGAAAATCGCTGCTTGGGTGCTGAACGAAAAACAGATGACTGGGTGGAATATAAAGCTTCATAGTCAACTAGTGCTGAAACAATTACTTTATGACACAACTGTTAATATTATTGATTCATCTTTGCAGTCATTTATCAAGCAAACTTTTGCCTCTCAGATGGATAAATCATTGCAAATTGAACATATATATTAGGATTTGGCAACTTCCAGACATCATCTGGAGCTGTGAGAATGAGAATTTGTCACTATTTTCTAACATTTTATAGACCAAACGACCAGAAAACTGCTGATAGTTGCTGATAGTGCTGTATAATCTTCCACGGCAGTCATCTATGCCGCTGACTGTTGGTCACATCCTCCAGCACTGCAATAATGCATGAAATCTCATCATACATGTGAACAAAATTGCACTTTTGTAATTAGCTCTGACCGTTTGACAGATTTTGCACTCAGGGAGAGAATTATTAATCCTCATTTCAACTGCATTCTAATGGGAAGAGATAAAAGTGTTGCACTCTTTCCGAGGATCAGTTTTGCATGGAAAATTCTCTGCCTCTGAAGTTTAATTGCAGCCTCAGTTATTATTGTCAACATTTAGATTGCCGTTACTTCATTAATGAGCATTTCTATTTCAGGATCATTCTGATTTTATTTTCTGAGCTTGTTGATCGCAGACAAATCCCATCTGTGAACTTTGCCTTTTAGCTTCCCCCTGTAACACAGTCCCAGCCGTTGATCGTCATAATTAGTTTCCGTCTTAGTAAATCAGACACTAATTACAAACAGATTGCGAGTGCAAATTGAATGAAAGGCTTAGCGCAAATTTGCCTCATGCTTTCATGTCATAGATTAGGCCCTTGTCGTTTTTGTAACAATTAGTGTTTTATTTATTTTGCATAAATAGTTAAAAAAAAACAATGTAAGTTGTTATTTAGTCTCTTTAGTTCATCAAAATATTCACAGACTAATAAATAGTGTCTGTGCAGTCAGTACTCTTCAGGTTTGAGGCTGTTAGGAATCAGTTTTGGCCATTTTTCAATTTAGTATAACTCCATTTTTAATGAAATGGAGGTACTGTATTGGTTATTATAAATGTTGACGGTGTCCAACTTAAACAAGCTGCTCAAAAAGTTAAAGATGTTAAAGAAAGTTAAAGATGTGCAGCTGCTGTGTGAAGTACAATATGTGTTCTAATTTGGTAGGAACGCATGTGTCCATAAACAATCTGTGCAGATCCAAGCAGGGATTAGGGGGTTACATTATTTGATCATTTTTTAACACAAATTACTTTTATCCTATTACAAATGACTCATTTGTACCCTTAGATTAATAATTCTCAGGATGAACACCCTAAATGCTGCGTGTGCATGCAGCATTTTACTGTAAGTAAGCCGCTGGTTTAGGCTACTGGCGCCTTTTTATTCCAATTTAACATCTGCAAAGATTATGCCCTGTGTATATACATATATTAATTATTATATGATAGTCAAAACGCAAAGGGATATATATATATATATATATATATATATATATATATATATATATATAGATAGATAGATAGATAGATAGATAGATAGATAGATAGATAGATAGATATGCATCTGATGGTGTGAGCTATATTTAATCCACTACACTCTTAGAGTAGATGCCTCTGCATTCCCATAGGAGCTTTCCTCATACTGAATGTATATATGCAGCATGTATGTGTGCACTCACTGTCTCTTTGGATAAAAGCATCAGATCAGATAAGTGCTGTACAGTTAGGATGATTCAGTAGCAGCTTTAATTTGTTAGAGACTGCATCTCTTTAGTGACCTCTACCGTCCACATGGAAACGTTTTTTTTGTGCAAACGCACGTTTTGCATCGTTTGGGCCGACCGTCCCGACGAATCCTGCAAACGCACTGCCTGAAAACGCACTTTTTTGAAACCAGGTCTCAGGGTGAAAAAATCCGAAAACAGCTCTCGTTTGGCTTCGTATGGATGGTAAATACGGATCCGTATCGATGATGTCATCGCCACACCCCTCTTTTACACCCTCTCCCACGGCCGCTGACGCACACAACTGCGGTGAAGCTAAGCGAGCATGTCCCATCTCCATGGTCAAACCAGCACACTTCATCTAAATACTGTGTCTGCTCCCTGACCCTTCCCTCTGGATTCTAAACAAGATATATTGCTAACGTTATGTAGCCAACGTTAAACATTGCTAAAGTAGCTGACCGCTCCAGCAGCGAAGTAACGTTAACGTTAGCTGCTATGGCTATCTGTTTATAAAGTGGAAGTAGATAACTTATCAACTAGCTAGCTAATCTGTCTGCTTATCAACTCCTTGAACGGATTATAGTAACTTTTACCACGGCTTACCGTAGAAAGGCTACTGCAAGAAAAACGTATAGATTATTAAAAAGACATAATTCATGGATCATTGATGTTTGTTTGACTGCCGATGTTAGAGCTAGCGAATGTTAGCTGCTAGCGCGCTGCAATCATGCAAAATAAAAAGCAATCCAACAGCACATTATACAACGTAAACAAAGACACATTTTTTTGCGCCGGCCTTTATAAAATGAGCAGTGGTGAAAGTTATTATAGTCCACGGATGTATTAAGAGAAAATGATAATCTAGCTAGTCATGTTATGATGGGAAGTGGAAGTGACTGTGCTCTTCTTCTCCGTTTGTTGGTGAATTTCTGTAGCAGAAACAGCGCCGCCTATAGACCTGGCATATGAAGTAGCGTATTGAGTCATTTACAAGTGGATTCGTTTGGACACAACTATTCTTGAAACGAATCCAGGGAAGACGGGTAAAAAAAAAGATCGTTTTGTGGACGGGGCCTTACTGTATAATCCTCCATCCCCTCCCCCTAAACACACATGTTCCACCCAGCAACAGCACCAGACCATCTTCCACTGTCAGGCCAATAATGATTAGCCTCAGCACACTCTCCCCTCGGCCTCCTTCACCTCCTCTATTCCTTTTCTCCCTCCCTCGATCTGGTGTTCTGTCCCTACTACTTCCTTTCTTCATTTTCCACCTGCCATTAATCTACCCCCCCACACCTAACCTCTTTTCATCATGCTTCTTTATTCTACTTCCCACCCTCCCCGTCCCTTCACTTTGTCCTCCCATACTTTAATCTCCTTCACATCACTCATTCATTACACCTCCATCTCTCCCTCTTTCCACCTCACCTTGCTTTCTCCCCCTCTCCTTCCATTCCATCTATTCATTTTTGCTTTTTATCCCACCGTATGTAACGTCCAGCCCTGAGGAAAGTCGACTCTACTGACCTGATTCTTTGACTGTGACTTTAATCAAGCAAATAGTAAAACGTCAATGTCAGATAAAGCACAAAGGAGTTCAGAAGCCATTACAGATTGACTTCAAAGGGACAGTTTAGTTGTTTTTTTTAAAAGCCTAAAGGACTTTAAATTCATTTAGCCATTTTCAGAAGTCTCTAAATTAATATTTTTACAACAGAAAATATATAAATGTCTATGTTTAATTGTTGCACAAAGCTGTCGAATTTTATTCTGGCTATCACCAGACCAAGCTCAATCTTTTAAGATTGAACATTGGTGTGGGGAGTCTTTTCTACTGCACAAGAAGCGTGATCATCGGGCATAGTTCAAATGACTCTGTACGCAATTGGATAGTCCTTCAACCAATCAGACCAACGATCCGGGTGACGTAGCATCGACAGCGGCATCAACCGGTTGCTGCGCTTCGGTAGCCGTCATTTTGAATGTAAACAAAAAGCTGCTTTGTCGCTTCTCTATTGTCATCATGTTAAACCAATAGTGCGCCAGGTAGCCTAGAAATCTAGACGCACCCTAGCGGCAGCAAAATTATTTTGCAGCCAGGGGGGTCTAGGCACTCTCCGTTGACTTGCGAGCTGGAAAAACCAAACTCTGGTCAGGCCAATCACATCATGTATAGAGTCGGTGGGCGGGACTTATGGCTGCTACTGCTGGGAACAGCGGACTTCTGGAAGACTTGGAGTTAAGCTTTTCATTGAGAAAAGAACAAAGAACGGCACAGAAATCATTCTTAAAAAAGGAAGATGTGTTCGGAGTTTTGCCGACTGGATACGGCAAAAGTTTAATCTATCAGCTAGCTTCGCTACCTTCTTCGTTGCTCTGGTTGGTTGTAGCGCTATCTATGTCCTATTGCGTGCAGAGGGAATTTGAAAGACAACCGTTTATCCCGCCCTTCGTATTGAGCCCTGTCAATGGTGAGTTCCCAGACCCAACATCTTGATGTGGGTCTGGCTTGTCAGGCTATGCGCCATGTGGATAAGCCACTTTGTGATTGGTCCCCGGAAATTTGTAACGGAAGCAGCATAGAAAGATGTACAGGTTTCCAGCCTGAGCTGCAGGGCAAAATCAAATCGCCGGCAGATCAGGCTGGGTTTACCCAGTCTAGTCTAATTCACTGTGTACACTGGGTCAAATAATACTCTTTTGAAACTGTAAAACATGGTCAAAAGAGCATCTAGCTCAAGGGACAAAACTCCAGTTGAACACTCAACACAACATATAAAGTTTATAAATAATAGAAACTGAAAAATATATTTACAAGATGTTACATTGGAACCTAAAAACTCTTGCCAAATATTGCGAGATAGGGCATTTGTGCTGCATTCATGTGGTGTCGAAATAATCAGAAAGATTAATGAGAAAAAAAGCCAGAGAAAATTTGTGGAGAAACTCAGTTTTACAGATCTGTGATCAATTAGTCGACAAAAGTGTGTTTGTGCGCTTTCACAGCTATATTTCTGTGCACTTTGGGGGTGAAGTTGCATCATTGTTGCATTTTTCATTTGGTTAAGTTTGCTTTCACACTGCACTTTGTCAAACGCACCAAACACACTGGACAGAATATCCAAAACTCGCCGACACTTCTGGTCTCAGAAATTAATGGAGCAACACCAAAGTTATAACGTCTTGGGTTTTCTGGTTCTTCTTGAGTGTTTCTAATATTTTAGAAGAAGGCGAACAGCGAGCAGCAGACAGACAGCAAGTGAAGGAGAGAGAGAGAGAGAGAGAGAGAGAGAGAGAGAGAGATGTGTGCTCAGAACATCTTATTGATCTGAAACCTATCGTCCCTTAAATCATATATAAAATGGGTAAATTGTGTGCAAGGTTGAAATTGCAGGCTAGTAAATGCTCTGTTTTTGCTTCACTTTCTGTATTTGGGTCGGATTGCGTTCTCACCTGAAGTGAACTGAACTCTAGTTAACTTGGAAGTGAACCGAGACCCCCGTTTTTAAGCGGACCAGAGTTTGTTTGTTTGATCTGCACCAGAGTTCGATGAGCTTTCCCACCAGCCCAAACTAACCGGACTATCCGACCAAACGCTCAAGGGTTCATTTTAAACGCACCAAACGCGGTAGGTGTGAAAGCAACCTTAGTGGACTAAGAATTTCGAGGACAGCCCTAGAAAGTTCACGCTGCATTACCATTGTGATATTGGGCATGCCTTGGCGGTGGTCTGCGCTCTCAGAGTGCCCTCCTAGTTTTGTTGTTGATTGTTATTAGTTTTGAGATAGTTTAAAGATATTAATTATTTTTAAGGTTTCAGTTATAAACTTTATGAAAAATAATGGAAAAGACAAGAATCTAATAATAATAATAATAATAATAACTTGGACTTTTATAGCGCCTTTCATGGTACCCAAGGTCGCTTAACAAATAGGGGGGAGGGGGAGTTAGGGGTCAAAGAAATGTTTTGAGGTGCTTTTTGAACATGGGCAGGGATGGGGCAGAGCGGATGTGGAGTGGTAGACTGTTCCAGAGTGTGGGAGCATTGGCAGAGAAAGTCCTGTCCCCCAAAAGTCTGCAACCTGCGGGGGGGTGTCCATCTATTGTTTATGACGTTAATGTTACTTTTCCTAGTCGTAGTACTAGCAGTGAAAGCTCTACGTAGTGCCAGCGCCCCACACGTGCAGCAGTGAAGGGTAAAACATGAATGAGTCTCATTTTTGTGAAACTGTTTAACACACTTCAAACTAGTCTAGAAACAACACTGAGACCGGCACCACCCAGAAGATGCACGTCCCCGATGGTGATTCATTCTTGACATTCAAACCTTCCTGCCGTGACCTGTCAGTGGAAGAAAATAGATGAACCTTTGAGTGACGTATTGATTGCCTTTAATAAACACAATTGGAGGTGTAGCCACTTGAAAAGTGAGCAGTCTCCCTTCACTAATGAGCAACTAATTGAGGCAGCCTGTCTTTCTTTTCCGTTTTGACTCAGTGGGCTCCGGCTTATTGATTAGATTGACCTAATGTGTTTTAAACTCCATTCAGCCTTGAGACGGTGGAGAGTCCTTCTGAAAGGCCAAACACGCAGCTGATCAGTGATTTAGCTCACTGGTTTCACAGTACAAAGAAAACAACAATGACAGGATCCAGCACACAGTTGACCAAATGCACACACACACACGCACACGCACACACACGCACACACACGCACACACGCACGCTGGTTTAACTCTCCTGCTGTGTGGCTATTATGGCTCTGCAGTGTGAGATAGCCTCCACCATCTGTGGAGCAACTACAGCATCCCCTAGAGACGGAGGCCCTTGCTTTGTACATTTCCGGTTGTGTTTCGTCTCCCACTGATCTCTTAAACAGAAAGACGTAGAGGTAAGAAGTGTGTCCTTTTGTTTAACCAGGACATCTGTGAACACTGGACTTCTTACAACAGCTGGCACGAGTAACTGTTATTGATAGCCATTATTCACCCTCTGTCCTGTGGGAATGGGGAGGGTTTACCTCCAGATGCCATGTGGACAACCTACCAGTGGCCAGCCCAAATGTTGCCATCTACTACATCTTCTGCTCTGCTCAAGGGTATTGCAAGGAATTATGGGCTGTGGCCACAGGATATTGTCTTGGCGGGAACAGCGCTGGGCTGTGGGGCAATTTTTAAAATAGTCGCACTGTATTGTAGAATGTGGGAAAGGAACAGCTTTAAAACTATAAATTGTTTTTTTTCACAAACACCCCAAAATTACTCTTTGTGTTATCAGAGTTATCCACGAGGTCCAATAAAAAGAACCACAGCAGTAAATTATTTTATACCATTTGTGTCTCCACTAAAGAAAATCAGCTGAAAGCCTGAACAACGTTTTTGTCTTATGAGCCCCTTGAGCATCTTAATACATTAATATCCTTTACACTAAATTTAGTCTTTTCGGAAGTCTTTTAAAGCTATATCTTTGTCTTTAAGAAAATAGAAATGTATGATATATGTAAAAACAAGCATTAACATCTGAAATGCAGTACTTGTTCGTTACAGTTTTCATCAGATACCACAGCAGCTGCTAAATCTTTTGTTTGTTTTCAGTTTGAGAGATTTCAACCAAAACCAAAGAACTGGTAAATAAATGTATTCAATATGCATGCTTTTACACTTGAGGATCACAAAAGGCATTTTATTCAAGACACCTCGGAGGACTGTGATATTCAGCAACTGCCGCACCCCAGGTCTTGCTTACTGTGCATGATACTAGCTTAGCATATTAACAAGAAGGGCTTGGGTTTACTGTTCATGTGTGATCCAGCTTCAAATGGAGCCTCATGGGAGTGTTGGGGAGTAAAAATATTGTAAAGTCGAATGTGTCTTATGGGACAATCTCATGTTTGAGAGTGTGATGAACAAGTCGGTTTAGAGTGTCATCCATAGCTGCTGATCTTTCTCTCTTCTCTGTCTGGTGCAGAGGCCTGGAGCAGCGCTGATGCTCAGCTGCTTATAGCCGCCTTTGATGTAAGCCTCGCTTTGGCAGCTCCACCTCTGAACTCCACTTCTCCATGTACACACACTCTTTACTTTCTTTCTCTTTTTTTCTCTTCTACACGCATTTTAATCAATACCATTTTTGCAGTCAGTGCATTTTCACCCCGTTCTTTAAATGACCTACTTAGTAATCTCTCCTGTTGTGAGTACAGCTCTTTTGTCTCTGAAACGAGAAGAAAAGATCAACAACTGAAGAAAGGAGCGGACAATTAGAGGGAAGCAAAAAGGGTATCCATACCCGGATTAACTGAACTTTCACAGCTTAATAAAAATACTTCAAGCTAAGTCTGCCTTATGATATAATTTGATGCACCAAATCTGCTGAAATAACCCAAGAATGTTGCTGCAGAACGATTTCAGTGCTGCATTTGATCTGGTCGTTGGGTTTTTTCTTCTTTTGCACAAACATTTAATTCTCTGCAGTTTGTAGCTGTCTTGTCAAGGTCTACAACACTGAAAAATATGCCTTTCATTAATTTAGAAGTGCAGATAGTACGTTATTTTTAAAGTAATTATGAGAAAGGGAAGAGATGTTAAGTTTTACCTTGAGAGAAGAAGAGTGCAACATTACCTAATGCAGAAATTATCTACAGTCAAGACGTGTTAACCATGACTTTCACTGACATGATGTCTGCACTCTTGAGATATCCCTCCAGTCTTCTTTTAACACTGAGCTAAAGCACCTGTATCATACCGCAATAACTGTATCTCAAATCAACACACCCACCATGCCGTCAAAACTGCTTAAACTCTGCCTCTCCCCTGCATTATCTCTATTATTCATACACCACATCTGCAGTTGCAGTACTAGCAAAACTGTAACTTGGGAACAGGGATGCTAATTAAAGAACTGCACTCAGAAAGCCTCTTAGGCAGTTTTCACACTTTAAACTGGGGCAGATGAGGCCAGAACAGTTTTATCCATCCACCAGACTGGGGAAGCTGCCTCATAGTGTCTGTGATGATCGTCCAGGACAATAACTTTTCCTCCCATTAAAGGACAATTCCGGTGCAAAATGAATCTAGGGGTTAATAACACGTGTACCGCCTACAGTAGCGTTCATGTTTACATGTGGGCGCTATCTTGGAAAACAGTCACGAGCAGTCGAACGATGAACGGCGTGCAACCAGTAACATAGCTCAAACACAGCATTCGTGATTCAACTGCTCATGACTGTTTTCCAAGATGGCGCCCACATGTAAACATGAACGCTACTGTCTTTATAATCTATCTTTTTAATAAACTGTCAGTACACTTACAAAGTTCTCAATGCTTCGGTTTACATGTAGGGACCCTCATTACGCTACCGTTGAAGTGTGGTTCTATTTTGAGCCTTGTTAGTGGTATAAAATAGCGATTTACCATATGCCCCGAAAGCTAGCGTTAGCAGCTAACCACTGGTTTGTGGTAGCTTGTTTAAAGTTAGAGATGCATTCAATTAGCATGAAAACAGATCCCAGAGAACGTTCTACTTGATACACGTGTTATTAACCCCAGGTTCATTTTGCGCCAAAATTGTCCTTTAAAAGCCTGTTCAGTTAGGGGGCGACCTCTAGTTCACCCAGTAAGAGCATGCTATTTCCTGTCTATCCACTGTCACCTTCAAATAAAGGGAAAAAGCCCCAAAACATGATCTTAAAAAAGAAAAATTTAAATAAAAAAGAAGCCTGTTCAGTTAGTTTCAGTGTGATGCCAGTTTGTGTTCTTCTATGCTCTGTGTGCATCTTTCCGTTTCCTCTCTGGTGTGAATGTAGCACACGGGAGCATGTGGGATGTGTGATGCAGCCATGTGAGACACAGAAAGGGTGTGACAGTAAGAGGAAGAGATATGCTGTGTCAGGTCTGGTGTTAAATGCAAATATGTTGTTAAGTGGATGGCTACAAAGGAAGACAGAAATGTAGAAAAAGAGCGATGGGATACAGAAACGTGGACTTAAAACAACTGCATCTTGTACATTGTCAAGTTTTTTCCTTCTGTCTAAAAGTAAGGCTAAAACTTAATTTGCTAACGGCCATCCTCTGACCTGTAATACACCAAACCCATACATAGAAAACCATTTATGACCTTATACCTATACTTAACCATCTCTACTCAAATATCTAAACATACTGTAGTCATTTGTTGCCACGCTAGAGAATCTTCTAAATTAATTGTTTCAAGATTTTGTACAGACGATGAATCTTCCAGACTTTGGTGATCCCCTGATTTTTTTTCTAACATTTGTGGTTAAAGCTCCAGTGTGTAACGTGTTTAGTTGTTCATTATCAAAATCTGTGTTGCCCGTTCACAAACTTGTCCTTTTTCATGAATATTTGCCATTTGCATTTGCATGAACTGGGGTAGACGCTCCATATTCATGCGCCATCTTGAAATACGTTAGCCAGTAAGGGACATACAGGACATACTGCTCCACCGTTTGCGTTTTCGCTCTCACATGATAAACTCACAGCTGCTGCTAATGGGTAACGTAGCTTCCCACACATTGGACCTTTAAGATTGAAATATCTCTGCAACTATTTAATAATGTGTCATGAAATTTGGTTCATAAATTCATGTTAATCTCAGGATGAATTGTAATAACTTTGGTGATGATCTGACTTTTTATCTAGTGCCCCCCTCATGTCAAAATTACATCCCCATCAGTTGCAGTTTGTTTAGTGCCATTTAGCAAATGTTGCAATGCTAACATGTAAAATTGAAATAGTGAACATGATAAATAATCATACTTGCAAACTAGTCGCTTTTTTGCAAAAATCGCTGTTTTGAATTGGAAAATGTCATCCATGTGAATCGTTTAGATCCGAAGAGTTTTTATTTGGGGGCGGGGGTCCGGGACCCGGTGCTAATACGGCACCGGTGCCTTAACGACCATTATCTACCGGACCGAATTGCAACGCGGATTTCAGTGCCACTGAAATGCCTGTGCTTCTCTCTGATACTCTAACCTAAACATCGCTGCATGTCACGCTAATTCACACTACACTCGACAGCAGGTAACGTTAGCCTACCGTTAGCTAGCAGCTGGAGTAAACACTGTTAAATGCTGACAGCTAAACGGTGTAAAAGTTTGTCTGTATTTCACTGGAGAGGAACGTATGAGAGTGTGCAGCTGCTGTTGTCGGAAAAACAACACAGACGTTGCATTCACTTGAAACTCGCCTCGCCAGCCTCATGGTGCATTCAGAGTTATTGTAAAATACCCTTTTCCCTTCCAGTGGTTGTTTTTGTCGTTTAAAGGAATTTACTGGTGAAATAAGTTATTGTTATTAAATGTTTTAATAAATCATTTAATTTTGACCCTGTGGCCTTTAGCAATAAAAAAGCCGGGGGGGAGATTTAAAATGTGTCCCCTTTTTCAGTCCTTCTGAGTTTGCAGTTATGAATAATATACCTGCTAAACATCAGCATGTGAACTAGAAGCGCAGACCTCCACCAAGGCCAAATACTCTATCTCACAATGTTAATTGAAAAATTATTCATATATCCGCCCCATGAAATGGGTTCATCCATGGCCCCTGCTCTGCTTTCCTGCTGATTAAACTCAGCAGGATTAAGAAAATCAGTTCAAAAAGATCCTTTTCTAACCATGAGATAGCCGTGTGATATTTGTAGCCATGTAATCTCACCAAGGGTAGATGCCTCAAAAGCTGCAAGGTTTTCTAAAATGTATACATATAATAATGCTCTCGCTCTCTGGCAGCACACCCATCGTTTAAAGTCTCCATATTGTTTATTATCCACTTTTTTTTCAAAGATTGTGTCTGATCAAATGTGGAGATGTTGCTGTAATGTGCGCAAGGAGTCGGAGAATAGCCTGGCTATCCATCATCCAATCATAAAGGCAGCATGGTGTGTCTGCAGTGTGCACTCCTTCAGTGCTACCCCATGGTGTCTGACCTTCACACACACACACACACATGTGCATGCTTTCTCCACACTCTTTCTTGATCTCAGTGTGGTTCTTACAAGCTGAAATATTGATGTGAGGAGACTGAAGGTTTTTTGTTTGGTTTTTTACAAAGAAAGTGACATCACTTGGTCAGTGCTGTGTGTGGAGACGCTGACTACGTTTACATGCACATAATATTCCAGTTTTTGCCCTTATACATGGCTAATGAAAGTGAACATTCAACTAATATTCCCGTTTACATGTAACGTTGCATTAGCTCTGCAAAATACGATTTACGAACGAAGTTTACCAGTGGTGGCGGACTTGTTGGACCATGCGAACACAGCGTCCCTCTTTCATTCCTTCAACCAGCTTCTTGAAAAGGTCAGCGTAGCGATGTGTGCGCATATCCAAAATCCTGTTGATATCCAAGTCTTTGATAATGTTTTATAGTAGCTGTGTTCCTCCTTCTTATCGGGTCTGCAGCTTTGCAAACTGTTGGCTGGTTGGTTTGTGTACAGCAACCATAGCAACGCACAGAGATGACCATAAACCGTAAACAGGCAAGCGGTCGTAAACTGCGGTTAAAAACCCTGATTGAGACGCATATTCCGAATGCGCTTTGTACATGTCCAAAGAATGCCTCGAACACCCGAATAATACTGGAATATCCCACGTCTTAATTGGAAAATGCTCTGTTTGGAAAAAGGCCTTATTCGGAATATCCAACCGGAATATGCTGTTTACATGACCTGTATCAAATTCAGAATATTGATATAATCTGAATATTGATGGAATATTGGTGTGCATGTTAACGTTCTCACCGAGTCTCTGACAGATCAACAGCATGGGTTCATTTCCTGCAACCATCTGCATCAACCGGCTGGAGTTCAGCTGTCTGTGTGGATGGTTTTTGTATATCCACAGTCCCTTTCTTTCAGATTCGATGGTGTAGCTGTTGTGTCCTTGCGTTCTCTTGGCACAGAATCTGCTCTATCCATACTCACTGGTCTCTAGTTCTGTCTGTCTCTGCTTTTCATGCTTAGTATCTTCCTTTTCCACAGATACAAATATTTGCCTCCTACATTAGTCTCCTTTATAATCGATTAAATAGGATTATGCCAAGAGTAAAAATCATCTAATTAAATGACCCGGTTAGCTCAGTTGGTAGAGCAGGTGCACATATATAGAGGTTTACTCCTCGGCGCAGAGGCCGCGGGTTTGACTCCGACCTGCGGCCCCTGCCGCATGTCATTCTCCCGCTCTCTCCCCATTCATGTCTTCATCTGTCCTGTGGAAAGGCCTAAAAATGTATTACAAAAGAGTTGGACATTGAAGTGCTTTTTATTCTTATGTGATGCACAAAAACAGATAAATACATCATGATGTTACCTGATGCACTCTGATCACATGTAAGTTTAAATCAGGTTATACTCTAGGTTTAGTTTTAAATGTCTTCAAGCTTTAGTAACAGTAGGTTTGTAAGAGCAGGACTGAGTTGGACATTTTTGCTCCTTCAGTAGCTCCTAAAATGGCTCCGTCATCATAGTTAGAAGTACGGAAAGATCGAACTTTGATCACCACCTCAAAGTCCTGAGTCTTCATAGCAAATCAGCTTTGCAAAGTGTTCCTCCCCTTCTCCCCCACATGCAGCGCTCATATATTTTTCAGCAGCAGAGAGTTTGGGGGAGAGCCAGGTACACTATTAGAGGGATGACTCAGAGTGGGACTAGGTGGCTTCACAGGCTGGAGGTAATCCTGGCTCCGCGTCCTGAAAATAGCCCGGCTCCTCCTCTCCCGCTTCTCTTCCACCGTTCTCATTTCTCAGCTTTTTTTTTTTTCACTCTGATACTTTAAGCACCCAGACCTTTTTTTCAATAAATCTCTTTCTTCAGTCCCTCATTATTCCCTTTTCGCCACCCTTTGAAGCAACATTGTGGAACATTGGTATTTTTCTGCTTTTGCACTGTAAATACGGACAGCTGTACACGTGCATTTGTTATGATTACATTACTCATGATCTCAAGCAAGTGCAACAACACAAGACTAACAATCCAGCTAATACTACCTACTAGTCCAACAGCAAGATGGCCAGCTCGACGTCTGTCTTGCAGCTTTTTATTTTGCCAAGTTCTCACCGACGACTAAAAGCCGGTCTGAGATTTACTCATCCTTCGTCGCTCTCTTCTTAGCTTCCTCTATATCGTCGACGGTTTCTTCGCCATTATGTCTGTAGAGGCTGCTGAACCCAGTTCCGTTGCCTGCTCGACTGAACTAACGGCAGCTACAGATAGCAGCACCATTAGCCATATGACTGAGCATGAAGTAAAGCTTTCTGTCCATCAGGAAACTCCGTAAATCAGTGGGAGTCGAGGCAGAGCAGCCGCAATACATTAACGGGAAAACCAGGAAACATTTCCTCCCTAAAAAATAGCCCTGTTTTACCAAAATCGGTTGTAGTGCGTTACATACTTCCACTCCCGGGAGATCGTACCCGCTCACCAAAGTTACATAGTGCGAGAACAGGCGTTCGGGGCTTGCAATGACAGGCACCATTCTCCCTATTACAAGTCAGAGTAGCATCTAAATGATTGTGAAGCTGGTTTTTTAATTAATTAATTTAATTTAATTTCTCTTTCTTGAGCCTCTCTAATTTTGTCCTCAACTTTCATTTTTACTTCTATTTCACTCCCATTTATCTTCACCCTCTTCCTCCTCTTCCTCTTCCCCTCCTCCTCCTATCCTCCATCCTTCCAAGTAAAGAGGAGATACTTTTGGGAACAAGAGTGCCTGGACTCGCATGGCATTAAGGGCAAAGACACACAAAGGGACTGGGGGTAGGGAGAAGGAAAGAATGGACTTTCCACTCGGAGAGGCCATCCAGGGTAAGACTAAGCCTGCCCTCGGGGCTCTGACTGGCTCAGGCCGGAGCCTGATAGGAAAGGCCAGCCAATGACCTTAAGACTCCACTGATCATGTTTTCTATTCAGAGATGAAGCGTTTTATTGGTTTTCATTGGGATGCCAGAGTATTTATTCAGAGGCGAGCTTTGGCCCAGACGGATCAGAAAGTTGTCAAAGACCTGTTTGGTGTATCCGATTGAAGCTTTGTAAGAGTGTGTTACACTTTGTGTGTGTGTGTGTGTGTGTGTGTCTACATGTGTGGGTATATGTCTTTGAATGTGAGCCTAACCCTGTTCGCCCTTCACGAGGAGAACAGCGCAGCATCCCCTCTGGCATTTCAGTGAGATGGAGAAGTAACAGGATGAGAGACGCTCAGAAAAACGTATCACAACACACACACACACACATACACAAACACAGAGTACCATTGGCTGGCTGGCAGCCATGACAGATGGGGGAGTTCAGTTCACAGGGGGTTGCCATGGAAACCAGCATCAGTGCTACCCTGAGCTTCTCCGCTCTGCACAAAGCCGCCATACAGAAAGGCACACACTCTGCAGAGGAGTGCAGCGTGGGCAGCAGGAGCCTTTTGCTCCTTGTTTATGACTTATTGTTGTTGCGCAACAAGTCGGTGTCATCAGGTTCACGACTCATTTCCTAATTTTAGATTTGAGGGAAAGAGATTGGTAGCTATGCGGAATCCATTGCCCTTAATGGATTTGTTTACGAACGGCAAAGGCAGCCACGATCAGCGACTGTCTGTGAGAAAGTGTGTCATGGCGAGCACTTGACTGACCAGAAAGAAACGCATGTTTATTAACACCCCTCCTCTCTGAGAACATTTACGTTACATCTTCCTCCCACTCGCCCTCGACCAGAGGGCTATTATCACGTTCATCATCTCATTCCCCTTCACATTTACATCACATTACGTTTTCCTCTTTCTGAACCACAATTTTTTGCCTTTAACTCCTCACTCGTTGAGTCCCGTCATCGATCCTGTTTAAGAGCAAACGAGGCAAAGCACCCGTCCGTCCAGAAAGGGTCTAACTAGATGTGACAGGCACTAAAAGCCAATCCAGCCCGGCAACGCCATATGGATCATTACTCCAACAGCACTCCTGCTTGATTTCCTCTCCGTTATTCATCTTAATTTAAATTTTCTTAGTGTGCGTGCTGAAACATGCACACAGAGAGGGTTTTAGAACATACGGCAGCATAATCCTGCAGATCTACTATTATTCTCTCCCACACACACATTCCTGTATCATCACAGCATCATACTCTCCTACATACATTCTCATAAAACAAACAACAATGCATATGATGTGTGATGAATGTAAAAGGTGACCCTAAACTTGTCGTGGCTTTATCCTTGTAGATTAAATGTCTCTTGCTGTGCCACTGAGCAGGTACGTGCTTTGTTTTCAACAAAGCTGTAAACCAATCAAGAACTGAACATTCAGGGACCTATTTTAACGGTCTAAGCGCGCGCCGTGAAGCGCACGGCGCAGGTGCGTTTAGGGCGTGTCCAAATCCACTTTTGCTAGTTTGACAGTGGAAAAAACAGTCCGTGCGCATGGTTCAAAAGAGTTGTACTTAGTGTCTTCATTAATTCATAGGTTTGTTTTGGGCGTAACATGCAATAAACCAATCAAGAGTGTCATCTCCCATTTCCTTAAAAAGCCAGGCGCGTTTGTACCTTGGCGCTTTGCTATTATGACTGCGGATTTGCACCGTAATATTTTTATTTGTAATCTTTCACGTTTGTGTACTGCTGTGCTTCCGTGTGTGTGTGTGTGTGTAACAAGCTTAGTGTGCGTGCGCTGTGCACGAGTCTAGGCACATTTTACTAATGCGCTGTTAAAATAAGAATGAAATGCTGCGCTATTGACTTTAGACTAGGTTTTTGTTGGTCAATGGCGCGATCACTTCCCCGCTGCCTCAAGATAGCAATACACCCAGAATGCACCTGGACACACCTCCCTGTAAGACTAGCACACCCATGGGCGCAAAGATGGGCGCAGGTGCATTTTCTATTTAAACGACGTGGGGCGCTGGACGGGAAATTGACAACTGCGTCGGTCTTAAACTAGTTTTGCGCTGCGCCAGGTGCAAGATAGGACCTTTAAACTCCCGCACTTTCCTGTTTGATGAAATGGCTGTCCTTTTTTATAGGAATAGTTGCTCATTTTTAGGAGAGTCCACTTTGCTTTTTTTGCTGAGAGTAGATGAGAAGTTTTGATACCACTCTTATGTCTGTAAGGTAAAATATACAGCAGCTGGTCGAGTCATTCAATTTCAGTCAAATCATTGATTAATATAACTTCATCAACTAAACAGTTCTATTGGAGAATCACTGAGCCAACAAAGAACTATCACACATCTTAATCTAATCCTTATCCTAAACTTTTCCCTCTTATACAATGACATACGTCATTTCTCTCCTTGGCAATTCACAATTGGCGTCTGTTTTACATTATAATCCTATGGAGTAAACCGTGTTTTCAAAAATGTCCTAAATGCTTCTTTTAAACGCCGCCGCCAATGTTTTTTTTTCTGCAGCTCAGAGCACCTTTTTGAAAGAAAAACTTTTTTTTTGACAGCGGAGTAGCGAGACATGTCGTTTCCATAACAACAAGATGAAAATGTTGAAGGTATCAGAGCGAGTTTTATGATGTGACTGGGTGCTCCTTGTTTAGGGAACTCCCTTTGTTATATCTAACGTTAGTAGTGGCACCGCTCCCTCTCTTTGTTCATTCTCTAGATCGCTCGAGCGCTGTTTTATCTAGCACAGCTCCACATAGCACTCTGGGATACTGTAGCAGTAGCTGTTGTTATAGCAAAAAAAAACGCTGCTTTTTGGAACCAAAACGCTTCAAACTTTCTTTCTTTTTTTTTTTAACTACAAAAGCCCCCTAGTCAATTTTTTCTTGTCAAAAAAGTGCTAAGTCTGATCATGGCCTTAGACATATTTTCCATCTCATTTGCAAACAAAGTCATCCTTGCTTATATATAATATCAATCATAGTCTCAGTCTGAAAAAACTGCTGTAAAGGGTATAATAGTATGTGTGTAATAATGTGATAGTATGCATGAGTAAGAATTAATTTGGTTTATTCGAAAGTACAGTACAGTGTTTTTGTGTGTGAACAAGTGTGAATTATGGCCCCAAACAGTGTGTGAGAGAGTATGACTGTGCATATAAAAGTCAATACAGTTTGTGTGTGTGTGTGTGTGTGTGTGTGTGTGTGTGTGTGTGTGTGTGTGTGTGTGTGTGTGTGTGTGTGTGTGTGTGTGTGTGTGTGTGAGAGAGAGAGAGAAAGAGACCACTAATGGATCTACATATTTTGTTCCTGTGCATTAAACTATGACTGAATGTAATGTGAAGCCACTGAGGAAAGCTGCTTATACATTAGGGCTGCAGTAACGAGAGTATACAACCAAACCTTGATTATGTGCATAAATGTTTATTCCCGCAACATGGCATCATGACTTTGCGTAAACATTCACGCAACTTTCCTAAAGCCAAATGGCGTGTCATCTGTACACATTTTGGCTATCCACGTGTATGTCTACACTGTATACAGCGGATGTAAACATACACAGCGCGTGGCATCGCCACGTTGCGTGTTATCATGAGGACGTGACGTACTATCGTGAAAACAACGTCACACGTGTGTGAAAAAAATATATACATGACGGTGACCGACGTCACACGCTTAGGAAAACAATAAACGGTTGGGTTTAGGAAAGAAACATTGGGGAAGGCTTAAAAAAAATAAAAAATAAAAATGGCTGAAAAACGCCACACGTGGGACGCGATCCCGGCTCTCCTGGGTGAAAGTCCTGTGTTTTACCCATCCGCGGACTTACATCTCTTCATACTACTTGCTACGGCGGAAATTCACAGGTAGGTCAATGTTGGCCGAACTGCGTTGATAAACACGCTAAAAAGCCATTATGCGTCTTGATAACGCACCAAAATGGCATACAAATTGGCGTATCATACATACGTCACTTTGTGAGATCAGTCTAATTCCCTGATGATTGCTTTCCAAAATGTGCAATAACCTCTCTTTCTGCCTCTCCATCATTTATTTTCTCCCTGCAGTGAGAAGAGGAAGCTGCAGGTGAACATCGTGAGTCCCATCCAGTGCAGCATGAGCGGGAGGAAGTGCACGGTCATCGTCGAGCCCAAGATCAACCAATCGCAGCCAGACTTCACCAAGAGCCGATCTGGTTACATCCTGGCTGTTCCTGGCAACTAAAATAGGCCAAATGAAAAAGAAATAAAACGGTTACAGCTGATTTCCAAACCAGGGCGTGATGATGACGATGATTCACTTTTTTTTTTTTTTTTTTTTTTTGCCGAGCTGCTGATAATGTGATGATTTAAATAGCAGCTCTGTAGGAGGATTGTGGTAATTGAATCCGTAATGTATGCAAAGCCATGCCAAATTTGACCTGTTTAGTAGATTTCTATGCAATGTTACTCTAAACAGCAAGTGCACAGTGCGCCTACATGCAAGATGCTATTAGCTAAACAGGTTTAATGATATGCACTACAGGATAATCCAAATTACAGATGATTTGCTTTGTGCAATATTTACTTCATTTTAGATGGAATATTGTAGTAGTCAAGGTGAGAGGAGATTGTGCAGCAACTGTTTTCTGAACCACTGATTGCATAATAGGAAAAAAAAAATCCAAAGGCTTTACAGGAATTTATAATCTGTGCAGCTCCGTGTGTAGGAGGCTTAGCACCATCCAAAGTGTAACCCTGAAACAGGAAGTAAGATGATATTTATGTATGATTTTTCAGATACTTGATATGTGTTCTAAGGAATAATAACGTAAACAAATTAAATTAAAGGCTTACCTACCTACATACAGAAATTGCAGCGAACACTTTTTTTTGTTTTTTTTCAATCACGTATGAAAACAGCGACGTGTGATTCAGCGGTTCAGTCAGTGTCTGAGGCACAAACTCCAAATTCACTGTTAGTTTGTTAGTCACAAGATGTTGCCCAGGATGTGTTGAGCATATTCTGAACATCGCAACCTGCTACATTAATTTAAATCCTGCTTTGTATACTCTCTACTGCAATGTGTACTTTTATAATATAGTATAATACTGCTTATATAGTAAAGGTTCGAATATACTTTATGTGACAGCACTATACTGCATTTAGTATGAAAAGAGATGCTATAACTAAAACTGAATAACTCTAGTTTAGCAGCAGAGTTTTGTTGGCCAGTACTGTATAATCCCACGTGAACTCCAGCCCCTGAACATAGTCTCATTTGCTGTCTTTGTGTTGAGTGAATAGCCTAATGAATTGTAGCGTTCCTTTGACAAACATCCCCTTCATCAGAGAGAAAGAGAGTGTGAGAGTACGACTGTGTGTGCTGTATGTGTGTTGATTAGCTCTTTTGAGCTCTCCTCTTGTTTGCTTGGAGACTGAGAGCCTGGCCGCAGGCCACAGTGAAGGAGGGAAGACAGAGGCTCAAAGGGTGGGAAGTCTGGAATCAGACTGCTGTCCTAGGTTACCTCCTTGTCTGATGATGGGAAGGACTTTTTGTGGACTGTTTTGAGACTTTATTTTCATCTGTTCAACCTAAGCTCCCTTTTGCAGTTCTTTTTTTAAAGTCAAATCACACCAATCAAATCATCAGCACTTGATTTGTACTGTTCTCACAAGCTGTCGGCTGCGTTGAACATTTTCACTCTGTTTTCATCCTGTGGTAAGTGTTAGCACATTAGAGTATGTTCTTTTTCCAGCCATTGCAAGGAAATATGTGGCAGTACAGAAGTTCATGAGATGCGGGATGTCTGGCTAATTTTAATATAATAATAGTTCATAAGGCGTAATTATCTGTTCTTGTGTAAGGTGTTTGCTGCTCTTTAACCGACCTAATTATTCAGAGTTTAAAAGTTGATTATTGGCCTTTGAAACAGCAGTTGAGAAAACAATTTCTTCACAAGGTAGCGTGTAGAGCTAACGTCTAACATGCTAGTCAGCCAGGCCCATGCAAACGCTACTCAAATCTATGTTCTGAGTGTCAATATTATTGTATTATTAAAGGTAGGATTGTGAAGATCCAGGAATTAGCCAAAAAATTTGAACATCGACAACTTCTCAGTCCCTCCCCCCTTTCCGCCAGAGGCCAAAACGGTCTCCTAAGCCCTTCCCCCCACAAGGGAGAATGAATGCGTGTGCATGAGCAGTGATTGACACGCAGTTAGACACGCCCCCCCCTGGCCCTGATTGGTGCATCTGAACAGGGAGCTGGGGATTTTTGCAAATGGCACTACAGGCTGTAGGTGGTGCCTGCTCCATGTAGTTCTACTGGAACACAGGGTCAGTTTCAGCAAATATGACAGAAAGTTAGTTTTATAAGGCTTACCTACTGCACCTTTTTAAAGAGACCTTTTAAAGGGCTCTCTTTTCTCAGCAATGTTATTTCCCCTGGTTTCCCTCCTTGTGGTGAGATTGTTTTCTCTGGTGAATAATTAACTTTGAACCTTAGCTTTAAAGCCAACATGGACAAAAAGTCCTTAGTGCTCAGAAAACATTTAATTTTCCCATCAACATTTTCATGCCAAGTGGACAAACTTCAACCACTAATGAAGATGATATGATGTGGCTGAAAGCTCCTGAACAGCAAGTTAATTATTGCCTTTTTGCACAAAACATCCTCATTGGTGAATTTGGAAGGAACGGTTTTGTTCATTTAACGCTGAAATGAACGGCACTATTCCTACTTGAGTTTGCTTGATATTAAGGTCATCATGATAACGTGACAGTAAATTCTTAGGGTGAAGAAAACCAGACTTGTATCATCCCTCTGCCCACAGAGACTTGGCTGTGTTGTCTCGGAGTAAAGACTAAGTAAAGAAGACTGACTGTGGGCTGAGGAACGCCCAGGGTTAGGAATCGGAGCTCCCTCGGTGTCTGGCCTAGTTGAAGAGGCAGAGACACTCTTGTCGATTTAACTTCAACAGGAAGGGAAAAAAAAACTTGTTAGCGATCACTTTAGCCACCCGTAGAACGGTGCTCTAATTTTGCCCGAGTGTTGTACGAGCAAGTCGTTTATCTTAATTACTTGGTGAGTGCCCTGTTTTTTGAAGAAGAAGCAAATTGTACCTCGCTGCTTTGTGGTGGCTGACTTTGTCCCGAAACATTGATGCAGAAAAGAATTGTTTGGGTGCATTCGTAGTGTGGATTAGGGAAGTGACATTGGGAGCATTAATAGATGGCTTTCTAAGCAGGGGTAGCGTGCGTGTGCGCGGACCATTACACTGCAGCTCTCCATATCCTTCAGCATGGTAATCTTCGGAAGGGCTTCTCCTCCTCCTCTGCTCTGTTCTGCACCGCTCATCATTAGGATGGACTCCGTGTCACTTCTCACTTCAGCACTTCTCTCTTTGCTTTCTTAAGGCTAAAAGGGGGTTTGGTGAACAAAGCCTCGCTTGGCCTCGTCTCCTCCACTCCCTCTGCTTTCTTTTCCTCTCTCCACCCCTCCCTCCTTTTTCCATTTTCTTTCCTCTGTCAAATTACTTGGCTCAGTTTGGCTGACTGTACCATCCTGCAGGGCAGTGAACGTTTCCTTTTTTCTTTTTTGGTTTTCTCCTTCTTTCCGTCCTGTGCCCAGGAGGCGTGGAAATAAAAAGGGAAACTACACCAGCAACAAGACATGTCGATCAATAGGAGTATCATGCAGTAACAAAAACAAAAAAGAAGAGACAAAGCTGAGTATATTAACCTGAAATGTAAATACTGTTGACGTAAATCTTAAAAAAAACTGCTCACAAGTACATATTTTTTTGTTTTTTTGTTTTTAAGGCTCAATAGGTTTCTTAAACAGCTGGTCACTGTAGTTTTTAGCAAATGTTACTCAAACAGGAGCTAATATTGTGTTTGTTGGGGACTATTGCGGCGTATTAATCCACATTTGGTGCTCTTGGGAGTATTTGTGATAGCAGCACAGTGTGTGGGGGATTTAGTCAAAATAAACTACAGCGTGTGTGTTTATGGTGATGAAGGAACATGTCACCCAGTGCAACAGTGGGGCTCACTGATGTGTTGTAATAACAATGGAGCTCTACGGCACAGAGGAAGATATATCAGACTTTGATAGACACACAATACTTTATTTTATGTTATTTCACTGTTGGAATATGGCATATCATCAGATTTATCCTTTAATGATTTGTTTTTGGTGTTCAAACTGAATCAGCAAAAGATTACTTTTCCATTATGCTTATTGATGGCAAGTTCAAAAAATCACAAGCTTTTCCTTATTACTCTTTTATGAATGGGCCTAAAAGATTATCAAATATGAATGTTAACACTAGGAGACTTGTGCCATTGTGTTCTCCCCTTTAATGTTTTCCATAGAGGGATCTTTTCCTCTAGCTTTGACAACACAACTCTATTATCAAGCCCGTCCATGTTAGCCAAAGGGCAACAACTTCCATTTTCTTATCCATAATTTATTCCATACTTTGGCTTTGTGCAAAAATGTGTATGTATGCACCATTCATTCCGTATGTGCCTAATTTTGTATTACGTTTATATTTTGCATATCTGTGATTACATAGCATAAATATTCTGTAATATCCAGACCAATTCAAAAGGGAACTTTCCTGTTGTATTGCTATTTTTTGTGCAAACGTATTCTGTATAAATGCATTCCATAATGTTCCACAATGAAACATGTTTAATTAATCATTATATTAATAAATTTATTTGCATCAATAGCTGCTGCTTTATTTTCTAGGTTTGTTCACTGGTGTGTGGGTGATCAGATGGAACAGTCGGAAGTCATTTGTGTGGCCAGGACTGATATTATGTTGACTCAAATGTTTTCTGAGGCCATCCGTACTCTTAACGTGTGACACAGTAATAGTTGTTAATCCACCCACTAAAAGCTGTTTCAGCCGCTGACGTTGAGACGGCTAAAACCCCTAGCTGTTGGCATGACTACGCTGCTTCCCACTGCCAATGTGTCAGCCATCGGCAGATACCTCAGCAGGGCTTTATAATCCACTGGTTGATGAATGACTATCTGCTGCAAAGAGTGGAGTGACTGTTTTTTTCCCCCAAGGGCAGTGACTAAGTATGGCAGCATTGACTGACCCGGTGGTTAAATAAATGGGAGTTAATGTACACAGAGTGATGTGCAAAGAATGAACTGACCCAAACTAATCTGTGTATGTGTGTGTGTGTGCTTTTGACAGAGGTACATAGAAAGGCTGTGGCAAAAGTAGACATTGATTTTTAAAGTTTATCTGCACATTTGTCGACTCGAGTCACCATTTTGACGACTTGCGACTCGACTTGGAATTTAATGACTCAAGACTTAACTTGAGGCATGATGACTTGCATTCGTGCATCATAAGTTTGGATGTTTAAGCTGGTATATGTAATGTAATATAAAATAATATTTATTTGTTGTCACATTTTTGTCTAACTTTCAAGTATGCTATGCAGCGGCTGCAGCGCAAACTGTGAATCATGATTGGACGACTCAAAAAGCTCCCCGGTGTGCGATTGTCATGATTGGATGACTGGCTGTCAGTCAAAGTCCTTATTATGGCAACACGTAACATCAAAGACAAAAAAGTGACTTGATTTGGGACTTGACTTAAAGGAATACGCCACCGTTTGTTGAAATAGGGCTTATCACGGTCTCCCCTGGCTGTAGATAGATGGGCCAATGCATTTTTTGTCTCAGTGCAAGTAATTAGGTTGTTTTTTTGTCTTTTGTTGGGTCACTTTTACTCACAACATGCTAACCAGCAACATAGGATTCCATTCACTACGCTAAGCTAACTAGCAGTGGCGCTGCCGGTGTTGCACCGGACTAAATCAATGCATGCGCAAAACATGTGTTGGCCCACCTATCTACAGCTAGGGGACACCGTGATAAGCCCTATTTCAAGAAACAGTGGCATATCCCTTTAAAGTGCTCATATCATGATTTTTCCCTTTCCTTTATTGTGTTATATATCTTTTTGTGCATGTTATAGGTTTACAAAGTGAAAAAGCCCAAATTCCCCCCCAAAGGGACTTACCATCTCCAACAGAAAACACTGTTCCCAAACTGCTCCAAACAGCTCTATTGTAGTCCAGCCTTTACTTCAGAGACAAACGTGGTCACTTTGTAACACACGTTATAATGCTCGCCTAGCTGCTAGCGTGGCACGCCCTCATACTCTGCAACTGATTAGCTAAGATGGAACAGAAGTGAGATGCCTCACTCTGTAGCTAAAACAGAGAGCTCAACACACAGGGTGAAAAGAGGAGCTGCAGCAATGTGCAGTACAACAAATATATGGTGTTTTTTGAAAATTAAACATAACATAAACCTATTCCAGTACAACCTCTAAATACAATTATGAACATGAAAATGAGCATAATATGAGCACTTTAACTTAGGACTTGACTTGCAAAACCTGTGACTTGACTTGACTTGCCCAAAAAAAAAAAGATTTGCTTGAGCTTTGGACCAAATTACTTACTTACTTGGGACTTGTGCAAAAATGACTTGGTCAGAACACTGTGTATTTGTGCGTTGGAGGAATGTAAACACACATATAGGATTTCAGATTGATTTGAGGCTGATCTTTAGTATATCTATTCTCACAATAAAGCCACGATAAGGCCGACTGCACAGGACCAGCCCCTTCACCAACCGGATTCATTTGTAAGCGATGAGCACCAGCTGCTGTGATTGAGAAGGCATGTGCTAGCAGACAAGTCGAAAAATATATATATATTTTTTTTCAAATAGCAGGAAACAGAGATCTCTAAATATATTCGATGAATGGTTGACACCTTTAGTTTCTACCACTCCAAGTATTAATAGTACAAATGCAAACCAGATCTACTGAAATTGGGAGTTTTTTCTTACACAAATTGAGGCTCTAAGGATAGAGGATGTTGTATACTCTACAGTGATTTGTAGTTTGGGGGTTCTCTAAATAAAACTGACTTGACTTAGTTTGATTGGTCTAATCCCAGTGCCATAGAAAACAATGCATACAGATGTATGTCCCCTTTAATTAAAACAAAGTAAAAACTTTGTCTTTTCCCTTGTCAAATTACAGTTATTAACCTTACAAAGCCACAAATGGATACATTACCTCATCGCTATGCGTCCTGCAAACAGCTGTGTTTAAAAAAGAAAAGGTAGTATTAAAAATAAGTCTTTCTTTCCCTCACTTTCAAAACAAATGCATGCGCTAGCCAGATCAAGATCTTTACGAAACGAGGCGCTGGTACTCATGGAAACACTGGCGCTCTTGTCCACAGGGGCCACCAAAATAAATGCAAAATGAAAGTTCCTCGCAGTCGCTTTAAACGTCACAAAAGGTGTTAGCAACCTTCAGAATTAACCTTCAACGAGTGCTCAATCAGTCCACATCTGGAGGCACAAAAAGACAAGTAGCTGCCTTGAACGATCAGTGCATTTTATTTTTCCATCACAGTACAAAAATAAAATAAAATGAGCAGAAACTAACTGAAAAAAAGTTTCAATTACAGTAACAGCTTTTTTGTCTTTTTCAAAAAAGAACATTTTTATTGAACAGCATCAACACCCCTCCCTCACCCCACCAAAGGGAAAACCAAGTCCTAGTACCAGTGTGGTTGGTGTATGCTTCATGTCCATAAGAAAACAACATGGCACACATTCTTCTGTACAAAGAAATGCTGTCATTTACACACACACACACACACACACACACACACCCATTCGCACACACATGCAGCCATTCGAATGCCTCCCTTTTTTGAAGTTCTTAACCACTGTTTTGTTTTTTTTATCTACAAAGTACGCAACAAGATACAGAAAAGAATTTGACAGAAATCTCTTACCTATCACATGAGTCTTTTTTTCATATTTTATAAGCTTTTGAAAGTATTTTCTCAAACAACTACTCAATGATGCAAAGTGGAAAGAAAATGGCACATTTCAAGTGAGTCGGGGGAAAGTGTGGACATGAGAGAAAAAGATTTGGGGTCTCTTCTTGAGGCCCTTTACCCCAATGCCCTTTTTTTTTCTCTGCCGGAGCAGAAGCCCATCCAAAGTGCGTGTCCCCCTATTGTGCCAGTACAAACACTCTCTAAATGAACTTTCTCTCACTGATCTAACTCCACATGGCAGCCACAATCCCACAGCAGAGGAGGCCACGGGTTGTGACCATCATTTTCTCTGATTCACACTAACACAGCAGCAGAGGAGCCTTCCATTCTCTGGGAACAACTTGAAAACATGACAGAAGCCTTTTGTTGGCACTACCAGATAAATGCTTTTTAGACAGATTTTCAGAACACTGCTATGGAAAAGAAGAGTGCACACTATTTGTCTGTATTTGGATGAGATGTTAAAACCAGTAAAAAAAAAACATTTCTCATACATTTCTGGATGAAAATACGGTAGTTTATCCAGTGATTGCAGCCATAGTGAAGATAGAAACTGTGTAACATAAAAATACAGTTGTTCCGCATGCTTCCTGTTTTGGTTGTCAATGTCGTTGCCGTCGCACACTGCAGCATGTCCTTTTAGTCCGGTGGTTTCTGTGATTGAAAATGTGATTATTCCCGTGGAGGTCGCCTCATCTCCTACAGCACCTAGATAAATGTGATGTCACCTCACAGTCGATTAACACCGAGGTGATGCTGATGGATTATCCTGAAGGTAAGCTGTGCTTTTTCTGCAGTGATGCAGAAAGAGTGTCATTGAAATAATCGATTTCCCTGGAAAAGTGTGTGTGTGTGTGTGTGTGTGTGTGTGTGTGTGTGTGTGTGTGTGTGTGTGTGTGTGTGTGTGTGTGTGTGTGTGTGCTTGTTTAACTATATTCGTGGGGTCCAAAAACCGTGAGTCCAGTATACTTGTGGGGTCCCGACAGCTTTGTGGGGCCAAAATGCTGGACCCCACAAGTTTAAAGGGCTGTTTGAGGGTTAGGTTATGGTTAGGGTGAGGGTAAGGGTTAAGGTTAGGCATTTAGTTGTGATGGTTAAGGTTAGGGTAAGGGGCTAGGGAATGCATTATGTTAATGACGGGTCCCCACAAAGATAGTGCCACAAACCTGTGTGTGTGTGTGTGTGTGTGTGTGTGTGTGTGTGTGTGTGTGTGTGTGTGTGTGGGACAGAAGTTTGGGTTAGCTCCTCATGCAGGCCAGCAGTGCGGGACAAAAAGATGTTTTTGAAGGGCTTTTTCTTAAGTTTAAGGTCAATGATGTGTTGTTCTGTCAAGGTGTCCTTGGTGATGTCCCTTTGGTGACGGGTCAGATTTGACATTGGTTTGTTTAATTAGGTATTCATCAATAAATTCCAGCAACATTCATTTGCATAAACCAGATCAATCTTCATTCCCACCAAAGATAAGCACACCTGCCATACCAGCAAAGCCCACCCCCCACCCCCCCCTCCCCTCACATCATTCCCTTTTCAAAGTCTCTCATTGCGGTCTTTCATTTACATTAGATGTGCCTAAATAAATACATGAATGGCAATAAATTAGGTGTCAGTAAGTTAGTTAGTAGTAGATGAAATTCCATCCCATCATTCAACAGCTGGACAAACAGTACAGTATTTCAGAGTGTTCTCAGACCTGTGGGATTTTCATCAAAGATATGGCACTGTTTTTTTTTTGTTTTTTTTTAAAACATTTTCTATGCTGAATCATAAGCACAAAATCAAACATCATTCCAAAATCGACAAAAGTACAAAAAGAATTTCCCTGGTAAACAAATAGCCTATTTTAGCAAGCATAGCTAAATAAACTACTGTCACTTTGTTCACAGCATTCTCTAATGCAGATGCAGTCGGTTTACAAATCAAGTAAAAAGAAGAACAGTAACAATTGTTCCTTCCCTCCCGGAAACTGTAAAATTGCATGGCACACGTGCAAAACATTACGTTTCTAAGTAAAAAAAAAAAAGAAAGAAATCAAAGAAAACCTGTTCCAGAAAAGCAATAAATAAGCCTCCATCGGTGTAAGCCTCTGGGGAGTAAAACATCCATTAACTTGTTTTAATTTTTTTTCCTAGATGAAAATAAAGTAGGTCTTTCTCATCATATGTCCTGTGGCTGTTGTCCTCCTTATCAAAAGTCCCACAATGCAGTGTTTGCTTATTGTCCATCGAAATACAGCATACAGTATAAGTCCTGTTGTAGAGTCACGAACAGAAACCCACAAAAATATGGATCCAGCATTGATGGCCCCTGCTGTTTTTTTTTTTTTTTTTCTCAGATATGCATTGCAGCAAAAAAAAAGATTCCAGTGGTATCCGTATTAATGGACGGGACGTGGTGTTGGCCTTCCAGAGATCCAGAGTTTGCAGCCAGACGTGCCTGATCATCCGTGATGCATGAAGAAAGCCAGTCAGGCGATGGCCCTCGCCCTCCTGCAGTAGGCAGTGCACATCACATCGTCAAACAGTCAGCAGGTCACTGGTAGGCTGCCGCAGCATCAGTCCTCTCCACATTCATTGCTGTAGATGTACGCTTTCTTTTCTAATGTTTTTAATTTTTTTTTTTTTGTCTTTTTGCCTGAAATGTTTTTTTTTTGAAGATTTTCAGTATTTTATATAGATATATATCTATAAGTTAGCAAAGGATTTACCCAAGTCTGGCATTTTTTTTGTTTATATATCATTGTCAAAAAAAAAGCTTTCATTCTCAGGTTTACAGAAAATCCATCCTTTGCTCGTTTGAAAATAGAACTTGATAATTACAATCTTCTGGCTTTTTAGACCTTTTGCCTTATTTTTAGGTGACTGTTGCAAATGTTATCCCTCAATGCAAACTGTCTAGTCTAAATCCATCTAAATCACTGAGCCCCTCCCCCACTCCCCCGAGCCCCCTCCCCCACCCCTCCAGAGTTGAAGATTCAGGCTTACTAGATACAATGTTGCGATAAACGTCAAATACTTCCTGATTGGCCTCGTCACACTTGAGTTTGGACAATAATAAATAAATAGCGTCACAACTAATCTTTCAAATTTGTCCAAATGCCAGACTGGAGTATTCCCCTTCTCCCCTGAACCCTCTGCTACCCCCCCTCCCCCCTCACCGGTCCAGGCCGATGAGCAGGCGGCTCCTCTCCTCCTCCTTCTGGCTCTCGTTCTTCAGGTCCGCAAACACCTGAGTGAAGTAGTGTGGGTCGGAGTTGATCTGGAGCATCTTCGCGCTCATCAGGTTGATGATGGACAGGCAGCGGTCCCAGAAGGTCTCCTTGGAGCTCTCCACCAAGAAGGGCTTGAGAGGGTAGGAGATCTCGTTGCCCATGTAGGAGTAAGACAGGTAGAGGCAGGTGAGCAGCACGGCTTGCAGCTCGTGCTCCGTGGCCACCTCAGAGGAGACCACGTCGCGGCAAAGCATGTAGACAAAGACCACGTTTGCGGGGGTGATGAATCCCTGGTCCTGCCAGCCTTGGAGCAGCAGGGAGCGGTCCACGCTGCGCAGCCACAGCACTGGGTCAGTGGGTGACAGGTGTTTCAGCCGGTAACAACGCCGGCACAGAAACTCCCCCAGGCAGCGCAGCAGCTCACTGGTGGAGGCCTGGACAATCACTCTCTTAGGGGTCCCGGGGGCCACATTGGAGTTGGTCAGAGGGGCTTTCTTGATAGACGATACCGTGTTGTTGGAGGCCTTGGTGAGAGCGGGAGTGCTCTGATCCTGGGTGAAGGTGGACAAGTTGGCGCATGACTGCGACTTCTTCAGGTTCTCGTTGTTCAGCTGGGTGACATTGTTCTGGTAGGTGCCGTTGGGCTGCACCTTCTTGGAGCCTTTCTTCTTGGCGGACACTGCTACAATCCGCTTCCACGGGAGCACATTGATGAGCGAGTGGCGCTTCAGGTTCTTGTCTTTGGCGTTCTTGCTGTTCTGGACGGCTGTGTAGTGGCCCACAGTGGCCGGGCCGTCCTCAAAGAGAGCAGCCTTTCGGTAGCTAGGCGACAAAGACAGCACGGTTCCCATGGTGACTGTCGGGAGGCGTCCAGGGGCTGCAGCCGCACTGGGTCAGAAGAGGGTCTGCCAGGGGAGATCCTGAGGTCTCAAAGCCTCTATGCTTCTGGGAGCTGGGAGTCCCGGGCTACAGGCTGCCGCTGGGCATCTAAGGCCGGGGAGGAAATGATCCTGTGAACAGCTCTCTGACAGGATAAAGATCACCCCGACTCGTATTTCAGCTCTCTGTCTGCGTCTCCTGATGGCCGCTGCTGGAGGCAGAAAAGATCAATAATCAGAAAGATAATTGGTGAGGGATCAATAACCTTCAGATTATCCATGGTTATTTACAAATTGCAAACAAAATGTATTTGATCTCAGATTAGATCTATAATTATTCAGCTTGCATCAGATAACATCACGGTAATGGGTTCTACAATGTTCTCATGATTGATTGATTGATTTTATTTGACCACTTAAATATTAAATATGAAACAGTAGTCCTACTCTGTGTCCATACATTAAAATACATAAATAAGTCAGGGATGACACAATAAAGCCCAAAGACTTATTTTCATTGTGGTCCCTGAATGTGTGCTGAGTGGTTTCTGCTTATTAGCAGCATTGATTGGTCTCAGTAAGCGGTGGAATGGATCAGCCTATATACACTAATTAATCCAAACAGTAGTCTTTAGATCTATTCTTGCTGCAAATGATCAATGTAACAAGAACCCTAACATTATATACATTTTAGTGTGAAATTGTGCTTCAGCTTCATCTGCAGTAGATTAGCGAGCATACAGAAAAATAATATGATGGGTGATTGCTGTGCATCAGCTATTCAAAGGAATTCTCCTCCACATCCTTGATTTAAATGGATCCTATGTGGTAAATGCGTACATTTATGATGAGAGAGACATACTGTATTTTTCTGGGCAATGGCCGACTTGTCAAAGTGAACCACGCGCCACCCACCCCTCTCACTAAAATGGAAGACAGAAACGTAAACACCTTAATAACAGGTGAAGGTCGCGTTTGGTGCATATAGGATTCGGCATATAAAAGCACAAATGCAAGCTCATATAATCTACCTCCACTTAAACTAGATAAACAAAGAGAGATGTAGATTCTTTCTCTGCACGACATATATTCGTCCTCGCTGCAGTAGCCTGCCTATGAATTCGACTGTCGATGGATCGACTTTGCTCGCTTGCGCAGGATCCAAGCTGCTCGATCCTTCATTCCATCACCCTGTTATCAATCCAATTCGTCAACGGTGGAAAAATTCCAAAACAGGAGCTTTTAATGGGACTTCACTGGGCTTAAATTACAACAGGCTACGTTTTGGGCTTCTTTCTGCGATAAGGTGTTGTGTAGCCTACATCATCGGGTGCTCTCCATGGTGCTGAAACTGAGCGTCTGCGTCAAAATAAAAATGCTGGCCATAATAGGCGGTGGCTTAGAAATGAACATCCTCGTGTTTTCTTTCTATTCGATAACATCTTACAATATGAAGGTGCATGAAACTGTCTATAACGTTACATCCCAATTTCTTTCATGTTTTGTGCCATATTTTCCTAATTAGATATAGCCTATAGCTGCGCATCATCTGTTTTCAAATATGCACAAATATGAACTGATGCACTTTTATGACCAATATGTTCCAAAAATGAAAATATAACTCACCTGATCTCCTGCTCAATGAGAATATAATTGCTCTGTAACGATGACGCTCCGCGTCTCGAGCCTGGTTTTCCTTACAAGACGCGATAAAAACATAAAACCATCTCCGAGAATATAAATGCAACAAAGAAAATAATCCGAGCCGAGGCAAAAAAAACAAAAAACTAAACAAGCGTTGGATAAACACGCCTGGTGTCGGCGGTGCTCAGGCGATGGTAGGCAGTTGTGGAATGGATGCTTAGATGAAGATGTGCTCCTGGTCCTCCTGGCTGTGAGATGCGGATGCTGCGAGGGCTGATGTTGTGTTATGTCACTGGCTGTGTGAGGATGGTTGACGCAAAGGCGGTGGTGGGGCGCCGCTCTGCGCTTTGTGCGCGGTGCTGTCTCTGCTGGGAAACGACTCAGCCTATAGCCACACACAGCAGGCGCACATGTGAACCCAGTGGACTTATGTTATTTATGTTATATGTTATTTTGTTTGCGTTTATATTTTAATTTAAGGACCTGACTAGAGTTCCTAGTTCGTCTTATAGGCTGGATGCTACCGTTTAATTATATTGGCCTATGGTTTCACATGGGAGTTATTGTGTATTTCTGAAGTAGACTAATAAGTCCTTAAATTAACACAGAATAAATGTAATTGTGTCCCATTCTTATAAAAACAATGTAATATTGGCACAAAATATTGGCCTTGAGCAAGCAATTGATTTGGACATGTATGTTATACAAATGAAGTGTATGGTGTTTGAACTACTTTAAAATTGAAGACAAAATTAACGAGCTAAGCTATGAGTTAAGTTGGATGGTACACACACATACAAATCAAATGCGTAGGATAAGCAGCCTCTAATGTATATGGCCCATTTTTTTTTTATGTAACTACATTTCCCATGTGCCTTTAAATCTCAACATGCAAGTCACACGCTGACGTCACATACGCTAGGTAACGTAGTCCGCGCACGTATTTTCATTCAAGAAGCATTTGAATAAGGAAGATGGCGGCTGCAGCAGTGGTTGAATTTCAGAGAGCCCAGTCTCTCATTAGCACGGATCGCGACGCCTCTATCGACATTCTACATTCAATAGGTAAGTGTTCGGCCGAGATTTTTAGATGGACACTATTTCTCTGATCCCCGTTATTTCCTATTTCTCAGGTTGCGAGGTTAGCGCGTTCAATAGCAAGAGCCGGTGGTGTGCCGTGCTGACTCACTGTTGAACACTGGGTAACGGCAACTGCTAGTGGATATTAGCGAGTTAGCTCGTTAGCAACTTTGCTAACTTTAGGCCTGGGCGTGAAATATGTTAGTATGTATCAGTAATGTTGTGTTTTTGGCTGTGTAGTTCGGTCTTGTGTTGTTGTGTCATTGCCCACAGTTTCTAAGCTAACTACCATTAGCTCTATTGAAGACGGTAGGTGCTAGATCGGATCCGATACACGCGTCGACGTCAACACTGTCGTACTGCGCAGGCGTCAACACTCGGGTTTCCCCCTCTGTCATTGCAGCGCAAGACTGACTCTACCGTAAGGAATCACCAATAAAGGTTTCTAAACCAAATGCTACACAATCGAACATGTTACAAAAGGAATGGGGAGAAATTAACAATATCGGCAAACAAGTGTATTGACGCCTGCGCAGTATGCCCGTGTTGACGTCGACACGTGTCCCGGGTGCGATCTAGCATCTACTATTGAAGACTCTGTCATGTTAGCATGATTGCTATTTTGGCTAACATCTTTAGCTTGTTGTCAAAAGCCTTCAACCAATTTCGTCAACACAGTCAAATGCAGCTCTCTGACAGAGTAAATAAAGCTACAACATATTTGATTAACGTAACTCATTACTATTTGGCAGCCTGTAGGTGTATGGTTGCGCAAACGCAGAGCTTAATGGAAATTGCGTTACGATATGTAGCTAACGTTACTGTAAAGTCTTCTCACTGTCCTGGAATTGCCTTGTCACTACAGCCTACTAGCTGGCTTCACTGTTTACTTCTCTTAAATATATTAGTTGTCGTGACATAACATTGATGTAATTCTCAGTAGTGGAGTAAATTATTTAATTAGCAATTTGACAGAAAAGTACTTAAATGTTGATAGGCGTTATAAGTTAAGTCATTTATCAAGCAAAAACAAGCTGATTCCACGTCAAATGTGAGGGTTTGCTGCTTCTCAATGCTTTATATAATACATTGGATTTATATTTGGGTTTTGGACTGTCGGGCATAGTAAGCTATTTTAAGAAGAAAAACCCCAGAACATTGTGATCTGCATTTTTCACTATTCTTCTCAGACTAAACCAGGGGTCTTCAACGTTTTTTAGCCAAGGACCCCTTAACTGGAAGAGAGACAGTGCAGGGACCCTCTACTACATATATTGTATACAATGTTTCATATTAAACTGGGCCCAAAACCTTTCTACATACCTTTTTTATTGCATACAATACTAAGCTATTAAAATAGTTGTTGGAATGATTTTATGAATCTTGTTTTAATGTTAAACATACATGTGGCACTGTGAATCCTTAGGATCTGTAGATGGCCTTAGTGACTACCTCACCTATAGGCCAGTAAGCCTATCATCAGTTGGCATTTATATTTGCTAGTAATATGTCTGATTCATTTTAGGACTTTCCTAATTTTTGAAATGAACTTAAAAAATGTAACCATAATTTGGAGGCCCCCCTGCATTGACTCTGAGGACCCCCTAGGGGTCACGGACCCCCTTTTGAAGATCCCTGGACTAAACAGTATGGTTAGTTGGATCCATATTTGTCAGATACAGGGAGCCAATATTGGGATGATTTAAAAAGAGATCATCAAAAAACCATGACAAGACTAAGTCAGATTGTGGTTTCTCAAGCTTAAAAAGTCCATGACTCACACTGATTAAATGAGTGTCTCACTTTGGCAGACTGTTTAGAATGTACACATTGCATAACGTGAGGATTAAATAAGTAAATTGTTTTCCGATGTCAACGTGTTGCCTTTCTTTAACAGTGAGGAGAGATGTCCAAGAGAACGATGAGGAAGCTGTCAGGGTTAAAGAACAGAGCATCCTGGAGCTGGGGACACTCCTGGCCAAGTCAGGACAGGCTGCAGGTAATGGTCAAACTTTGATTGGGCTCCATTCTGTGCCTGTTTTTACTTTCCCAAGTAAGCCTACAAACAAACTAATGGAACCTGTTCTATGTTATGTTTCCACTTTCTGAAATATTTGTCTTTTTCTTTTTTGTGGCCGTCTCCAGAACTAGGGGGTCTGCTGAAATTTGTGAGGCCTTTTCTGATTTCCATCAGCAAGGCCAAGGCGGCCCGGCTGGTCCGCTCTCTCCTGGACCTCTTTCTTGACATGGAGGCAGCAACAGGGCAGGAGGTTGAGCTGTGTCTTGAATGCATTGAGTGGGCCAAGGCTGAGAAGAGAACCTTCCTACGACAGGCCCTGGAGGTAAACGGATCTAGAATAAACTTGTGGGTGCTGTCAAATGGAATAAATGTAGATCCATTTTTTCCTTCTAGTCAACACCACCCCTTTTTAACTGAGAATAGCTCATGTACTGTATATAACGTAGAGGAAAACTGCAGTACACAACTGGATATCACTGAAATATAAAGTCTTTCAAATGGAACATAAGCCCTTGTGATATATATTTTGGAGAACCTCAGTGGAGAGTTGCTAAAAAATGACATCGTGTTGGCAACGGTTATCAGGCTATTAAAGCTTTTTGCAACAACTTACTGTATAGCGCCACTATTATGCTGTCAGGTTTATTTGCATTATGTTGTCGTTTTGTCATGACTTGATAGCTGATGAGGGCGAAATATAGGATATAACCTATCACCAACAGCTGATGTATTCGTCCTCTCACCCAGCCCTAGTTGGCGCCTACGTATAACAGCTTTTATGTTTAATGATAGTGAAAACAAAACTGATACTGTATCCCCCAAACATAAATAGAAGCCGTGGAAGGGATCAGATGTAACATTTCCTGACTCCTGGAGTGGCAGACGCTGTGATTTTTAAACAGATTATGGTGGAGCATTTGGTTGTTCGTAGATATGGAACACCGCCACTGTGGCGTTACTTTAGGTTAAAACCAAACGAACACAGGAAACTTGATATATGTGATTTAAGCAAAGTTGTAAACTTTGCCTGAAGAAAGTAACAAAAGATGATGACATCGCCCTGCTATAGCTGCCAAAAGGTGTTTGGTGGCAAATGACTGCCAGCAGGTTCACACTCAAAGCCAGGAATATCTGGAGCTTTTGGCTGAAATACAAAATATAGGATCAACAATACTTTTGTATTAGTTCTATGTTTAGAGTGTCGAAGAAAACTACGTAATGAAACTGTGGCCTGTATAAATGTGTGAAGCTGAGAATAGGGACGCTCTTCAGACAAGCGCCATGGTTTGCCTCAGGACAAACATGAGGAGTGTGACAGGAGTAAAAGAATTACAGGAAACTTTGTAAATAGCTCTGTGTGTTTTAGTATGTACAATGAGCTCAGGCTGAGGGAGAGAAGTCCTCGTGCTTAAATAAGAGCCACCTTAAATCAGTTAATTACTCTTTTGAGGAACAGCTATAGGGGCTGTATTTGTATTTCACCGCCTATCTGTAGACAACATGACATGTTGAGATATGTAATGAAGACTTTATTGAAAGCATTGGTGCTGAACATCAGGTTTGTGTGTCCAACTCCTCGGACCTGCTATTTTGCACCATTTAACAAACATGTTAGTCTTCCGACAGTAGTCTCGGCAGGCATTAATGTAATGCGGCATCCACTTAGATTGGCACAGCTGCTCTCTGCTTTTTTTAATGGAACTATTTTTCTTTCAGGGACGACTGATCTCACTCTATTTTGACACCAAAAGATACCAGGAGGCCTTGGCGCTTGGTGAGTGTATAGAGACTTCACATTTTTATCTTTTTGGTAAATAGCAGCATCTGTCTCCTGCTTCAGAGACTTGAACAAATGTCTGGCCTTGCTATGTGGGCACGATTTTACTTCTAAAGAGAAGAAACAAGAAAGAACCGCACGTATCGGGACTATAATTGCACACTTAACCCCCAAGCTGTTTACTGAATGTTGTACAAAGTTATTGCAACAGGTAATGTGCAAGACATTAACTCTGTCATTCTCTCACCCTCAGGCACCCAGTTGCTCCAGGAGCTGAAAAAGATGGATGACAAAGCTCTTCTGGTAGAGGTTCAGCTGCTTGAAAGTAAGACGTACCACGCTCTCAGTAACCTGCCCAAGGCCCGCGCAGCCCTCACCTCAGCCAGGACCACCGCCAACGGCATTTACTGCCCTCCAAAGCTCCAGGCAGCTCTGGACATGCAGTCAGGTCAGATGTGTTCGCTATTCTAACTTCCAACAGTTACCTGGGCTAAAGTGGTTTAGGTTCTATGGGGTAACAGCAAGGTGGCGCTTATCAAAACAGTGAAAGTGAGAATTTAGCAGTTACAGTATTTAAATTATTTGTAGTATTAGTATCACAGAAAATATTGAAACTATGGAAAAGTAACTTGTATAACACATAACCGTGGTTATTTGCACTGATTTAATTGCTATTTAACAGCTTTACCATCTGCTCCCTTGGTAGGATAGAAAAAAACTACAAAATCCATCGTGTAACATTTTAATAGACACATATAGACAGGCTATGGCAATTATTACATAATGGTCATAGCAGAATTAAAGTATTGTTTATTTTATGTGACTACAGCAGCTTTCAGATTATTCTGATAACTTGGTTAAGCTTGGTTTGTCAAGATGAGACAGTCCCTGTTGTCTACCTGATTTTCTCCTTTTGATACTACCACTGGGGGGTGCCAGGAATTCAAATTCTTAACATTTATATTTATAGTAATTACTGTATTTAAATGAGTTAATAAAAAGTAATAAGACAAAAAAAGTCCATGAAACAACTCTTCTTTTCCACAGTTCATTGAAAAAGGTATATCTGGTGTGATCTTCAGCGACTCAGCTGTTTTTATGCTGACAACCATCTCAAACTCTCACAGTTTGTGTTTAACAGCGTGAATGCAGAAGAGCCACGAGGCCTGATAGTATCTTATGCCGCGTTCTAGTTACCTCGGAACTCGGGAGCCGCAACTGGGAATGACGTCATACCCCCGAGTTGAATGCGTTCTATTTAAAAGTCAGATTTTCATTGTTTTCATTAGCTCTAGCCCGGTTAGCTATTGTTGGCAACCAGTTGATAACGCATTATTCCGGTTTTTGTGCATTTAAACAGCGTAATAACATGTCCACAGATAGAAGTTGGACATGCCTGTGTGAGATTTAGTGACACAAATAAGACAGAAGTGTTTATAACTTTAGGTTACTGCAGCTTTCACAACTGTTGATACAGGGGGCAGCCATGTTGGATTTTGAACTCGGGCTACTGCGAGGTTGTACGAGTTCCGAGCCTGTAAATACGAGGTCAGGGTGCGGTTTTCCGACTTTGACCTCGTAAAAAAAACGAGTTCCGAGGTAAATAGAACACGGCAATAGTTATTTGTGACATTACAAAACAGTGTGAACTGAAAAGAAGATGCCGTTTGTGGCAAATTCTTCGGTGGTTTTAACATTTCTTTGAATCGTACAATAGCACATAGCAGCTACAGTGTTTATCTCCAGCCCAGCGAGTTTCTCCAGTTTTTGTTGGCGTTTCACAGACGGTATCTTGCTGTGTCATCTCTGTTGCAGGGATCATCCACGCAGCAGAGGAGAAGGACTGGAAGACGGCCTACTCCTACTTCTTTGAGGCCTTCGAGGGCTACGACTCCATCGACAGCCCCAAAGCCGTCACAGCACTCAAATATATGCTCCTGTGCAAAATTGTCCTCAACTCGTGAGTAGTGCTTAAACTCAACGTGCAATGCTTTACGGTTTGAAAATTCATTACTCTCACATCCACATGGTGCCTTTTTGAATCTTTAACACTACTGAGTTTATATATCTTATTATACTTTTTTTTTTTTTTTTTTGGCTGTTTCAGACCAGAGGAGGTTCAAGGCCTGATCAGCGGGAAACTGGGCCTGCGATATGCTGGCCGACAGGCAAGTATCATTTTCTACTAGCCGATCACACAAAGCAGCGATGTCATTTGTTTCCACCTTTTAGCAAACCAATTTCCACCAAATCAGTTTATTTTTCTTAAATATTGCTGCTTACACAAAAAGTAGGATTAAGGAATGGTCTCTCTGGTAAACTTACTGGGTTAAGATGAGCTCTTTTATGGTGAATGAAAGGCTTGATCTGACGAAGTAGGTCATCGAATCAAATCGAAGCATTGATGTCAATGCTGCTGCCAGTTCTGCCGTTGTTTAGCTTTCTTCTTCTTCTAGTCCGTAGAAATAGCAAAGTCGGTAGCCTTTCTTCAGTTGCGCCACCTCTGTTCAGGAGAAGACTGCCCAAGTATAAATAGTTAGGGCGCTCCCGTGACGTCACACTGTCGCGAGACAGGTCGGCTGTGGCGAGTATATGCACGTCTTATAGAGGCAATCTATGTATGGTTCGCTGATTGATCTACACTCTCTAAATAAAAGATGTTTAAAGGGAAAAAAGTGACATTAATCTTTATTTTTTGTCGTCCTCCATCCAGACAGATGCACTGAAATGTGTTGCCCAAGCCTGCAAGAACCGATCATTAGCAGACTTTGAAAAGGTAAGAATCCTTTTTAGTCTCATCAAATCTGTGTTAATGGATTTTCATTTTTTTCCAACAAACAAAGGCTACCTCCATGTAGCCCTTTTTTGGTCTTTTTCTCTTTAGCTACTTCTCAGTTTGCCTGCTCGGTGATATGTGCAGCGCACACACGCACAAACGTTTGCTCCCTGACTTTTAGCTAGCTAGCTAGCTTCCACACAAATTGGCTGACTGTTGTAGTTGTGCATCTTCCAGGCCCTAACCGAGTACAGAGCGGAGCTGAGGGATGATCCCATCATCAACACTCACCTGGCCACGCTGTACGACAACCTGCTGGAACAAAACCTCATCCGAGTCATCGAACCCTTTTCCAGAGCACAGGTAAGGACGTGCGAGGCTTCTCTTTACAAAGGAAACATGTCACTTATAGTATTATACTATGAAACAGCATTTATTACCAGCTCCTAAATTCTTACATTTTCCTGTCCCTAAGCATTGTCTTTATTTTAAGAGTGAACGCTGGGGCATTCTCTCCATATTCTAGACATTCCAGACATGAGAATCTGCTCTTGTTCTTGTTCATCATTTTAACAATTATTTGATATGCCTCTTCTTCTGTTTTCAGATAGAACACATATCGGGTCTAATGAAACTGTCAAAGGTATGTATATTTGCAGTTAGCCTATTTTTCCTGAGTATTAAAATCCTCATTTATATCTCTTAAAATGTGGGTTGTATTCATTTTTTTTTTTTTTTTATAGGGGGATGTTGAGAGGAAATTATCACAGATGATTCTGGATGAAAAGTTTCACGGTTAGTGAAAGGTTAATTGGAAACGTCTGTTTCTATAAGACCTATGCACTTCACAGGCAGAGCAAGAGTCTTCACTGTACTGTGTGTATATATATTTTTGCAGGAATCCTTGATCAAGGTGAAGGTGTCCTGATCATATTCGAAGAGCCCCCAGTGGACAAAACATACGAAGCAGCCTTGGAAACCATTCAGAACATGAGCAAAGTCGTGGATTCACTTTACAACAAAGCCAAGAAGCTGACATAGGTACAAACCAAATATTTCAGGAAGAGAAGAAGCATTGTCTTTGTGCTCTCTCTTTTAGTCTCTACTAAATGTTTTGTCTTTCGTCCTCAGAGCAGATTGCCACGGCAGTGCGATGGAGGAACTGTGTGTTTGACCAGCGTGTGTAACATTTTAAGAAGGGGACAAGGGAGTGCAACAAAAAGTCCCACAAACTGCAACAAACAGGATTCCCCCATCAAACTCCCTCCCCTTCCCCCCTCCCTCCTTTCCCTCAATGGACAATTTCATCACTTCTCTTGTTTATTTTATCCTCTTTGATTTTGATATCTCTTCAGGATTCTGTATAACACTCAGCGGCCAAATCAGGCCATCAGGGAATATTGTACAACCACAATAAAAAGAATAAAAGGTTTAAGAATACATATATGTTTATATCTGCTATAAGGTCGGGCTTACCAAGCCTTAAGCTGACTCCACTGCAACCTCTAAGGTGCAACATTGACCTCTGCGGCCTAGACTCTGCTACCTACTGCGTATGCAGAAACGAGGCTTTCTCTTGTCCATATCTTTCAAAAGCACACTGTTTAGTTTTTGGAAGGTTGGGATACTCCTTGGGATACTGAATATTTGTCGAAGAGCTCCCCTCTTTTCCCTCACCATATCAATGCCAACAGTTCAGTCCCCACTGTATTTCAGATATGTATTAAACTCACTTTATTTGTTTTGGATTTTGTGTTTTTGTTTAAAAAGAAGAGGAAAAAAAAGAAAAATCAGATGTTTGCTACATGTCTGCCCACCCTGGATATGTAAGTTTATAGAACAGACAGGATGCCATTTCACCACCAGTGCCACCTTTTTGGGCGCTTCTGTTTGCCTCAGTGTTTTGGGTGCAATATGAAATCGAAGGGCAGAGGTGGAGATGTATTCATTGCCTCTGAGTGTCTGTGAGTTACCCCTGACTGAGCAATTCTCCATTGTTAGTTCCTAGCACTAGTGTGGTATGCTAGTAACCAAACAATTTGTATGGTTTTGATTTGGGTTTTGATTTTTTTTGTTTTATTTTGTTTAACTCTTATAAAGACATTTTCAAAATAAATATTTTGTATTTTAAGGATTTTGTCTTGTCTCTTGCAAAAGAAATTGCTGATGGTAATTTGACGTGGTAACTTACCGGCCACTCAGCTATCATATTTGTTTTACAGTTTGAGGATTAGGAGACTGAGGATTTACATGTTGCAAAGTGTTTATTGGCAATGTGTGACCCAGGAAATGTATACAAGAGTTAAGTGGAAGTATGTCTGCTAATCAGAGGACAAGTCAAAGGGGAGGTATCTAAGCAGTCACAGTTCTTAAACAGGAATTAACGTGTTTTTTTCAAATTACCGAATTCACCCAAGAGTATCTTCCTCCTGCTGCTATATGTCACTAATTTGAAAGGAAACTCACATCAAAGGGCATTAAATCAGTTAAACGGACAGCTTTGGATTGTCTTTTATTTTGATTTTTAAACAATCCGCATGATGATTACCAAACCCATGTTGTCAAACTTGGTTACAGATGTGTTTTTTTTTCTTCTTTTTTTTTTACTGTGTAACACTTTATGACCAAGTTTATCTTAAAAGCATCTGTGAACCGCATCAACAGACTTGGTTCTACAAGCCTTTACCATTTATCGGAGCAGATTCTTTACACCAGTGTTCAAACAAGTGCCACAAAATGCAGGATTTTCTACTTCTTTTTCCCCTCAATACTTAAAAGCACAAGCATGTCATTTTAAATGTAGCTGCCCAGCAGGAAACCACTTCCAAGACTCAAATATTCCCTCAAGGAGTTTGTGCATCCAAAATAAAGATTTAACTTTACCTCTAATTCAAACTAAAAAAAAATGTATTTAATTATATTGGCATGTTACATTTTAGAAATGTGAATATAAGGTCTCAGCCATCCCCAGGCTTAATTATTTCCTAACTAGAAAAATAAAGTATGATTGTTTTCGATACAGACTAATATTAAATATACAAGTGGTTCTTAATTTCAAACATTTTTAGAACAAGTCCAACTGATGTTCAGAATAGTTAAAATAAATCATTTGTTTTTATTAACCATTGTATTCATTCTTGGTTTTTGTTGGAAATACAAAACACAGATAAGTAAAACAAAATTATCGTTATAATTGAGTATTATTATTGTGAAAATTGGCGCTAAACATTCTACACATTTCTTATGTTTAAGAGATTCACTGTAATTTCCAAATTCAAAAATGAATAATTCACAAGCTGGGAGACATTTAGAATATTTTGTTCTATGGATGTACATCCAAGGCAAATTCCTAGTGCTATCCCTTTTGCGAGGTAAGTGCTACTTACCTCGCAATAAATCCTTTTCTGATTTTGATTCTGACATTTTACCAAAAAGAACCAGTCGATTCATGTTAAAGTTGTATAGTTTGATCACTTTGCATAGTATAAGTAGGAAATTGCAACGTTTAAATTTAATTTAAATACATGCTTTATCTGACGAGCAACATAATCCCTCATAATGCTATTATTTATAAACAATTAATAAAATACATATTTTGTTGTGTGCTAATAAGTGTTACATCCATTGGGTTACATCCATTGACATTTATATGTAAGGTTACATCTCCATTGGTACATCTCTCACTTATCTACGTATCTTGTACGTGATTACGTCACAACGCGTCGGCAGATCCCGCCTCTTACACGTCACTTTCTCAACGCTACAGTTGTTCTGTCAGCGGAACCTTTCTGCAGGAGTTAAAAAACAAACAAAGATGACCGACCAGGTGAGTTTATTTGAAGCGAATATTATAACCTAAATACACCACGAACAGAAAACATTGAATACTAGACCTAACGTGTAGTTAAAGGACTAGAAGCTTTTTTTTGTTACACGTAAAGTGAGCCAGCACAGCACTAGCCTGTGTGGCAGAATCAGATGTCATTCAAAACTTCGTAGGCAGTCCGGAAGAGGAATGGAGTATCTTGTGACCACCACTGCTAGCATGTTGTGCTAGTGCTAGATGTAAATTAAAATGTGAAACAGCTTGGGTAGTTTAGCCACCGAGCACCCAGAGTCGTTAAATGGTATTGTCAATATTGTTATTGACTTCGATGTAAAACTGCTGCTAAAGGTTGTAAATATAGCTCCGATTTGAGAGGCTAGCTACACCAACGATGACTCTTAAGGAAATGTAACGTTAACTGCATTAAATGGCTAAAAGGAGCAAGCAGAGCAGTGAGATAAACTGGACTGATGTTGAATGCTCAGTTAACTCCTTACATCAGGGAGCAATTTTCAAGTAGCTGCAGTGTAAACAAAGAAGGCTAACTGTTTTTCATTATTACACTATGCAGCTGTTTACACATACACGCAGTTGTCAGTTTATTAGGTACAGCTAGTTAAAAGTATTGCAGGCAACAGCCCTGCAATAAGTCCTACCTTAATTGAAATTGTTATTATTATGGCTGCAATTAACAGTTGTTTAGATTATTATTCTTTATAAAATGTCATAAAATAGTGAAACATGTCCTGACGTGGCGTCTTCAAATTGCTTGTTTTGTCCGACCAACAGCCTAAAATCAAAAATCATCAGTTTAATATCACAGAAAACTAAAAATATGCACGTATGAGAAGCTGGAGCAGACATATTCTTGGCATTTTTTCTTAAAAAAATGACGCAATGGTGCTGCAATTAATGTTTTGTCAGTTGATTAATCAATGAGTGATTTCAGTTTATGTTTAAACTAGTTTAGAGAGTTTATGGTAACTTAAGGTCCACTAGCCTTAACTTTTTTGAGCTATCAACCTAGGCCTGGTATCAATATATCGATATTATGTCGACATCGATATGAGAGTAGATATCATAATATCGTGATTTGACACAAGTGTTGTCTTTTCATTTTTTGACAGGCTGCGTTACAGTTAAGTGATGTTATTTAACTAGACTGTTCTAGCTGTTCTGTTATTTGCCTTTACCCACTTAGTCATTGTATCCACATTATTGATGAATAAGGATCTAAAATGTCAATTTTTTTGTAAAAGTCAACCCTACAATATCGCAGCAATATCAACATTGATGAATTTGGTAAAAAATATTGTGATATTTTGTTTTCTTCATTATCACCCAGCTTTATGTCAACCGCATCTCACTTGTCTTCCTCAGCTAATGGAGTAGAGGGACTTGTAGCTGGGTGTACCTAATAAACTGGAAACTTTGCGAACAATTTTGCATGTTAAGTTTAATCTTTCTTGCCATCATATGCATCTCTATCGGTTTGCTGCAACTTAATTAGAACGGTTCTAATTAGATTGGTCTTTTCTTATAACTTTAAATGACTGGGTTGACCGTATCCTCGCAAATAACTCCCATTGTATTGTTGATTTTAATAGGTTGATTTTTAAATTTGATCCGCAGAGAATGAGGAGTTCTGTGATGTGTGTAGCCCTCACGAGAGCATCTCCCAAATTACATTTCTACTATACAATACAATTTACCACCAAGCCCATTATTCATGACAGGGAAAGTACATGTAATACATAATAATGACGTGCATCATGGCCTGGTGTTATTTTAAGTCCCCACTTCATTCCTGATTTATTTGGTAAGCATAGTCGATGCCCTTTAACCTTGGTTACATTGATCCATGGGCATATATATTGCTAATGTATGTAGTGTCACCACTGAACAGTGATAAGTATTTGTGTGGTTTTATCCTTATTTGCCTAATTGAAACTGGTTTAATCTAAATCTACGATACTGTGAAGTTTTCCATCCCACAGACAAATGCTAGTTGTCTTATAATCTCTTAGGTATTTGTATTAGACCATACTTTATCTACTTTTGTTGGTACTTTTATTTGGTCTAGGCTGCATTGTAGAACAGTTGAGGCCAAGTAAAGGCGAACCTTTGGTAGACATTTCATCACAGTGGATCACAAAGTTGCTTGCTTCATCATAGCTATCGGGATGCCGGTTAACCCAGCCAGCAGCTAATACCGTGGGTCAGACTGTTTTCAAACAATATTGCAGCAATCCCATGATGATTTGCTGCTGTCTGTTGAGTAGTTCAGTGTGAGGCAATGGCAGTAAATCACTCACGGAGTAAGCAGAGATAGAAGAGCTGCAGCTTTCCTCTAGATATAATGATGTTCTTTAACATCCAGTTTCCCCATTTCCCCTTAAGTAGCTTTAAGGTTGTTAAAACCACCTTTCTCCACACTGCCTGACAGCATCATATATTTTGTATTTAGCTCATCATTCAAGTTCAAGGTTTTATTGTCATATGCACAGTAAGGAAACATGTTTCCCTGTACTAGGGTTGGACAATATTGACAAAATGTGATATTGCGATATTGATTATGAATATTCGATATCGATAAAAGTTAGAGAAAAACGCATCAAAATAGATTCATAACAAATTAAACAAGTTTTCTTACAACACAAGGTTTATTTCAACTGACTGGTACAACATGAATAAATAAATAACGACCATGTCTACAGAACAGGGGCCTGTTAGAAACAATAAAAATAAATATAAAAAAATATTGCATACTTATCGTGACACTTTCGATATATTGCGCAACGTGACCTCACGATAACGATATTGAGTCGACATATCATGCACCCCTACCCTGTACAATGAAATTCTACCTTTGCTGTCCACAGAATGCCGAACAATGTAAAATCTACAATATATACTACAAATATACAAAATAACACAATTTTAAAAGGCAGCATGTGAAAAACCCGGGCCCAGGTCCCGGATGAGAAAGCCTCCTTCCAGCATTATATTCCATTATATTTTCAATTTTTACCTGCCATCAGGATTTTGTGTTTTCCTTGACAACATACCTACCTTGATAAAGATGTTTTCACCATAAATTGGTGCCTAAAAATGTATCAGAATGCAGGAAATTAAGTGTTTGATGCTCAACATTTCCGGTCACTCAGTGGCCCTCATTTATCAACCTAACTTAGAAACCAGTGCAGATATGAGCGCAGAAATCATTTTACTACAGGCTTCACTTGTGATTCATGAAACGTTCGTATCACACCAATCGGAGCGTAAGAATGGTCGTATATTGATAAATGCAGCGGCTGGAAATGATCGTCATTGCGAGACGTAATCCGGCTGTGAAGCAGCACTTTTCAGAGGTGGAGATTTGCACCAACATGTACTATTTGGCAGCCTGAAAACTTTTATTAAAGGCTGTAGAAAGAATGCGGAATGGAAAGAGATCACTCATGCAGTCAACATTGTTGCCGTGGTAAATCGGACTCCAGCTTAAGTTTTATTTAATTCATACACCATTGACGTATGCTATAGTCTTAATAGTAATATACAGGCTTATATTGCAATCTCTTAGACCTACATGGTGTACCTATATTTAAGTACTTATTATATTTATATATTTAACACACCGTAGCGGAGTTTATGCAATGTCTTTTTATTTTACTCGTGTTTTTTTTCATCGTTCACTTGTGGCCATTAACAACACTTTAAAAGAGAAACGAAAAACCTGAAGAATAAATAAAAATGTTGTGCATCGTCATGTTTCCTGTATTGAATATCCTTGCCAAACATAACACTATAGGCTACCTTTTTAAAAGCAAGGAATAATATCCTGTCTCATTCATATAGCCCCAGTTGGGGCTGTGCTGGACTCTGCTCTCTGGGCATCGGCTCATCTGGCTCTATCACTACATTTATGGCACCTTGTTTTCCTGCGAGATGTTGTGCAGAACCCTACAGGCTAAAACAGTGTTATAGACTTTTTCTTCCCCCCCCCGCTGATGCAAGACAGAGCCATCTGCTAATTAATCCAATGGAGTGCTCCACCGTGGCCCATGTGCGTACGTGTGCACTGTTGCACCGGCTCATAGAGGTCTTCTAAAAGAGCCAGATCTGCCATTGCTGATAAGTGATCAACTGATGACTTCTCCTTCTCCTGTTAAACTGATTATATGCTGCACCGCAAGTCCACACTGACTCAAACTTGCGTACACGAGTTCAGACCAGACGTGAGATTTTTATCGCAGCCTACGCTCACATTCAAATTGATAAATGCTGAGCTTTGCGTAGGAATCAGCGTCGCCCCGGCCCATTCTGAGCCAGGAAAAACCCTGAACATAAAGGAATTCCTTTCACAAGTTAGTAAGGCTAAGCAGAAATAAAGTCAATACAAATTAAATAAGTCCACTGTGTGTGCAGCACATAATGGTATCTCTGAATGTCTCAGATCCAATTGCTCCGCAGTTTGGAGAATCAGAGCAATCCATCATGTCGTATAGGAAAGGCAACAGGAACCTCTGCAACACTGCTCTGTGTCTGCGCTTTGTGCGTTTGACAATACTTTACGTTCATGTCACAAGCAAACAACAATGGACATTTGACAGTGCTAATGGAAGCTATTGCATCACCAAAGATAGATCTCTCATCTTAATGGTTGTTAGAGACAGAGGAAGCTAAATTTACACTGGACATACAGACACTTTTAAACCTAGACTAGAGAAAGACTTTAAGGAGCATCAGACCTAGCAGGACGTTTCCTGTGTCCTGAAGGTCTCAAGAGGCTTTATCCGTGTAGAGGGATCACCATGGCAACATGCATGACATGTAATGGTGGTTTTGTGTGATTGGTCTCTATGCTTAACAAGGGGGTAAGCTTCGCTTCAGAACGCGAACCTCCGATGGCGCCATTTTGTTGCTACAAAGCGATCACCTCTTGATAGCATTCCACTGACCGCCATTTTTTTTTTTGCGTCACTTGACTGTGAATAACTTTACATCTGAAGTGTTTAAAGACTCTATTTGTCCAACGTTTATTTCTAAAGAAACACGACAATGTATAAAAGGCTCCATTACCTTGTACCTCACGTTATGGCTCCGTAGAAGACGTTTTTGTAAAAATAGGCTAACGATTGTGTCATAACCACGAGACTTACTGTAGACAGTAGAGGAATTACCGTACAGTACAGGAGAAGCTCGCAGGCAGTTTAGACTTACATTAGCTGTTTAGGTTTAATTACTAATGTTAACTAGCATGTTAGTTAGCAATAATTAGCCTGTGCTTATGTTATCTCCTTACATATACCTACACTCTCCGTCTCTGTAAGATTGGGAATGATTGAGATTTCTCTTGGCACAGCTACCAGAAGACTTACAACTTTCAGATACGTTGCTCACGTCACATTTACGTTTTCTCTGTCAGTCGGAGGCTGCTCAGTAAAGCAAGAGATCACCAGAAAAGTGCTTCTAATAGCCTTCACTGGTCTCCATCCAGAGCAACGGGGTCTATTGGTCCATTATATATATGTCAATGATGCTGAAGGGGAGCAAAGTCACAAGGGGGCTGAAGTACACAATGTGCCTTTCTCTGTAGATGTCCAACTGTATTGGGATCTATGCATATGGACTGTAAACACTGTAAATGATTATCCCTAACAGTCCACAATACTGGCTCTTCCACTGTGGCACTAGGAGTTCTTGTAATATGTATACTTTTTTTGCCCTTTTCTACCATAAACTGTGATCCATTGCCAATAAGTTAAAAAGAAATAGCTTCAATAGGACTGAAAAAAAGAACCTTCAATGGCTTATTTAGTAGTTTACTAAATGTGGAGTAGCAGCTTTCAAAAACCCACTTCATTCACATACTGCCTATAAATATTAATTTCTCAGCGGAGTCACTGTTTTCATTTTTCTCTGCTCTATTTTCAGGTGATGCGCGTGGCTCGATGCCCAACAGACGAACTGTCGTTAAGCAACTGTGCCGTCATCAATGATAAGGAGCCACAGACCGAACAGTGAGTGGGATTCCCTCTGGAAGAACAGTTAACACATGGGCTGACACTAGATCTGTACCACACTGAATCCTTTCCTTCTGTCTCCTTATTGTTCCACTTAATGCAGACATGTGACTGTGCGGAATTTAGCCCACAAGTACGTATTCACCTTGAAGAGCCATCCCAGTGTTAGCCTCGGGTCCATTGCCTTCAGCCTGCTACAGGTAGGTTTCATTGTTTTAAGAGCCAAGTTGTCCCACATGTTCTCAATGATTCCTGCGTCACCTGATGGAAGCTGTGCATCGCTGCTAAACTGTTTTCTGCAGATGTCCTCAGCAGTGATTGGTGTTGTGTTCTTCCTTATAAAATGAGATATCAATGTATGCCTATATTGTCTCTCTAAATAATACATTTATTTAATAGGTGAGGTTGAATTCAGCAAACTGTACGATCATCAACATTGCAAACTTTGTATTTATCTATTTTTTCAAACCTTGACAGTCACTAAGTCAAGATGTTCTCTGGGAAAAGTTATGCTGTCTTCTTGCATATTGATCTGTGGGCTCTTTGCATGGACCTCTTCTTTTGTCTCAAACTGTTACTGCTTTTTCCTTTTTTGCTCGCCTTTCCTCTGCCTGCTCTTCTTCCGTCTTTATGGCAGCCACAACGGCACACAGGTACTACTGTAACCTCCTCCAGACGCCGGTCTTATTTTACCACAAGAAGTCATTCAATATTATCCACTGATTGATAGACTCCTATTTGACATCTGAAAAACTACTTTCTGTTAAAAAAGTAGACCATTGAAGATGTTTTAAATATAGATAAAAGTTGCTGTATTTTAGTGTAAAGGACTGTTGTGAAATAAGACCATGTTGCAGAGGAACGTTGCACTGATGTCTCTGAAACGCATAGTGTTGTTAATTAAAAAAATATAGCTATCCTTTGTCTGATAACTTTGTTCTTCTGAAAAATGTAATTGCCTCATTGGTGGCTAAATTGTTACCAATTGCCTTTTTTTATTGCCCTCGAACAAAAGCTAATGATGAGATAGGGCTGGGCGATAGGGAGAACATCAGATATCCCGATATTCTTGACCAAATACCTCGATTTCGATATTGCGGCAATATTCTAGGGTTGACAATTTGTGCTTTAACAAAATATCTTCACACTTGTGGACATAATGTCTAAATGGGGAAAAGGCAAATAATAGAACAGCTTTAACAGTCTGGTAAGTGACATCACTTTACTGTAATCCAGCCTTTAAAACCAGTAAAAGACACCACTTATGTCATATCACGATATTACAATATCCAAAATCTAAGACGATATCTAGTCTCCTATCACGATATCGATATAATATCTATATATTGCCCAGCCCTATGATGAGACATGAAACTAAATCAATCCCTCGCTTTTTTTCTTTACAGAGAAAATGGGCCGGCCTATCGATTGGACAAGAGGTTCAAGGTAAGCTTCACATTTATAGAGTAACACCTGTGATTCTCTAGATTTTTCTCATTGTCAACAATTTCCACGAAAAGACCAAAACCAACAATTTATCTAATAAGTATTTTATGTTGATCAAAGCCTGATATGTCAGCTTCCTCTGTGCCACAGAGCTCCATTGTTATCCAAAAAACTGTTCAATAAAACATCAGTGAGCCCCACTGTTGCACTGGGTGACATGTTCCCTCATTACCATGAACACACACACTGTAGTTTATTTTGAATCAATCCCACACGCAGTGTCCTGATGCAACAAATACTCACTAGAGCACCAAATGTGGATTAATCCGCCGCTAAAAATAGTCCCCAACAAATGCACTATTTCCTCCTGTTTGAGTTACGTTTGACAACAAATACAGTGCCCAGCCGGTTTAGGAAATTACTGAGCCTTAAAAAAAAAAAATGGAACTGCGTGTTTTGTGAGCTATTTTTTTAACAATTTACCATTGCCACAGATGGGCTTGGGGCTGCGTGCCAAAGACAGGGCAGGGAAGTCAAAGTATTGGGAGACGGACTAACACATTGTTGGTTTTGGCCTATCCTTCAAATCTGCGTCTTTACATCAAACCTGAAGACATTAGAGTTCATCTACTGGGCTTTTAGACAATCAATTAACCAAAGTAACATCTGATGCTCTGTCAGCTGTAACGGTCTGCAGAAAATAAAATATTAAGATTAGCAACTTGTGGCCGGGTTATCTCAGTTGGTAGAGCAGGCGCACATATGTAGAGGTTTCCTCCTCGACGCATCGGCCACGGGATCGACTCCGACCTGCGGCCCTTTGCTGCATGTCGTTCCCTCTCTCTCTCCCCTTTCATGTCTTCATCTGTCCTATGGAAATAAAGGCCTAAAATGCCCGAAAAAGTAAAGATTAGCAACTTTTCAAATAAAACATGGCAGATGAATTGATTTTTTTTTGCTGTGGCAAAATGTACAGCAATGATTTCAGCTAACAAAAATGATGACTTAAGCAGCTGTTTTCAGGTTAAATGAAAAGTTAAACAAATACTGGTTGCTACTGGTAACAGGTTAGCCGTGCCTCACGCGTATCTACAAGCTGCACAGACTTCTGATTGTTTGACGACGTCCTTTCAGCCTTTTGTTATGGCTGCCATTAATTTGTCATCTATTGATTTAGCAGTGATTGACAGTCATTCTCTCTTATCACTGAATGCCTTTTGAGTCACAGACACCTCACTGCAGTAGAAACATCAGACACCAAACCCTCAGACTTGTAAGTTGCATGAATTCTTTAAAGGCTGCGGCCTTTCTCTCTGCCAGAGAAGCATCTCACTGTGCCAACTTCTGATGGTCCTATCCTACAGAGTACTAATTATACGCAGGGTTAGGGGGTTTAGCTATTATCGAGGTGTCATGAGGGCTGGCGGGAACATGATTTACCCAGAGCAGGGAGAGACAGTATAACAATATGGGCAGGTGGTGTCATTGCACATCTGTCTCAGAGGCTGGCCAGCATCCAGAGAAAGAGAAGACCAGTTCTTTGATGAAGTATTTCGCTCCAAGCCAACTGATGCCCAAAATGACGGGCGCTATTATGATACTGTCTGCATATCAGGAGTGAAAAGGAGGAATGAAAATATAATCCACTGAGTGAAAAAAAAAAAAAAAAAAAAAAAAAACTCATGATACCTTAAACTTTCTTGACATGGTCTTGGAAAATAAAACCAGCGAAGCCACGGCTCTTTTTTATGAATGATTCGATCAAAGAAATAATCTCTCTCTCTCTCTCTCTCTCTCTCTCTCTTTCTTTCTTTCTTTCTTTCTTTCTTTCTTTCTTTCTTTCTTTCTTTCTTTCTTTCTTTCTTTCTTTCTTTTTCTTTCTTTCTTTCTTTCTTTCTTTCTTTCTTTCTTTCTTTCTTTCTTTCTTTCTGTTTAAATCAACCATTAAATTCAGTTTCATAATGAATAGATGGAGAAAAAAAAAATGTCTCCTGGGAACTGTGATATAATGCAGCATTATTGCGGGTGTAATTTCTCTAATTACCTGCACCACCTACAGTAAATCTCATTTCAATAATGAGGCATTAGCAGCAGTTTGAAGACATGCAGACAATTTAAATAGGGCCCAAATTATATAGGGTCAAATTCAGGAAGTGCCTGTTTAGTTGCTGATTTTGTTACTCGCATTAAAGGATAAAGGAACCACTGTATTGATGCCTGCTAACAAGGCATTCATTGATTTGGTAACCACTCCCAATGTATGAACGGGCTTAGACCCTGTTGTCTAGTTGGTGTCTAATTGGATATGATCGGACCATAAATCTTAGAGATACTAGAAGATGTGCCAAAGAGCTGTGGGTGATATTCAGTAGCGACGGGAGAAACATTGCTTTCTGAAGCACTGCATCACTATAAAGCAGTTGTCTAGAAAATGGTTCAGTGTTTCAAAGCATTTGATACAGGCAGTACAAGATAGATAGATAGATAGATAGATAGATAGATAGATAGATAGATAGATCTTTATTGTCATTGTGCTGAAAGTACAATGGCAATCGGTTGAGCAGCTCTTCAGCAGTGTGCATAAAATATTTTAATAAATAGAACAAAAGTTAAGTAAATGGAACAAAGACGAATATTACATGAATACATGAATAACCGCTAAATGTATGCATTTAAAACAAAAATAGATAAAAAATATAAGGCTAGGCTTCAAGTAGAAATAACTGTCCTATCAAAAGTAAACCAGATGTTGTCTAAACCATAAAACCTCACCACCTATTGCTTTTTTATCCCATTATAGTTAGACCCTACACGTTTGACAAGTCCAAACAGTGTATAAGCACCATGACGGTGGAAATTGACTTCCTGCAGAAGAAGAATGTGGACAGCAACCCCTACGATTCGGACCTCATGGCCAGCGAGTTCAGCAAGCACTTCAACAACCAGTCCTTCAGCGTCGGCCAGCAGGTGCTTGGGGGCTTTAAGGGGGCAATAATGTGCCAGTCTAAATATTCTAAAACTGGACAACCTCTGCGTTATCGTAGAATTTAGTGGAAGTGCTGACTACAGGTCTGTAGCTGTGAGAGAGAGAGACTTATTCTTATTTAAATCATAGGCGACCGTGATGTATGTTCACAGTGAAAGCACAAACAAAACCAGCCAAATGGAGTGTTTTCAGTTGTTTGATTTTGTTACATTTGTTGCATTCGTTGTATCTTCATTCATTTGTTAATTTAGATTAACGTTCCCCTATGCTAGTTAAACAATTTCCCATTCCAGTAATTAAAAGGTATTCTGTCCTTATCCCTTTCTTTCCATTGTCTAGCTGGGGTTTAGTTGCTGTGATAAGCTGTTTGCCTTGGTGATCAAGGATATTGAGGCGATGGACCCCAGCATCCTCAAGGGAGAAGATGCCTCTGGCAAGAAACCAAAGGTAACTACAGAACCATTTGTCACTGTCCCATGATGTTTGTATACACATTATGGTTGCACGATATTGACAAAATGTGATATTGCGATATTGATTATGAATATTGCGATATCGATATTAATTTCAATATTTTCAAACCTATGTAAAATTACAAAAGTTATGGGAAAACTCATCAAAATAGATTCATAACCAATACAATACAACACAAGGTTTATTTCAACCGACAGTCATATTGGACTGGTACAACATGAATAAATAAATAAGGACCATGTCTACAGAATAGGACATGTTGTACTGGTTGGACAGTATAAAATATATAAATAAAGAGAACAGGACACAACTTTTATTTTGCTTCTCTGATTCGTTTTGTTTATTTCTTCACGCTCTCAAAATATGCACACAAGTAGTACGCTCCATAGGTTTTGTCACGTAGTGGACCCGTGCACTAACATGTGCAAGTGCACGGTAATTGGCCAATGAAATGATGATCATTATAGTGTTTCAAGAAGGCTCTAAATCAAACCCAACTAAGCCACACAGTCAACGGACGGGACGCAGTGCTCCACAAAATAAAAATATTGAATACTTATCGCAACACTTTCGATATAATATTGCGCAAAGTGATATCTCGATAGCGATATTGAGTCGATCTGTCATACACCCCTAATACACACATAAACAGAGTAAACACAACTGCAGATTGTCTTAAACAATTATGATCTTTATTAGAGCCCGACCAATATATCGGTGGGCCGATATTATCAGCCGATATTAGGCATTTTCCAAACTATCGGTATCGGCATTTATAAAAATTAAATTAATATTTAAAAAATCAAATAAAAACGGAGGAAACACCCGTCAACCGTGTTCTGAGCGTTGGCGTTGCATAGTTTGTACACCAGAGGGCGCTCTGATTTTTGTTGTTGTTGTTATTGTGTTTTTGTTCAAAGGACTTTAAGTTTAATATCTTAAGTTTATATTTTTATCTATTTTATTTATCAGAACTTTAATATATTTTGATGTTCCTCTGTTCTGTTAAAAGATCAATAAAACAAACATAAAAGTTTATTTTTAAACTGCATTATCATTATTTTAGTGAGGACTCATAAATAACTTATCTATCTATATCTATCTATCTATCTATCTATCTATCTATCTATCTATCTATCTATCTATCTATCTATCTATCTCGGATTTTTAAATTACCAAATATTTGTATCGATATCGGCCTTAAAAATCCTTTATCGGTCGGGCTCTCATCTTTTTTGTTTCTTTCTGCAGATCGAGATCGGTTTGTTGCTGGGAAATAGTCAGGTGATTTTTGAGAAGTCCGAGAGCTCATCCATGACCCTGGTTGGTAAGTGTTAACAACTTACAACAGCTAGATACACCTTTGTATCTTTTGTGGTCAAATCTCTGCTGAACAGCCAGTGCAAATGTTAAATACAGCTTAGGGCTGCACAATATATTGTTTTTTTTTATCCTCATCGCAATATTAACTGGCGCAATACACATCTTGCAAAAGGTTGCGACATATCGCGGAAGACCGATTTATTTTTATGAGTAGAAAACTGGACTTTAAAATGTAAAGTCATTATGTTTTCAATGGTACCTTTCATATTCGATTCAATGTTCAATTTGGTTAATTAAAAGAAGTTGGCGGTGATTTCCTTTTTATTTTTTATTCAACAAGCAATTTGTTGTATTATAGCAGAATATCATTATCGCGATATTCAACAACGTTATCACGTTTTTTTCTCATATAGTGATGCCCTATTACAGCCACTGAAGCTGACATGAAGATGACAGTGAGCTTCTGAAGCCACTGCAAACGTACTGTTTATATAAAAAAAAAGTGCTTTTAAATTCCCTGTTTGTAGGGGGATTCTCCACAAGGGGGCACACTTCACACATTTTTCTCAGCTCGCTTTCCCTTTCTCATTCACAAGTCAACTGAGCCAATGGCCACCTGATGGCCAGTTTACCTTCATAACAAGGTGTAAATGTAATGTATTCTGGTTATATGCATATTGAGGAAAGCTAAAACATCGTTTGGACTATTATCTCTGTAAATTGTATTGCACATGTTCTTTTTATACTTCATACTGTGGCCTTTTGCACATTCCTGCAAACTTCTAAAACTGTACAGCTCTTTCATTTTAAAACAGATCTATTGTTAATTTCTTTCTGTTTCATTTTTCAAGTTTGTATTTGTAATTTGTATATTTTTTCTATTATTTATATATTATTTTTTTTTTTTGCAGTACTCCCTTTATCTTGATTTTTTATTAAGCACCAAAACAGCAAGGTGAATTTGCAAAACAAAACAAAAACAATGTGGCAATATAACTGACTCTTACCTCATAGAAAAACAAAGCAGTTATTCAGTCACAGCTTGTTTAATGAATCATTACTTTTTAATTAAATAATTCATAATTTTCACTGAAAACAATCATTTTGAGATTTAAAATAACTCCTGCAACAGTCTCTTATAACTGTCAATTAAACACCTGCTGTATACATAACAGTAGATACAATGTATACCCCCCCCCAGTAAATAATCATAAAACATTAGGCTCTCCTTTCAAACAAAGCCTTTAGTGTCTGTTTTTGTCTCACTCCTCCAGGGAAAGCCAAGACCCGAGAGTCTCGTCAGTCCATCATCAGCCCAGACTGGAACTTTGAGAGGATGGGTATTGGCGGCCTTGACAAGGAGTTTTCTGACATCTTCCGTAGAGCCTTTGCGTCCCGAGTCTTCCCTCCAGACATAGTAGAACAGATGGGTGAGTTTTCCCTCTTTCTTTTCATCCCAACATCACTTACTTATTTTTTTCGTGTTTAGCTTTATAGAGGTCCCAGATCTTAGAGAAAATGTTGCATTTACCCTTAAGTATGTACCTTATCTTCTCTAAACCCAAAGACATCAGCAGGAGATCTCTAACCCAGTGTCTGAATGGTGGAGTGTGTAATTCCAATTTCCAAAGAATGACCCTGCTTGTGAGAAGCATAGCCAGGGCCACAGCCCCACGCTGAAGTCCAGACAGGTGCAGGTTCACTGGCAAAACTCCAAATAGCACGACGAAAAGTATTTCATTTTTACTAACTAATGTAAAGCGATGTGAGAACATAATAGTTTAAAAAGTTTTGTCTCTTCTCTCTTTCAGCATTCATCAAGTTAAACGGATTACTAATACCTGGCAAAAAATAATCACAAAGTTTTCAGTTATTATATTCAGCTTGTGTTTAATCCTTAAATCAACATTATAGCAAACCAAAACTTTGAATAATTCCTTTGAGGTATATGTGTCATCGCTTTAACCAGCGAAACCCAACAATCACTGATTAGCAGACAAGGACCATGACTAAAGGGCCTGGCATCCCCTGACAGTGAGACCTGCACACACTCATTAATAGATCTTTGACAGCTGTCAGATTACGACGGGCCATCAGGTATTCTTCTTTGTGAGTCATACACAAAACCCTCCCTTCCCACACACATACAGTCACATCAGTCCTAATCCTTGCTCCCAGACGTCTTGTGAAAACCTGTTGTAAAGACCGCTGAGCTTGGCAAATACACACATTACTTAAATCTGGTACCCACGGCGCTCAGGGCCTGTGGCAGTGTGTGAGCTGACCTTTAGCCGGGTGGTTGTGTGCAGGAGTCGGCCTTTGGCTGTGGCCAGCTGGCGGCTGTAATGAGATGGCATGCCCTGATAGAGCATCCAGCTAAAGGTAAAGCTGTAATTGGCAGGCGTTGGGGGCAGGGAGAGCAGGCGCTGACAGAGAGGTGGCGTGCGTGTGTGCGTTTTTGTGCACATTTGTGTGTGCGGCGGTGCGAGAGTTTGAAAGCTTCACCTTGTCTCCCCTTTGCTCCCAGAGAGGTGAAGCAGACAGACAGAAGCTTCAGTGCTTTCTCTCCCAAACACAACACAACCACATACCTTTTTTTTTTTTTTTTTTTTTCCCCGCCCGGCTGGAGAAGCTGTTCCTCTTCTTCCCTCGAACCCCACCCCCTCTACCTGTCATCCTGGCGGCTTTTCCTTCAGCAGGACCAAATGGCAGCTCAGATTGTTATCTGGGGCCTCTCAATTAGTCTGGGCTAAATGTCATTAAGCAGGTGCAAAAGGCCATTAAAAGACCTACGCTGTAAACTTGGTTGACTGGAGAGCTTGCGGTCTGAGCCTGCACACTTGATCTTTATGGAGACGGAGAAAAACAAAAGGAAATCAGTACTGCTGTGATGAGAACAGCTGGGTCCAGATTGAACTGCCTCGCAATAAATTCATGGTCAGTGAAGTCCGGACCCTGGAATCTCCCAACGTAAAAACAGTTTATTATCACCACGAGCACACTGCTCTTTATCAGACAGATTTAACATCACACAGAGACGTGCACATTTTGAGACAATAAATTTATGGTTAAAGTATGCAAGTGAACATTTTTACTATAAACAAACGCATACTTTATCAAAACAACAGAATCCTAAATCAAAGATTATTATTGATTGCACAGAACACACCTTTTTGAAGAATTGCATTCACTGGTGGAATAATTCATTCAAGGAGTCATTGAACTATCTGATGATGCAGTAAATTAACTTGCGCGGTATTGATTTTCTTTACATTTGTATAAATACAGTATCTCACTAGGCTTCATGGGTCACCACCACTGTACCTTTTCATACTCGTTGTTACATAGCCAATAGTAAACCAGTGGGCTAAGGAAAATGGGGACAAAAAGACAAATTGTGATCTAAATGTAGGGATAAGACCTTACACTTGAAAGGGATAATTACTGCTGATCATTTACCATGTTTCAAACCTCTGATTCGGCTTCACCTAACAACAAAGATATGAGCTTTATAACTAGTAGATACATATTCCTGTGTACAAGTTGGAAAAAAAAACAACAGCCTTTTGCTCAGTTTAACTTGTACTCCTCTCTCCCTGGTTGTCTGTCTGTCTCCAGGCTGTAAGCACGTGAAGGGAATCCTGCTGTACGGACCCCCAGGCTGCGGTAAAACCCTGATGGCACGCCAGATTGGCAAGATGCTGAATGCCCGGGAGCCAAAGATCGTCAACGGCCCCGAGATTCTCAACAAGTACGTCGGCGAGTCCGAGGCCAACATCAGGAAGCTGTTTGCAGACGCAGAGGAGGAACAGAAGAGGGTACGAGGAGGACACATTACGATATCTATACTCGCATGCACAAGAGCGTTTCTCAGACACTCTTTACTTTTATCACAGGACATTAAAAACTGTTTATTGAGCTTTCAAGAGGTGTAGAATTTAAAGCACAGCTAAACCCACGCAGCAAAGTTGATGAATGAGTCTGTTTTATTACAACTTCCAGATGCATTACCTGTAGTGCTCCAACTTTGCTGAACTTATTATTTTAACAACTGAGAAAAAGTCTGTCCTCGGGGATGAGTATTCTCCCATTATCCCCCACAAACACATTTCATCTATCTATACAGGGAAAAAAAACTAATTTCTCCAGGAGTGGAGAGATCTTCCCTTTAGTGTGTGTGTGTGCGTGTGCGTGCGTGTGTGTGTGTGCCCAGTTATGCATTAAACCCAGCAGCGATGTTTGGTTTAGAATGGGAGACACCAGCGTCGAGCCTCACTCTTCACCACCTAATGAGGGGCTGGGCTGTCTTTGACCTCCTATTAGACCTCCCTACACACACAGACCCACACACTCAGACACACAGATACACACACCATCCAGTGTGCAGTAAGGACAGCTCCACACCTGCTTTAAATGCTACGTCTGAGACTGACAGGTCTGTAGATGGAGAGATAACCCCCCACCCTGCTGCTCTCTCCCTTTTTCCGTCCGTCTCTCTGTTGAGGGTCATAACTGATTTTCAGGTCAGCATGAAAGGAAAAACATCAGCAGAGTCTTTGTCGTCTTCGGAGGATAATATTAACATGATTTTATGTTATACTTAGAATCACTTTGAGCCTCAGCAAGTGAATCTGGAACTACTGCTACAAAAGTAGTCAAAGTAGTTATCCCTACTAGCTGCTAGCTGACCATGTAGTGTAGTTTAGTTTATTAGTTTATAATGTCGTGGACAGTCCCCTTTAATGAACTATACAGTAAAAGAAGCAGCTTTAGCCTCAACAGTTAATTTCCAGCTGTAGTCCCCGGCCAGTTGACAATAGGCATCCTAAGTAATTTAATCTTATGTAAAGGTGTAGCATTTGTTGCGGGGGAAAAACAAAACGTTTACTGTAATTTGTGATATATTTGATGTTATTTTTTTTGTGCAGAAAACAATTCATGACTCAGAGTCCAAACCAAATCCTTGTAAAAGGAATGAAATGTTTAAAAATACAAACCTGCCTCTGTATGCAGAGACAGTACATGGTTTCATTGAGTCTTCTGTTACTCTGTTTTGCATGTGTATGATAATAATAAATATTGGCATTTTCCTTTTTAATTCAATAGCCTAAAAGTGTTTGAAATTCAATGCATTTTTTTCTGATATGGGAGTAATATTCACATAACTCAAAATTAATGAATTTATTGTAATTTAATAAATTCACAAGGCCATGGCAATGTCCCAGAACCCTAATTATTTCAGTTTTAGCTACCAAATCGTCCAGTTTAAAGTAAACTCTTAGACTTTCAAATCTTCTAAAAACTTCATTTAAGGATGCCAAATAAAAGATAACCGATATATTTTTAACGTATTTCCTCATATTTTCTAATGTATTTTTCTATTTCATCTCTTGACTTTCCTAATTGTTATACACCAAGACAAATTAGTTGTATATGCAAACCTACTTGGCATTAAAACAGTTTATGTTTCTGAAAGTGTAAAATAAAATTCATCAGAATTTTTGTCAAAACAGGCCAATTATAATACATGAAGACATTGAAAAGCATGGGGAAATCATTTAATTTGATGCCCAAATAAGTTTGGGAAACACGAACCCGGGCCGCTTCGGTAAGAACTGAGACTTTGTACATGGGGCGAACGCTCAACCAGGTGAGCTACCAGGGCGCCCCAGTAAATATTGTGTTTTTTTTTTTTGAGTAAATAACTTGTACACCACCATTAACTGGCACGTAAATATCGTGCACAACAAGTTACTAGTGTAAGCAGATGGTTAAAGACAATAGTAGCATTTACATATTTACAGTATTTACAGTTCACACATTCACTTTTTTTTCTATCTTTCTTTCATTTATTTTCCTTCTCATCTCTCTGCTGCACAGCTCGGGGCGAACAGCAGCCTTCACATCATCATATTTGATGAGATCGACGCAATCTGTAAGCAGCGTGGCAGCATGGCGGGCAGCACAGGAGTCCATGACACTGTGGTCAACCAGCTGCTGTCCAAGATAGACGGAGTGGAGCAGCTCAACAACATCCTGGTCATAGGTGCTCAGACACACACATTACATACATACCTTTCCCCTCCTTTAACACAAAGTAACACACTTTCAAACTCACAGGCTCTCCGGTGTCTTCCCTGAACATCTGCACTCTAACTCATCTCCCTCATTAATCCTTCTCCTCTGCTTTCTCCTCTTTGCGCTATCTGTCCATCTGTCCCTCCCTCAGGTATGACCAACAGGCCCGATCTGATAGATGACGCCTTGTTGAGGCCAGGAAGACTGGAGGTGAAGATGGAGATTGGTAAGAAGTGAAAAACGCACTGATAAGGTTTCACTCTAGTGTTAACCCCATACAGTTGATCTCAGTAGACTGGAAAGGGAATTACAACTGTACCAATGAAAACATCCAGTGAACATTCAGAGAGTCAGGGTCTGTCCAAAATTTTCTTCGTGTAAAAAAGGAAGTTTTTAATTATAGTATGTGGTCTAGACCACATACTATATCTGTAAGGTGTCCTGAGATAAGTCCTGTTGTGATTTGACACTATAAATAAAATGTAATTTAAAGTAATTCAGCCAGTTAAGACCAGCAGCCCTAGTGAGGTAGTTTACTGGCTGCCTGCTGCTGTGGATGTGGGACTTGATCTGTGTCAAAAAGTCAGTGTTGAAGCTTTAAAGTGCTCATATTATGCTTTTTGGCTTTTCCCTTTTCCTTTTATTGTGTTATATATTTTTTTTGTGTATGTTATAGGTTTACAAAGTGAAAAAGCCCAAAGTCCACCCCAAAGGGACTTACCATCTCCAACAGAAAACACTGTTCCCAAACTGCTCCAAACAGCTCTATTGTAGTCCAGCCTTTACTTCAGAGACCAACGTGGTCACTTTGTAACACGCGTTATAATGCTCGCCTAGCTGCTAGCATGGCACGCCCTCATACTCTGCTTCTGACTGGCTAGTAGTCCTTACCTAGGTACTGCACATGTGCGACTCCCAACAAAGATGGAACAGAAGTGAGTTGCCTCACTCTTTAGCTAAAACAGAGAGCTCAACACACAGGGTGAAAAGAGGAGCTGCAGCAATGTGCAGTACAACAAAAATATGGTGTTTTTTGAAAATTAAGCCGTGTAAACCTATTCTGATATAACCTCTAAATACAATTATGAACCTGAAAATGAGCATAATATGAGTACTTTAAGTCCCCTATTTCCCCCTCTCCCCTTCCAGGGTTACCGGATGAAAAGGGCCGCATTCAGATTCTCCACATCCACACTGCAAAGATGCGTCAGCACAAACTGCTGGCCGATGACGTAGACGTTAAGGAGCTGGCAGCGGAGACTAAGAACTACAGCGGCGCCGAGCTAGAGGGCCTGGTCAGGGCTGCACAGTCCACTGCCATGAACAGGCATATCAAGGTCAGGGGCTTCATGGACAATTGGTATATTTTACTGCACACAGTTATACTCTGTGAGCAAAGACTTAATTCTTTCTTTTTTGCAATAACTCATTTAGTGTATGTATATATATATATATATATATATATATATATATATATATATATATATATATATATATATATATATATATATATATATATATATATATATATATACAGAACATATTTAAATAACTTATATTAAACAGAAAACTAGAGAAGCAACAATCAGTGAATGTGGTGGATATTTTGCTTGATAAATGAAAAAGAAAATATCTGTAATGATAATAATCTGTTAATTGACCAATTGATGAATCAACTCCTTGTTTCAGTCAAGGGCGTAATTTCAATAGGGGATGGGGAGGACCCTATTGATGTCCCCCTCACTTACAAAAATCTTGACTTCCAAAATAAAATTAGTAATAAAAAATTCAAATCTTTCAACTTGTATAAATCTATGTTTTAAATGCACACTAATATTCCACTATTATTCCAAATATGACAATGACCATACTGAATTTGATACTGGTCATGTAAACCGCTTAATTAGGCCTTATTCTATACTATACTTTTAAACATTATGAAAGGATATCAGCAGGTTTTTGGATATGCGCAAATATCACAACACCGATCTTTTCAGTAAGGTGGAGGGAGGCTATGTTAGCATGGTTGAAAAAATCCTATTTTGACAGCTGCATGTTAGCTGAAGTATTAGTGGAATATTCATTTTCATTAGCCATGTAAACAGCTTACTAGAAATATTGTCTTGTTTGGAGTAAGGGCAAAAACCCGACTATTTTGCGCATGTAATGCTTAAAGTGTTATTTTAAAAGCATTCACTTGAATAATGTCTTGTGTTGCCTAGTTAAAGGTGCAGGCCACACACAGGCAGGCAGGTACTGTACACTTGTGTGTGTGTGTGTGTGTGCGTGCTTAAGTGTTTTATCAGGTGCATAGGCTCAAATCTACATAGCTCAGTGGAACAGATAAGGTGAAGTTCTCATCTGTTAAGTGTTCCTCCCCCCCACACACACACTTACACATGGAGCACAGATATTGGATGGTGATGATAAATGACAGACAAGGGCCTTACACATGTCTGATGGCTGTGACGTTTTGCTTCACTCCTCTAAACACTTATTCTTCCCTCCCTCCCTCCTCTCGGTCTGACCTTTCTGCTCTGAGGGAGTACATTGTCTCCTGACACATTGTGCAATCTAAATGTGCAATACTTCATGTAATGGATTTCATTAGCGAGGGTGCATGGAGTTCATCGGGGAACGAAAGTAACTCATTATCTGCTGTCGCTCAACTTTTTTTTTTTTTTTATGTTTGTGTGTGTGTGTTGCAGGCCAGTAACACAGTGGAGGTAAACATTGAGACGGCAGAGAAGCTGGTGGTCAGCAGACTTGACTTTATAGGCTCCCTGAATAACGACATCAAACCTGTAAGTTGCTTTACATCACTCTCCATCTCTTTTCTGTGTCTCCTTCTATTTCTGTGTAAGATGCATTGTATTGAGAAATAAACTAGAATACAGAACATGTGATATTAATGTGACATTAACAGCCTTATGATACAAACAATTCACTATCCCCACATTCTCCCATCCTCCCTCTGTCCTAAGAACAACTCTGTTGAAAATATCAATATACAATCAAAAATATAAAACATCCATGCCCAAATAGACAATATTTTTTTACGAAAAGTCTCCTGGTAACTTGCGATAGGCTGCCTGACATTATCAGCATGGACTGTTTCCTTCGGTATAAAAGATGTTTTTTGGTAGTAAGAAGTATTAATCTTAAAGATTTTCACTTAAATAAATGTCTGTTAAGTCAGTATCTATTGCCGAATGAGTTAACACAATGGTGATTGAGCCTATGGCTCACTGATAAAAGCCCTTGCATTTGCAGGATTATGAACTGGGTGTCTGTGGTCACAAGCAGCGCACAGTTAGTGATGCATTCTCCATCACCTAGCAGTGATTGGTCTGCCAGAGAGGGGAGGCGGAGCTAATGCAACACCTCCAAAAATGCGTAACTTCCATAGATAACTTTGCATCGAGGCGACGCAGACCGCAAGGACTGTGATTAGTCAACTCGTCCCGTGTGTTGATGGTCGGTGTTTCAAGCAGCCAACTGTCACGAGTAGCAACATGCTAGTTCACGGACATCAGCTTTGCAAATAAACTCAGACATATTTTGGTTACAATGACGGGGTTATCCGTTTGTAAAGTGTCCATATGTCAGTAACGTTTTGAAATTAGCACTTCGCCAGCAAGCAGTACTTTGTGGGCAGTTGTGCTAACATTAGCTTGCTAACATAACATAAACTGGCTGGCAAACCCCTCGCAAATAACCTCAGACTTATCACCCCCTAGAGTAATGGCGGTGAAATGCACCGCGATGCAAAGCAACCCCGACGCAGAACTCCGAAAGGGTCACAACGCCGTAGCTACGGTGTGGAGTTGACACAGAAGCATAAAACAGCCTTAAGAGGTTACTATGGCCGAGTATAGGGTTACTATGGCCGGACAAACAAAGAAAAGCGTGATTACTACCGACGATGGAACTACAAAAGCAAGCCAAAGTAAGAGTGAGTTCCAAAACCACACCTGCAATTACTGCTTACCTCCACTGGTGCCACCAAAGAGAACGAAACGGAGCTCATCGAGATTGTGACATTAACAAGACAAGTTGTTTTTGTGAAGTTAAAGTCTGTGATACCTTCAGTCTTTTATGTTACTTTTACCTGCTCTTGTTGTTCTTGTATGTTTCGTCATGCCTGTCTGATATTAACGATTGTACTCTAATTGATTGAATCTGAGATTTTGGGGAGGGCTTTGTATACTTTAAGCCCATTGGTTGGTTGCTCCGTAGCACATATCCATTTCTTTTTTTTCATTATTGTATGTTATTGACCAGTATATTTATATATGTAGTTTTTCGTTCAATAAATATGTTAAGCATTTCAGAGATTGTATAATCAGCCTGCAGCACACAAACATTATGGATGTAAACCATTGTAAATGCTAACAAACAATATTTTAAAGGGCATTTAGTGTGCAGTTGATCCGGTTCAAGTTCAGATGAATTGACTTAGACTGCCTACAAGACTCTTAGGGAAAAATCTAAACATTTGAAGACCTTAATTAAATCTATTTAGGGGCCTTTATGCATATAACCCATTTGACAAAGATTTTTTTTTTTTTTTTTTTTTTTTTTTTATCTCTCTTGACTTCACACACAAAATAAACCTGACCTAAACAATATTTTTCTCTCTCTCTCTTCCCGTCCAGGCGTTCGGTACCAATCAGGAGGACTATGCCAGCTACATCATGAACGGGATAATCCGATGGGGTGACCCGGTGTCAGCGGTCCTAGAGGATGGGGAGCTGCTGGTGCAGCAGACGAAGAACAGCGAACGCACACCGCTGGTCTCTGTGCTACTGGAGGGTAGGACGCACACTTTATCTACTCAACACATGCTAACCTCATGCAACATCCTTAGTCATCACACAACAGTTGAACACGCAATTAAAAAAAAAGCCCCAAACTCGAAACTGCAGATGTCCTATCTGTTGTGATTGACTTAAAATGGACAGCTTAGCCCAATCATTTGTGTTATTACAAACCGCTGATTTGGGATTCATCCTCTTCCTCAGGCCCACCTAACAGTGGAAAAACAGCGCTGGCTGCTAAGATCTCGGAAGAGTCCCAGTTCCCCTTTATCAAGATCTGCTCCCCCGACAAGATGATAGGACACTCGGAGATCGCCAAATGCCAAGCCATCAAAAAGGTAACACTCGCCACTTGACAATGTTTTCACACTGAGTGGTCTTGAAATATAGAAAACTGATGTAATCCTCTCCAGGCTTAGAACAATTTGGGATTCTCACAGATAGTGTGTAAATGTGTGGAAAATGTATCTCCATTATCGATGCGTCTGTATCTCCATGGTATAGTTGTATTACTTGACCATGTGATTATGACACAAGTGAATGAAATTGAACTCAGCCTTTAGTACTGACTGAAGAAATATGAAAGACATTTTAAAATTAAAAACAATCATAGACACCATTTGAAGTTTAAACTGACATGCATTTACCCATACCATCCCAAACAAGCATACAGCTGTGTACCTATTTCTGCTTTGATTTGAACCTCTTTTATTCCCTGGGATAGATATTTGAAGATGCCTACAAGTCCCAGCTGAGCTGCGTGGTTGTGGATGACATCGAACGTCTGTTAGGTAAGACACCAGTGCACTTTATGCTATGCTGCTGATGAGTTGAATGAAATATGGACCTAAAGTTATTTTCTATTTGGGTGGACTTTAAATCGTTAATGTGAAATAAGAAAAATTGCTAATAGAAAATGATCTGTCTTCGTCAGACTACGTCCCAATTGGCCCTCGTTTCTCCAACCTGGTGTTACAAGCTTTACTGGTGCTGCTGAAGAAACCTCCTCCAAAGGTAACAGATGCTTATTTATTTGTGTGCGAGCTCGCTGTGGGGTTGCTAGTCCTTAGGTGGCAGAAAGAGGGCAGCAGATCTTATGGATGCCAGCGCATAGTCTTGTAAGGAATTGTTGGAGGTCTTTGGCTGCGACTGGCATGTGTGAGCAACTGTATGGTTATTAGCGAGTGTTTTGGTCCAGGCCCGTTGTGCTCACAGTGAATGGTGGTGGTAGAGACCCATTTCTCATAGTTTCTTTGGTTGTAGTTTGTGTGTCTCTTGTTGATGGGTTTGTGAATGAGAGTATAGCCCACTATATGGCTGCATGTGCATGAGAAGTGGCACGGGGCCTGGTGTTGAATGCCTGGCTGCAGTGCTCCTCTGGGGTTGTAAAGCGCTGGGCCCAGCGGGGTGCCTGGGGCCGGGGGAGGCCAGGGGGACAGGGAGGAGAATGGGCTCTGTGAGAGAGCCAGGACCTGGCAGCACCGCCGCCTGTGTGGCACCTCATCTGCATGCAGCATCACAACCCCCCACGCCATGGGGGGGCAGCCGGCAGCCATAATCCCCCTGTCTACTCGCCACTCCTCTGCCTCTCCTCCTTCGTCTTCTTCGCCTGGTCCTTCTCCAACTTGTCGGCTTAGTGGAGCTACATTTCTTTTGCTTATCTTCTTTCTTCTCTGCTCATGTTTGTCTTCTCTAACTGTTGTCTTCTGTCGTGTTATGCGCTGTTTGGTTGTCCTGTCTCCTCCTGTCTGCTGTTATTTTCTATTCTCTGTGCTCTTGTTGCGACGTAAAGGCCTATACTGTGCTCCTGCAATAGAGGAAGCTGCAGTTTCAGGACTGCATTTCTACGACCCTAGTTACCAAACAAAACTGGCATACTGCGCAAGTGTCAACATTTAAGTTAGCTAGCAACCTATGAAGGGTTAAGGTTAGGTTAAAAGGCAGGGTATGGGTTAGGGTTACATCTCGTTAGTTAGAAGGTGAGTCAAGACTTCATGTATACTAAATTATAAAGTAGATTATTGCTGAGTTTGGCCTCGTATTTATTTACTACTACGCCGGCGTTGTAGAAGGGTTCACATAACCTTCTGTGTGACGCCTGCGCATTATGTCCATGTTATCATGCCGGTTACGTTCAGTAACTATTGTATATTCTAGCATCTACCTGAAAGAACTAGGGTCCTAGAAATGCGGTCCTGAAGCTGCAGCTTCCTCTATTGCAGGAACATTGCTACTCCTTAAGGCCCCTGACCACTGTTAACCTTCATCTGGGACAGCCCAAATGTGGTGAAATCTACAGTCAATCTAATGGTCCGAGATCTCGCTGTGAGACACGTCAACCGACGGCCGATACGAGCTTTGGCATCCTGCATCAAAACTTTGACAGCTTCATACATTTAGGACCAAATTCTCCCATTGTGACATCTGCTTTGAGCCACATCTACAAACCAATTAATCAGAATAAGAGAATATGCTGAAAACATTGGGACAACATTAACAAGCACGTTTGAGTAAAGGCGGGGGAAAAAAAAACCCACATAACTCATACTTTTAATTAGGAGTCACAAGTCTTCTGACTGTTGAGACGAAAGCAGCTAAAGATTTATGAACAAATGAACGTTTGGTTGAATAAACAAATTTAAGTCTGAGGATCACGTCTGCTTCTTTGTCAGGGTCGTAAGCTGCTGATCATCGGCACCACAAGTCGTAAAGACGTCCTACAGGAAATGGAGATGTTGGATGCTTTCAGCACCACCATCCACATTCCCAACATCTCAAGGGGAGAGCAGCTGGTCGAAGCCCTGGAGGTAACACACACACACACACACACACACACACACAGCGTCACTTTTAAACCCCAAATTATTTAACACACTTGACGTTTACTTTGTCAGCAAAGGTGTTCAACATGTTTTATCCAGAACCTATAATGTACATTACTTTTATGCTGACACATGTACGTTTAGTGTGACATTCTTTCTTGCAATTCATTAATGCATTTCCCAATTTGAATAATTCACCTATTTTATTCCCATGCTGAATGCTGTCCTTTCTTTGTCTCCAACCCACAGCTGCTGGGCAGTTTTCAGGATGTGGAGCGGGCCAGCATAGCTAAAGCTGTGAAGGGCCAGAATCTGTGGATCGGCATAAAAAAGTTGCTCATGCTGATTGAAATGGCCGTGCAGGTGAGAACGAGATACTCTCTTTGCATTTGCTAGCAGGATAGCCATAGTGATGGCAATCTGTCGGTCGGTCACTTTGGCCCAGACTAAAATGTCTTAACAACTATTGGATGGGTTGTCACGAAATTCTGCACAGAAATTTGTGGTTTCCAAAAGATTGTTTCCTATTAATTTGGTGATCCTCTCACGTGACTTTTCCTGTAGCGCCGCTTTTGAGATTTTAGGTGAAATGTGACAACTATTGGATGGATAACTTTGAAACATACATTTGTACATTTATTCATTTATGGTTTATTTGATTACAGTATACATTGACAAACTGAAAACAGCTATCCGAAGCAAGTATCCTACTGTAGTGTTTGCAACACGAGTCCATAGAAGGGCTTTTATGAAACTAAGAGATTAGAACAGTAAATAGAAGGCTAACTAGATACAGCAAGATACTGTACTATAAAGTAACCATTACATTTAAAAACTTTGACATGAGTTTAGGTTTGTTGCTGAATTAACCAGCATTTGGTAGCTCTCTTAAAAGTGGTGAAGTGTGCAGCAAATTGTGATCAGGTTAGCAAGTTCCAGGATTTTTGCAGAAAAGTTTGTATGCTACATGCATCCATTCATGCCCCCTCAGGATAAACTGTAATAACTTAATAACCTCCCCATCAGTCTCAGCTGTACTTCAATTCACCCCCCGCTAATTAGCAAATCTTAGCATGCTAAACTAAGATGCAACTAAGCATGTTAGCATGGTGAGCCTGTTAGCATGCTGACATTAGCATTTAGCTCAAAGCAACGCTGTGCCTATGAACAGCCTCACAGAGCTGCTAACATGGCTGCAGACTTTTCAGTCAGGTTTATCTCTAACATCACAAATATTCACATTCTTACTGGCTAAAAGAGGTTATTTTGGGAAATGTAATGCCGATGCAACTCCATGTGCACTGGTGGCATTAGATGTGAGAAAGGTCAAGTAGACTTTGGTGAAGGTACGAGCAAGGCAGCCTTGTCTTTTTTTAATTTTTTTTTATTCTGAAAGACAAATTTCAAATTGGCTCAGCCTCTTTTATTATTGTTTAGTACGGTCTGAGCTCGAGCACCCTGTCCCTCCTCTTCCTCGACATCTGGCCAGCATTCTCAACAGTCAACAGAATCTGTCTCCGTCACAAAAAGCTGTCATCTATTAGCTGGAATGAAAAAGTGTGTGGCTTTGTTGAGCAATCTCCAAACAGTTGAGATCCAATACATTCATAGTTATGAAACTGTGTTCTGCGTAGCTTTCCAAGTTACATTCACATGTTCTGAATCAGAGGGAAGCTACTCATAAGAGCAACCATACACACCTTGTGGTTTTGGTGTGCCTACAATTTAGAGCAAAATCAATAAAGATCACCCATCCCACACATACAGCAGGTACAAATAAAACAAACCCAGACGTGTACATTAAACCCATCCAACTGTGGAAACGGGAAAAAAAAAAACCTAGACCACCAACTCACAGCAGATTCTTGGCTTCAGCATCAGTTGTATGTGTGTAGATCATACAGTAGGTATAGTGTACTGACCTCTTTTTAAAGTTGCCTTTAGGGGTTTTGTGGTTTGGCCTAAGAGTTATGTTTTGTTGCATATTTCTAAGAGTCCCTGTTGACATTGCTGTTTGCCGTGTACCCACATTATTTACTTGTAAAGCCTTGTAGGGGCCCTGACCCTGTCAAAACACTAGGTTAATCATATTGATTGGTTCTGTGAAAAGTCAAGATCAGTCATCCATCACTCCCTGAGACACCGTGTTCTTGGGAAGCTTAGTGATTTTTATTTTGAGTCATAAGGACTAGTGCATTTCAAGTAAATACATGATTTCTTTTGCTTTTAAAGAGCACATCGCTCCAGATGTGGCAACTTGACTGCCATAATGTCTCTGTAAATGAAGACCTGGACCTTTTATACTCCGCTAGGATCAGATTTAATGTCTTTTTGTCAGATTGGGGGTCCATTTCATGGGTTTGGTTCAGGTACAAAGATGCGGTTGGTGTTGATTTATCATTAGCATACAGCATATTATAATTATACCTTTTTAACTCTGATTGGCTTACCCTGATATTCTCACCCTAACCCTAACCTATCCCCACTCCTCATGTCTTAGTCTCGCATTGTCAGACCTTCCTCCACAGCGCTGCGGAGGAGGGTCTGGCAAGTCCGCACAGCATTCAGGGATGGGAGGAAAACATGCTCTGGTTTATTGGCATTTCTTTAAACCAATCACAATTGTACTGGGCGGTGCTAAGCACCGGACTGACCCCCGGTGCAACAGAAAACTCAGATTGGACAGATAGTCTAGCTAGCTGTCTGGATTTACCCTGCAGAGATCTGAGGAGCAGTTAACCATAGTCCTCACAAATCCACCGGATTTATTTAAGAAAGAGGAAGGTGACGGACACCCGGGAAATTTCCGGTGACACCTGAACAATCCCGGAAGTGGAACGTCGCGGATATAGACTGCTCATGCCTAAACCTAACTACGTCGACAAGTCTAGCAGATCAGATTTACGATTTAGGCCTCAAGAGCTTCGTCGAGTCTGAGAAATGAAACCCTGATGATGTCACAGTAATGTCATGTCAGGGTTATCTCCACACGGGCTGGGAGGCTACTCATTTATAACACAAAGTCAGTGTAACAAAGTCTGCGGGTTCTGTTTTTTTAAATCGCTTTCTTGCAGATCCCTTATTTGTGTCACACCAGCCTTTTCTTAAATGCTCCTTAGATTAGAAATTTCAGTACACAGTTACCAGGTCATCTTAAAAAAAGAAGAAGAAAAAATCCACTCTAGTAGCCTCCAAATAATGTTTGTTTACCAAAACAGGTAGCAGGCTTGTACACAGCAAGCAGTAGCAGCAGAAGCTGACCTAAATCCGACTGTTGGCTGGTGTTAATTTCTCCCACTGCCTGTGTATCTGTGGTATGTTGATGATGTGCACTGCCTGTTTGTTGAGGCTGGATGCTGTGTAATTGCTGTAGTATGCACAAATGCAGCCATGTTCTGCACCCTGCACCCCCCTTTCCCCTCTCTCTGAGCCTGAAGAAGTATGAATCTGTGTTTGCCGAGACATGCACGCAACTACACACACGTTCATAGTTGGTCTTCTGTCTTCTCTTTTAGCGTTTTTCCTTTTCATTCCAATGTTTCTGACTGCTCTCATATCTTAACTCTAGTAGCTACAGGCAATTCCAGGCATACTGTAAGTTATTGCATAGGTTGCCATTAATTTTACTTCCTCTCGCCCTCCCCTTCTCTACAATCCTGTTTGTTCAAACCGAAGCGTGAACTCCAGGACCTGCCACTATTCCAAATTGCTCTGATGTTTCAACACCTTGCTTCTAAAACAGATGCTTGTCCAGAAAAAAAAAAAAAAAAAAAAAAAAAAAAAAAGACCTATTCATAAATGCACGTTTATTACATTATCTGCGTACATGCACTAAAAAGTAATGCGTCTGTTTGTTTTAGATGGAGCCTGGCTACAGAGTTAGCAAGTTCCTGCGTCTACTGAAGGACGAAGGAGCGTAAGTATTCCTTTCCCATGTCCAACCCGACTGCCTTTGAGCAAAACGGGATGGTCAGTGACACTGAACACTGACGCACTGCACGCACATCTGTCACCTTTACCACGCTTTGTTCACACGTGTAGCAGAGAAAGGAACAGAACTTGATAGAAGTGCAAAGTGTTTACATTGTGATCATTGTATCAAGTGTGATGAATAATATACATTTTGTCTTTTCTTTTTTTCTCCTGCAGACTGGGTTCTGATAAGTTCGTGGCAATCTAGACTCAGTGGAGCCACATAGTGAAAAAGAGGCATCCTTCAACGGTAAGACTGCAGGGCCTGCATCAGGCTACACGGTCACATTTTATACTCCTTCCCCCCAATTTCCTGTCCGAGGTGAAGGGAGCTGGTGTAGCAACCTGTACAAGTCGTGTCTAGCAGAAGTCCGACCAAATGCACAGTGCCTGCGTGGCGCGAGCGTGTCGGATACGTGGCGTGTCCGTTTTTATTTCGGCTCCCATGTTAACAGGTTAGAGCTTGCACACTGCCTGCATGACCCGCACGTCTCAGGCGTGGCTCGAGCCCCGCCGAAAACGCGTGCATGCTAGAAATACAACCGACGCCTATTTCTCACACAACACGCAAGCGTGTTGGAAGCGTTTCCAGGCAAAATAGAACACAAAAATATGTTTATATGCCATTTTGACACGAATACATTTATAAAATGAAATTTTTATGTTTGAAAGTCTCTAGGTTTTGACATAAATGCAGATATAAATGTAATTTAAAAAAATATATATTATTGATTTTCAAATATTGCACCTGTCAACGAAATATTCTGTAGCCTATTTTGCCGTCAATACTGCCGACGTTGTCTTTGCTCTAATCAAATCAGTATATATTTATGTTTAACATGAAGTATGCTACTGCTTGAGTGCAGTAAATATCCACAACTCTCTCCCCATATGTCGAACAAGGGTGATCCAAATCACGTAGCAGCGCCGCGTCAGACACGTTTCTGGCGTGCAAAGACGTAGAAAACGCCATGCAGCCGCCACGCGACTGACGAGCAACAGAAAACTATTCTTTTAATCGGTCTCAATCTCTGGCTATACATAGTCTGTATTAAAGAGGATTCAGGGTAAGCCTGCTTAACTGTACTTGTACTGTAGGTTGTGATTGTATTGATGTCCACAGTGACGTTTTATTTTAGTCCCATGTGGGCACCATAAACAATAAGCAAACTCTGCATAAGTGTCAGGGGGGAATTTCACAAAATAGGATTAGGATGTTCTTCAGATAACTGTGAAATTAGTGTCCTGTATCCACATTGTGATAATGGCAAAGTTCCAGAAGATATTTCTTTTTTTTTTTTTTTTTTTCTTCTTAAAGTTATCTGGCTAACTTGCTAATCCTGCTTTTTTGAGATGCACCCTCATGAGGACAGGCTGCCCACGGTGATGATGAACAACAGAAACTCCAAACTTTTCAACTTGGAGCCAGAGATTTGCTTCTCATCACATCACAGCCTCCGAGGCTTATGGTATAGCTAGCGCACGGCGTGCCTAAAAATAGGTCGACTAGACAGGTGCTCTCTTGTGGCGGCATGTCTCCTTTTGCCTGTCTCTTCTCACTTCTATTTGTCTCTGATCACTCAGTCGCTGAGGAACGGGAAGCCTGAAAGAGGCTGGCAGAAGGAAGCAAGCGAGACAACGTTTCCATCTCTCTTTCTGCATCCTTCCCTCCCATCCCTGAAGCTCTGTGCACTTCTCTCTGCACTGCAGCTTTCTGAAACCAGGCAGCATCCTCCTCTTCAGCACTATGTGAACATGTAAAATAGGAGAAGTAAGCAGTGTTTGTGGTATCTGTGTATATTGTATTTGCCGAAGACTAGTGCTGTAATCATCTCCATGTGATGCCCCAAGCACTCCATCAGTGTGTGTGTGTGTGTGTATGTATGTATATATATATATATATATATATATATATATATATATATATATATATATATATATATATATATATATATATATATATATACTCTCCATGGCAGGTAGATGTGCATGCACAAACACTGTTTGATTATATAGGCCGTATTTGTGTGCACGGATTTGTAATCTGATCATTCCATGACATGGTTACACTTAAAGCTCTCACTTTGTTCTTATCATGTTGTGTCCTTGCTCATGTCTGACCTTTATATTTTATGAATAAATTAATTCTATTACTAACAAGAACCTCTGTAGTATCTGGAATTAATGATGACCTAAACGAGCACTCCTTTTTATAAATGGAGATTCCCTTCAATTCTCCAAAACCTCCCTTAATTCACGACAGTCCGTACGAAAACTCTCGTGCCACACAAGAAAACAAACCGTCTAGCACCAGCTGTTTTCATGACAAAGTGTTGCTCTCATATTTATGGTGTGTTTAAATCATAGGGATGTCTTTTATAATTCTAATCTAGCGTAATTATCTCTTAATTATGAGAAATTTGACATCTCATAATGAGACGAACCTACTGAGATATTTGCGGTTAACCTCCACAGCATCTACAGTACGTTGTGCAATCTCTGCACAGCTCAACAACAAAACCCAGTCCGACCTTTTTTATTTATCCAAGTAGCTACTGCAGCATGTCTGCAGTGGATGGGATCCATCTTGATCCAGTGCTTCAGGTGTCGGTAGCTCTTCCCTCATGATAATGCTACAAATGGAAACTCTCTTGCTGCGTGTGGTCTTCCCTCTTTTATACATACAAGTGAAATGAAATGAAAATGAACCAGAGCTGGGGGATTATCAGCTTTAACCATTGCTTTCCTTTCCGTTTCAATTTTATATGGCATAATTCTACCATGTTTTGGATGATTGGCATGTAATCATGTCACCTCATCTGGATCACCAGTTAACTAATAGATGTGCTCTAAAATGTAACTTGATTATGCAAATTAGCAGCCAATGCAGTAATATTTCAAATTACACGCTTCATTTTATATTTTTGATAACAAATCCCACGAAAAGACCAAAACCAACAACGTGTTAGTCAATCTCTCAATACAAATATAATTCATTTTATAATTTTGTGTATAGTTCAGTAATTCACTAAAACAGCTGGGCACTGTATATTTTATTAAACAGACAAGAGGAAATGGTCCATGCTCTTGAAAAGGCGAGCCACTGCTGTGTGTGTGTGTGTGTGTGTGTGTGTGTGTGTGTGTGTGTGTGTGTGTGTGTGTGTGTGTGTGTGTGTGTGTGTGTGTGTGTTTGTGTGCACTGCTAGCTATAAAGCAAAAAGCATGAGACCGTTTTGTTCTTCAAATATATAATCTTAGTTCAGTCATACAGATATATACATTGTATAATAAATAATATTTATAAAAACATAACATTTACGATTATAAAATAAAAAGGGAATTATTCACTTTAACACATTTGTACAAAACTTTGGATATAGCGGGAGAAGTGGGGGGGACACAGAAATATAGGCCCAGGTAGGGAGGGCTGTGTAGAAGATGACCCAAATGCTAAGCTATGTCCCAAAGAGAGGACAGCCTATACACTACTGGGTGGGTTTGTTGTTGAATATAATTAATAGGAAGCAGGTGGGACTGTCAGAACATGTTGTGTGGAAACCTCTCGCAGTTTGTTCCACCATTGGGTAGAGAGCCACCCTGCCTGCCATCCATCCATCCATCCATCCATCCATCCGTTTTTCCATTCACTTCTGTTTGTCACTGGCAGCTGTCATGCGCACACACACACACACACATCCACATCTTGCACACACAAATCCTTTCATCTGCTTAATGTTCTCAGAATCTACATGAAGTCTTTTCTGTCCACCCAAAAATCACAACAATTACCTCAATGATCGGAAAATAATTTCCTTTTGTTAAAACATTTACAAATCAGCCTAGGCAGACCTCCATGCCATTTAAAAAAAAAAAGAAAAAGTATTATTACAAATGACTGCATTGTTCTACCGATCTCTCCAAAACCGGCGAGGCAGGAGTGTTTTTGGGGTGTACTGAAAAGAGTACAAGTTCATAAATCAGGCTTGTTTAAAAACTTCAACTGTCCAACTTGAAAGAAAATATGGAGAGGAGGAAGGGAGGGCGTGAAAGCCAATCAGAACCTCTGGTCTGGACATGTCTTCCCCGTTTTTTTTTCTTCTTTTTTTTTTTTTTTTTTTACTTTACAGAGATAAAGGAAAGATTTGCGTCAGACAAAAAGTCTCTCAGATGGACTTGATGAATGCATGAAGTGTTAGATAATAAGATCTCCCAATAATCACTTTGCTCATAAGACCAGAATTAATATTAAGCATGCTGAAGCTTGACTCACATTTGATGCATACGTGTATAAATGAAACTGCCACAAATCATCTCCTACTCGGCCAAATAATGTGAACGCTGGTCCTTTTTCACCGCGTCGCTCCTTTAGATCGAATAATGTACGACTGTGTTGCATCATGTGGAAATCGTGAGCAATTTACAGGTTGATCGTGCCCCAGCGCGGGAAACAAAGTCGTCATTCATAAGAACTGCTAGCTTGCATTGAAGAAGAATTTTGCTCGCATAAACAATGCTCAAATCGTTACCACCTGGTTAGTGGAATGAGCATGCTTGTTCACACACATGCTGCATACCTCCAGTCCCAGCCCTATGGTAATATTTCCCAAAAAAATAAAAAATGCAGGGCTATAAAATCAGACTGTAGCATATACTGTATCTTCCAGGCTTCCCGGTTGACTGGTGCAAGTAGAGTCAGTCAGCAGGGAGAGCAGCGACACTGAGGAGTTCATCAGCTCAGTAGTTTACAAAAGGGCAGGACTGTTGGCACTTCCAACACCTGTTCAGTTCAGTAGTTACAAAGTGATGGTTTTTCCTGGGGCTGCCGACGTGTTCGGTGTCACTTAAGTGACGGTGTAGAGGTTGGTTTAGTTTAAAAATAAAACAAATAAAGGTAAACCAGCCAGACTGGCCGGACAAGTGAGGTGTTAGTTAGAAAGATTTTTTTTTTTTTTTTTTTTAATCCAAAAGCAAAGAGTCTGAAAGTTTTTTTTTTTTTTTTTTGTTTTTTTACTGCATTAATCTCACAGGTAAAAAGTGTTACTGTAGATGCCATAAACATTGTGTTGGCATGGAGGGGGGAAATAAATAAAGACGAAGGGTAAGGGAGGGGAGGGGGCCAAATGTTGCAGGGGAAAGTGGCCCAGCTGTAGCTTCTTCCCATGAGAGCGCACTACACCTCAGAGTAGAGATGGGTCAGGTCAACAGGATGCTTTCTGGTCAGATATTACGGAAATGGGTGTAGTGGTTTGGAAGATGCATTCTAGGGCAGGGTTTTTAGTGTCCATAGCTGATGTGCCATTATTACCCATTAGGGCCTAAGTGTGTGTGTGTGTGTGTGTGTGTGTGTGTGCTGTTGAATTAGTTTTTTGCGTGGGATGCGGAGTGTGTGTGTCTGGGGGAAGCAGGGAAGTCGTGCAGGAGGTGGGGAGTTGAAGTGGTGGGTGGGCAGCACTTAGTAGTCCAGCAGCCAGAGGCCTCTCTCTCTCTCTCTCTCTCTCTCTCTCTCTCTCTCTCTCTCTCTCTCTCTCTCTCTCACTTGCACGTGTGGACGTCGTAGACACGCACACACTCCTGACAGCTGACGTAGCAGCACCAGTGGAAGATGCAGTGGCACTTCTCTTTGCGCTTCTCAGTCCGGGTGTTGTGGCCGCGGCCGCAGCACAGCAGGTCGCAGCCCTCGATGCCGTGCGACGACACGTTGCAGGCCCGGTCGCGCGTCCCAAAGGAGCCCGTCTCCGGGTTGGGCTCGCAGAAGTTGGGCGAGCCCTCGTAGTAGACCAGGTCGCGCTCGGTGGGGTGCTTGAAGAAGTTGTACTTGACTCGCAGCGTCTCCACCCAGCCGCGGGACTCGCGGTGCTTCTCCACCACCATCTCGGAGGCGCTGTCGTACTTGTCCTTCAGGTAGTCGCCCAGCATGCGGAAGTCTGGCTGCGCCCACCAGCACGTCTTCACCTCGCAGCTCCCCGACAGGCCGTGGCATTTACAGCGCAGGTGCATGTGGTCCAGGATGGTCTGAGGAACACAGAAGACACTTTCATGTTCACTTTGTAGGAATCTGGGTTACACATTTTACTTGAAGGGATCTACATAAGAGTGACATGACACTGTCATGAACGTGTCATAAACATTATAAACAAGTCATAAACGTTTAATGACATAACGTGTCTGTCATTAAGTGTCATTCGGTTTTTGTCATGACAGGTTAGGGTTAGAGTTAGGGTTCATGTGCCACGACAGTGTCATGTGTTCATGACAGTGTCATGTCACTCTTATGTAGATACCTTCAAATGTTACCAGAATCTTTAAAGCCAATGTCGGTTCTAAACTTGACTTGCTTTAATTCGTGGTTGGAAAAAAAGCTACCTGGCAAGTATTCAACATGTTTAAGCTTTCATAACCCATTTTTTATATCTGCCATGCCCTTAGCCAGTCTAGTGGAAGGGGGGGGGGTTGTAACTTTTTTTTATGATTATTTTTTGGGGGGCTTTTCCCTTTAATATACAGTGACAGTGGATAGACATGAAAGGGGGAGAGAGATGGGGGACAACACGCAGCAAAGGGCAGCAGATCGGATTCGAACCCCGCGCCCTCATTTTGTATTTAATTATGAGATTCAAATACTTCATTTAGGTGTCAAATTCTGCACTAATTTGTGCAAAGATCATGTACCACCTTTTTTTAGTCCAAACGCACGCACACATGCACGTACGTACACATGCATGCATGTCATGACACAAATATATAGAATAGATATTGAACCTTCTGAAACCCATACAGTGGACCACTTCTCCATATGTAGTGGATCCATATGTTCCGTGTGCCCCAAACTATTAGACCTTTTGACATTTTGCTGGTGTCTGTCAGCTGACTACTAGAATCCAATTTAACTGCTGTGAGTTCAAGCTGAAAACACCCGCCGTCCTCTGGGATTACGCAAGCTACAAACTTTTCAGAGCCTACAGGCGGTGAGAATGTGATACTCCAAAAGGTAGACTTTGGGTGGAGTATTCCTTTAAAGTGTAATTAACTTGAATGTGCTGGTCCTAATGTGATAACTCAATCAGTGGTTGGGGGGACAGTCATCGTCCCTGAGCAAGATTTGCTGGAATTTTATGGTCAGAAATGAACAGGAAATTCAGACAAACAAAACCACTGAAGACTCCCAGAGCGAGCCAAGAAAAACAATATGCCACTGGCTGCAATTTCTCTAAGTGTCATGCAGCTGTGAAGTACAGAGGCTCTGAGCTGCTGTTAATTCTCTCTGAAGTCACTGGCTCACATCGTGAGTGTGCTGCCGCGGGGCTTATTTTACCTTTGTGTTCTGATTTTGTTGTGCTTTAACTCAACAGCTATATTTAGCTGCAGAAATTCCCCCAGCTGCGGCGGAAGGCAGGTGGCTGTGGCACCTCTGGCTGAGGAAGGGGAAAGTGGGGGCAGAGGTGGGGGGGGGCGACAAGTGACATCACTCTGTGAGCTTGTCATGCCAACATCAAGTCCCAGAGGCCCCCTGGGGCAAAAATAATGGAGCGTGAGAGGGCCAGGTGGAGAGCAGAGGAGTCTCCTGACAGTACTGCTGTTCACTTAGCTCCTGTGGTCGCCCTGGCTGCTCCTGTGTGCTCAGATCAAAGGGATGTCTCGTTGCCGTGTGGTCCCTCCATTTGCCCCTCAGCGAGCAGCCGGGGAGCCTTTATTTTTTCCCCCCCAAGCGGTGACAGCAGCCAGTGATGTTTTAAGTCTGAGCTGATTTCCTTCTTTTCCCCCTCAACTCACTCGTGTTATTTGACTGTCAGGGAATTTTTTATTGGGATGCAAGGCATGAAAGGTGAGGTGTGGTGGGGGCAGTGTTGGGGGTGTTGCTCGGATGAGTAATTAACCAGTCATTCAAAGTCAAGTGCTCATTTGCAGGTGGAAACTCAGAAATGTGCGGACAAGTCAAATACCAAAACCCGGCACGTCACACGGCGTTTCCTGGATGAATCCGCTCCTCTTGCACGACAGTCAGGTCGTTGTCCATTGTTTACCGCACCTCTGTCTCAGTTTCCCCCTTTTTTGCTACAAGTTATCGCACAATGTGTGTGCTAAGGTTGTCTAATGAATGTGATGTATTACAGTGTTTTCATTCCACTGTACAAAATGTGCTCAACAACGGAACATTCTTTTTGTCTTGCCGAGTCCGTCCTACAGATACTTTTCAACCACTGCTGTCTGATCAGTTTAGTTTTGTGGTGATCAATCTGTACACTTTTTTGGCCAAAAGTATGTGGACCGCCCCTGTCCACCTCTGTTTTTCATGGTTTGTGCTTAGCCCCCTTCAGTTCAAGTGAAAGCAAATCGTAATGCTGCACAAAATCTTGTGGAAAGCCTTCCCAGAAGAGTGAAGGCTGTCAGCAGGAGACAGCGCATGAATTTATAACAATCACATATGAGTGAAATGTTCAGATGTCTACATTCTTTTGACATGTATTGTATATTAATACGGCATCCAGAAACCTAACAAGAAACCTGAACATTTTCCTCACATTTATGTGTGTGTAAATGTGTTTACCGTGCGTCCCGCCTCGTTGTTGTGTCTGTTCATCGCCGAGCGAGCGTCTGGACGATTCTCTCTGGCGTCGGCGAACTCCCTGGACACCAGCACCCCGAACTCTGCGTCCTCGCTGCAGCCGCCCCACTTCCAGCCCTCGCCGGGGGGTCCCTTGTGGTGGGAATCGCAACCGCACATGGTGGACGTGCCCTCAGCGCAGGAGCGCGTCACCGCAAACGCCACGCCCGCTGAAGCTATGGCGTGGACAAACGCCGACTCTCTGGTGGCTGAGAGAGACGGATGAAGTCGGACAGAAAGACAGAAAGAGTGGAAAAAGAGAGATACGGAGAGTGTGTCAAGCTCGTGTTAAACACGGACAAGGCAACCTTTACTGCTGCCGACATCCAGACAGAAGTACTGAAAGGGAAACCTCCAGGCAATAACCTTTTAACACTAACATTTCATCTTTAAGAAGGCACATTTATGCCCAGGTGTTTGCCACTGTGACAACCGAAAAAAGCCTTCGGAAAAGAACCCAACCCTCTCTTATTTTTAGGGGTGTGAATCACCAGAGGCCTCACGATACGATATCATCCCGATACTTATGTCACGATACAATATTATTGCGATTTTAAACATATTGCAATATTCTGCGATATATTGCAATGTATTACCTTTTTTCCAACTTCAAATGATGTCCCGAGAGGACAATTTTGTCTGTTTTATCTGTTTTATCTAAAAAGATAAATTTCTCTGTTTGTTCATCTCACTTCAATTTTATTGCTGCAAAATGGGACTGTCAAGCAGACAAACTGACCAACACATATATCATAAAAGATCGATACTTGGCGTCTGTGTATCAATACAGTATTGCCACGAAAAATATCGTGACATCTGTATCGATTTTTTTCCCCCAACCCTACTTATTTTACAACATGTCAACCTGGTTCACAGTATTGACCGTAGGATCATCGTCAGCGATGAGGAGGCCCAGACTGCAGGACACATGAAGGAGCCTAATAGCAGAGTCCCTGCAGTGACGTCGGCCCATTGTGGTTGTGTCAGGAGGGCCTAACGCTCAGTGGGATATCAGTGACCTCCTGTCATCCCTGAGGTGTGCTGCTTTGCATCTGGATAGTGTTTCAGGAATGTTGTCACCCCCCCCCCCCCCCCCCCCCCCCCCCCCCCCCCCCCCCCCCCACCTCCTACCCGTCCCTGTTCAGAGCCCAAGGCCTTCTGGTGAAAACAAGCAGTGCGTCGGCCTGTTTCTTTTTTTTTTTTTTTTTTTACACTGAAGGATGGAGTTACCCCCTCCTTTGAAGGCAACAGCTTATTACGTAACCAGACACCATTGTTTCACAATCACAGCACACTTACCGAGGCTCACCCATTACACTTCACTAGCTGTGTAACAGACATACAAACATACACACACACACACACACACACACACACACACACACACACACACACACACACACACACACACAGAGGCAAGGGGAGCAGTGGCTCGACTTTTCAAGAGCATTGAGCGGCCTGAGTTTTTGACACGCACAGTTGCGTGATCTGAGTTTTTGAAATTTGTACGAACACGACCAGAGAATTAAACCCGTATTTCGCAGACCACAGTGGCTACTAAAGCCAGAAATTCCTCAGCAATTCCACTGCCAATGCGTTTTTCAAGAACCGATCAGAATACTTTACAGGCCACAGACTGAGTTTACTGATGCATGTCTGCAGGCTAGTCTTGTGTTATCCACCCTGAAAGTATCCGCAAGCAAAGTTAGAAAACAAAAATACCTTTTTTATATTAGCCTGTAGGGCAAATATGATTCCACAAGGCTCAATATGTGTGATGTTTTATGAATTGTTTTTGATGTATCTACATTTCTGAAATTTCTGAGTGTATGAATGCCAATAATTTACAGGGTGAAAGATCAGCTGGATCATCTGATGTGGTCTTTTGTTGTGAAAATGTAATGCAGATGCTGAAATACTGTAAATCCCAACTATATTCAGTAATATTTGAAAAATAACAATACAAACTGAACCCATATGGTCACAGTATGTTATTTTAGATATATTATTATTGCATCTAAACAATGAAATACTAACTAGACTTGTGTGTGTCTATCTATACTGCATTTCCACTGTTCATTCCTAGTTAAAGGACACAGTTTTGGTCTAAATCCCCAGTGAGTGCTTGCATGATTGGATGACACTCAGTCCCTCAGGTTGGGCATCCCGTGCTCACCCTGGCAAGCCTAGCTGGGCCCTCCACAACAGGGGCCTGTGAGCCCTGGGCCCCTGGAGCTCTGGCTGTTAGCCATGGCTAGCGCTGCTTCTGCTACCTGCTGGGCCCATCAATCCGCCTTTGTTTCCCTTGTGTCACACTGTATTATCCACACAAAGGGCCCAGCGACTCGCGCCCCCACAGCCCCGCTCTGCCCGGAGCTGGCATTCCCTGAACTCCCTAACCCCCCCCCCCCACCCCCCTCCTCTCTCTCTCTCTAGCCACCCCTCCGCCAACACCCTCAGCTGAAATCCCATACACCACCCACAGGATCTCAACCCCCCACTTCCTCCAGGCATCCACCCACAGCACCACCGTGGCCAACACGCAGCTTAAGGTGGCTGGGGCTGGTGGTTGGTAGCTCTCCCTTCCCTTCCCCAACTCAAACTCTTCCATTCATCACCCGCAAAGTGAGATGCTCTTCTTCCTTCCCTCCTTCCTTCCTTCCTTCCTTTGCTTCCCTATCCCAAAGCGCACACCCGGGCTAGGTTGGGAGAGATCCCCTTTCAGCCTGTTTTCATGACAGAGTCAAAAGGGCGTGTGAATGGGGCGTCCGTGGGAGCTGGACTGTGTGAGGCGCGCACTGGTCTTCATGCACAGTAGGGGTTGAGCGGAGCCCCCCGGCCCTTTTCTATTGCCTGTAATCTCATTTGGCCTCCCCTCTCCCTTTTTATTTGACTGAGGAGCTTGGACTGCTCACACTGCCCATTGCTGCTCAGATTCCTTCCCCTCTGACACACAGGGTAATTCATTTCCAATCAGCAGCCTCACTCACAACACACAACTCTACCTTTCATAATTAGGGACTGTAATGCTTTAAGAGGGACACCTGTGCCTATTGTCCCTCACTGTCAGGTTTAGTGGGATTGTGTAAAGGACACAGTTAGTGTGGAGATATCTTACAATTAGTATTCTGCGTGTGAAGCGCCTGATGGATGCCTCCAGTACATCAGCTGTACTTGTCAGGTTGTGTTGATAGATTTACCGCGCTGACCAACTTTTATGTATGAGAGTATAAACACGGTTGGGAAAACCGAAAAGAAGTCACTGAGTCTGAAGACAAATGCGGTACTGAGGGTAAAGACGGAAGTTGAATAATGTGTCAGTGCTTGTACCTGCGCTCATTTCTCACTGCAGCCAGGAAAGGTGTATATTATTGTAATTGCCCTAGTTAGGCGTTTGTCAGCAAAAGCCCAGAGAACAGGCAGTGCTAAGCCTTTAGGGTGTAGGTTTCATAACAGCTTGCAATAGCCTCAGCCATAGTTTTTTACAGTAGCGAGTTGTTTAGCACAGATCATTTAGATTCTAACTTCTTTTGTACCGTAAGCCTCGGATACATATGTACATCGTTAACAAAATACAAAAATAGAGATTTTTATTAACCTTTATCTAGCACAGGGCCGAAGATGGCCAGGTTGTCCTTGATGGTGGTGCAGTTCCATCGCCGGCCCCTAAACTGGTGCTGGCACTCCTGTATCCCCAGCTTGACTCCTTCTGCGACGCTGGGCATGATCTCTATGTAGTTGCGACAGAAACGCAGCTGCTTGGGCACGAGGCCGGGGATAGAGCCACACAGGATGGGTTGGGAGCCCAGGGACGAGTACTGCTGCCCAAGGGCCAGGGACCTGTGACGCACACAGACAGAGAGAGAGAGAGCGAGAGAGCATCATTAGGTGAGATCTGCTGGACATAACCACATCTCTGCATCTGTATAATATATAAAAATAACTGCAACATGTTCAAAAGAGGTTTATCACAGAAACCAAACAACTAAGAAGTCATCACTGCAAATACACATTTTTTAAATAACATTTCATTTTCTTTGCTTTTTAGGGTTTATATTGAATTGTTTAGTACCGGCTAAAAGTATTTGAAGCACAAAAAAAGTATTGAAAGCTGATATTGGAATGTCTTGTCAGATTAGTAATAATCTTATAAGATAAAATAAGATAAACTTTATTTATCCAGAGGGATTCTTTGGCCAGACAGTTCCTGATTAATATCAAGATTTTGCCCATTTTTGCCAACTTTATTTAGTCATTATTGTATATAATAGTAAGTCATGCACTGCTGCTTTCATTTAGACAACATTTAACAAAAAGGTTTTGTCGTAGAATACGTATCTCTTAAAGTAAGGCATTTAAAGAGTATTGCACACTGGTATCAGCAAACGGTCCTCAGCCCTAGTGCTTTTACAATTACATAGGATGTGGGAAGTGAGACTGTTTGCCTCACAGTGCAAGTCTGTGCCCTCCATGAACTCTACCCCACAATAGCAATGATGACCTGCCAGGGAGGCCGCTGTGAAAGGCAACTTGCTCTTCCAGAGGAGACTACTTCTGGATTCATTAATCTCAGGTTTAACTGTAAGCGTAGCTCTGTGACGGTGCAGTGATTCATACTGGAGTGTTTATTGACTTATCAGTTTAATATAGTTTATACTAAGAGCTCCTGTTTATTTTGTTTCTTTTTTTTCTACCAGGAGAGGGGGGGGAGTAATAGGCCCACTTCAGGGCAGGGATACAAGCTATTAGTACTGACTTTTCCAAGTGTTCCCACTTGTTAGCATACACAGATCTGCTGATCTAACAGATAACACACACCAGAACCTGTCTGTTTAGGTTGGGAAAAGCCCCCTCATACAATTTCAAATATATGAAAACACCTGCCTCTGCAGTTCCATCATCAATTGTGGTTTTCCTCTGTAGCTGATTTGATAAGAATGACAGTGTATACAGCTGAGCTTGCTGGTGATGGACGAAAACAGAATATCTGAAGATTTGTGCCTCTCCAGAAGGCTCGCGCAGATGTGCCTAAGCAGGGATTTATCACCACAAAGAGACAGCCGAGATCAGCTTGTGATGCCAGAAACCATTATGGTTTCATTCAGATAATTAATTTTAATTGCTTTCTATTTCTCTTGAAATAAAAAAGAGAGAGAGAGAGAGAGAGAGAGAGAGAAGCATGTTTGCCATGCCCATGTTTTAACATGCTTTTTGTGATTACAAGCTCAAACAAAACTGTGCGGCTTCTTCCAGAAGGTCGTGTATTCACAGTAGGATGTCAGACTCAAATTACCTGTTTATTTATTTCTGGGCATACAGTGTATCATCTAAAGAAACATGCATGCTTCTGTACAGGTCTGCGTTCTTTAGAGATGAATGCTTTACAATAGATGTGTGTGATTTGGGTGTTTACAGGGTTAGGGATGTGAAGATGTGCTGCCAACAGCTCTAAGAGAAGAGCTTTACCAGTGTCGAGTAGACTCTCCAGCCCTTGGCTGAGACTGGGCGGACAGCGTGGCGCTGGAGGACATGAGAGGATCATGGGAAACAATTGACGCTGATCAGATCAGAGCGCCACTCAGGATGACCTCAGGACCCCCGCAGGGTGCAACCCAATCGTAGTAGCCACTGACTCTGACAGATGAGTGCAGTGTAGTGCCCCACCCCAACACAAAAGTCAAGCCATTGAAGTCACAGGGGGGGAAAAAAACCCTTAAATAGGTTCACAGCTCATGTGCGCTTTTGCTTTCTACATATGGCTACCAACAAAGCCCTTCACCCACGCCCCAACACCCTCCACCCCCTCCCAAACGCACAAACTTTTTGATCTCATGTGAGCATTGTTCCAGCAGCCTCCCAGGTATCAACGTTTGCCAGTGCAGCTTACACACTGAGAAATGAGGCAGAGTTGTTTTGCTTTTACAGCTGCTGGTGTAATGGAATATACTGTATGATGATCACATAATCAGCTATAAACCACTTGTGTTGTTGGCATGAGCTTCCTGACTGACACTGATACACAACAAACAGTTTCAGTATGAAACCCTGTCGGATCACAGTTCCTAAAGGATAGCCAGTTACATAAACTATTGAAAACTCTCAAACACCGCTATGCACGAGAAAGAATGAGTCTCTTCTCTTTCATATCCAACTTAATAATTCAAACTTAAAATGCTGTTTTGCCCAATTTGATGTTCCCAAGCAGTAATTTGATAGTGCTCATCAATCTCATTCATGTTCTTGTCTTAAGTTTACTGAAGCGAATGCAGCCACATTACGTCATCTGCCAGTCCCAATCCCACCAACATCATTGAGTTCAAGTGTTGCTGACTTCACCCCGTCTGGTGACTGAGTGACTAAAGGCCTTAATTACACTGTCTGCTAGCTTGGTTACTGCCCATTAATCTCTCAGTCATGGGATGGACCAGAGTGGGTGATGCCCTGTACAGAGCTTGAATTTGAACCTTGGTGTCACATGCTCCCCAACAACATCAGTCAGTTAACTCAAAGGAAAATCTCTGCCCAAGTGAGATGTCTCTGTATTTAGACTGCTGTGCCAACCTCTGCTACGTTTCAGGTTCTATTAAGGACAGCTAAACTGCTTGCCCACGACTCTGACATGCAGGCTTAGCCAGTGAATTTGGGATTTCTGATGGAATCAATTAGCTAACCGCGTGGGTCTTTGTGGTGGACATAGCATGTTTAGACTACAGGTTGTGGATCTGCCAGCCTATTTGTCTTTGTTTGCAAAGGATGTGCCTCACTGGATTCATGTGGACAGATGAGTTGAAAGGGATATCTTTTTGGCTAGGTGCTAATGAGAGTCTTAACCCCAAGGGGTTATGAGGCGTATCGTGCAAACAGACACACACAGACGCATGCATGCAGACCACATGAGAGCCATGCTGATCCTGCCTGCTTTGCCTCACTTCTCGGAAGCCACGAGCAACGTGTCTCAACCGAGTGAGGGAGCAGGAGATTCAGAGACATCCACAGAGGCAGAATGCCGGGGGAATCTGCTGCAGGGGGTGAGACAAGCAGCAGAGCAGCAGTGAACAGCAGGGCTTGGCAGGTGCATGCCCAGGCAGGTCCGTATGGGGCCTCTACTGGCCTGGGGTGTTTACGGCTTGGTTGGGGGGTTTTCTCAGTATCTAAACTGGGCTGATGTGAAAGTATGACGAGCCGCTGGAAACCACAGAAATGAAGCAGAGGAAACAAAGGGATTCCACCACACACCTTGCTGAAGAGTGGAAATTCACGCAATCAAGACCATAACTGTCAACAAAAACTTGAGAGTCAACCACTCCCAATGCAATAAAATCACAACTACAATCTCTGCTGCCAGGTTAGAGAAGTGAAGTGGCATCTCTCTGTTTTTATTTTGTCTCTGAGCAAGGAATCTCTAAGGAAATATGTTGCAGCTGCTATTGTGGGAGGTCTGCATTACAGGGGTCAGTGTGTAGCACACGTCTGTGCACAGATGAGCTTTCTTTGTGTGGCAGCGTCCTATGTCCAGAGGCACAAAAAGCACCAGGTGACCCTCTGAACCTGTTGAGCAGAACATGACATCTGACCTCACTGCCTTTAGCCTGATGGCCTACAGAAACAGTTTGAAGTTCATGACCAGGGCCCGTATACAAGTATCTAAGAACAGGGGTGCTGATCTCTGGCTTGTTTGCCTCATTAATCAAAGTCATTATGATCAGGTGCCAGCTCATACTCCGATTCTACGGTCATGTGTATGTATGATAAAATATGACTTCAATATATCTTGTTGGAGTTGCTGCTCATCTTTGAGTGAGGAAAGTAAAATAAGTGAATGTATTCTGGGCAAACCCAATGTAGGCCCTTTAGGCTACACTGTTTGGGTCTTGGCCCTAACCTTGGCAAAGGCTTGAGACCTCCACACGAGCACACACAAGTAAAGATGGTCCTGCAACCAACCTCTAAGTAGCATTGTAACTGTAATGGTCACAAAAAAAACAAAACAGTTTAGATGTAGTTTGTGCCTCATGTTGTTTTTACTTATCGTTTATTTGACACTTGCATTGAAGATTGCACTGCTAAGCGTTTACTGTACTCTCATTAATTTATGTTATTTACAACGATTGTATATTTTCATATAAAATACGTGTTCAGATGTCACTTCCGGCTGCCATCTTTGGTCAGAATGTGGACAGTTCACTTAATGGTCTGCCCATATGTCAATGGTCTTCCCGCAGCTCACTGAGGATTTTTTTTCTTTTAATTGGATAACGTTTAAATAATTTTAAAGGAGTCTTGAAATATTTAAAACAGTGGTAAGTGTCGACGACCTGCCAAAATATTTGAATCAACATTTGACTTGAACGTTAATGTTAGCCTTCAGGGAAACACAAACAGAGCGCTAGCTAGCTGTGCTTTTGTAGCTAGCTAGCTAGCTAACGTTAAAGTCAGTGAGCCAACGTTAAGGGATCCCTTCAATGTAAAAGATGATTTACGCTAACAGGTGGGTAAATAATCTCTACTATAGCCTACCTTTACTCATTCCACTTTTCTCATGTAGTTAAGATCCTTTAAAGCACATACAATTGTGTGTTTTATGAGCTTCATTTAGTTTCTATGGTTGTATTTTTTTTTTTGTCCTGACGTTACTGTCAATGCGCTTGCGCTTCCAGTAAACAATAAATGTAAGTTAACGTAAGTTACGCTAAATACTATTGTTTCTGAGTTTCAGCTCTATTACAAACTAACATTAACAATAACTAGCTGTACCATAAAGTAGAAATATTCCATTACAAGTCCTGCATTTAAGATTTAATTGAAGAAAAAGTACCTTTTTTTTAGCAAAATATATATTATTTATTGTAGGCTACTTGTAGTAAAAGTACTCATAGAGGCAGAATGAGCCCTGTCTTTGCTATATTATGTTATGCTATGGGTGATGGTTATGATATACAGTACAGGCCAAAAATTTGGACACACCTCATTCAATGGGTTTCTTTATTTTCATGACTATTTACATTGTAGATTCTCACTGAAGGCATCAAAACTATGAATGAACACATATGGAATTATGTACTTAACAAAAAAGTGTGAAATAACTGAAAACATGTCTTATATTTTAGATTCCTCAAAGTAGCCACCCTTTGCTTTTTTGATAACTCTGCAAACCCTTGGTGTTCTCTCAATGAGCTTCATGAGGTAGTCACCTGAAATGGTTTTACCTTCACAGGTGTGCCTTGTCAGGGTTAATTAGTGGAATTATTTCCTTATTATTAAAAAAAGCAAAGGGTGGCTACTTTGAAGAATCTAAAATATAAGACATGTTTTCAGTTATTTCACACTTTTTTGTTAAGTACATAATTCCATATGTGTTCATTCATAGTTTTGATGCCTTCAGTTAGAATCTACAATGTAAAAAGTCATGAAAATAAAAAGGAAACGCATTGAATGAGAAAGTGTGTCCAAACTTTTGGCCTGTCCTGTATGCATGCAGCCTTTTTAATGTTGCAGCTGATTGAGGTGGAGCTAATTATAAAGCAACATACCGTGGGATGGTTTATTTGATTAAAAAGTATATTTTACAAGCTTATGACATGCTTTGTGTGTAAAATCTGAATGAAGTAGCTGTTATATAAATGTAGTGGAGTAAGAAGTACAATATTTCCTTCTAAAATGTAGTAGAGTATAAGTCTAAAGTAACATCAATTTTGAAATACTCAAGTAAAATATAAAAAATATCTCAAAACTGGATTTAAGTACACTGCACTTTGTTTTCACTAACATTGCTGGTTTCAGCTGACATTATGAACCTTGATCATGAGCACTGGTCAGAAAGGCACAAAATATGTATTATTTATTATATATGTTTTATGTTCAGCTTATTGACTGAAGTTTTTAGGTGGCTTGTAGTTCAGAACAAATTGGAGTGTTAAAGTGGCATCCAAAGTATGAGGGTGAAGCAGAGAGGGAAAGCGAGGGATTAGAGAGCCTGTCACAATCCATCCCTCCATGCATTATTCCTTAGGCACTGTTTAAAGACTCATGGAAACCTGCATGCATGTATGAAGGCAAAGTGAAATACATGGTTGTGTTGCTACTTGTAAGTTCCAACTTCCAACAAGGTTATCACTAAGATTATGGCATGAGGTGGGATGCTTTATTCGCATTGCTCATTCTGGGCAAACATTGTAAAAGTGTTAATTGTGTACTGGGCTTGCACCCTTGTTGCAGGACATCCTGAATGCTGCTGACACAAGATGATAGAATTTTCCATTCAGTTTCATCACAAGCTGGGACATTCTCTGGGCTTTTGCTTTCAGGTCAGGAGGAGACTTAGAGTTGATAATGTATTCAACTGCACCTTTTGTTTTTGGTTTAGGGTTGGATTCGTTTCAGAGCAGTTTCTTAGTTAGTAGAATAGCAGGCTTCATTCAGCTCTGATCCTTAAATGCACTGTTTCCCAAACGTTTTATAGTCCCGTTCCCCGGCTTCAGACACTTTCAACCTCCAGTTACATACCCCGCCCCCCTGCACTCTCATATATGGATTTTCTTTTTTGCGTACCACCTACGTCACTTTGCGAACCCCTGCCTGGGTGTACACAAACCCCAGTTGGGGAACGGATATTTTAATGAATCTCTTATTAAGTCTTTTATCTCCTTTTTTTTTTATAATTTATTTTATTATATGAACAAAGAGCTCATACAAAACGTTTAGTTTTTAGATACTATAATGACTTTTCTGTTTCTTGTAAAGTTTAAAGCTACAGCTAAATGGGGGCAATAAGTAATTTGACAAGATTCAGCCTTCACACACAGATTTGATTTTGGCTTTATCTTTGATTTAATGCTATTGCATTCCAATGTTATTTGCCATCATTGACGATGGGTGCCAGTCGTTCTTAACCATGTCTGAACTAGTTAACTTATTTCATTAAAGAGAAATTAATGTTAGCTTATGCTGGGTTTGTGCCTGAAGCGCTGAGTCGCAAGTGTGTTCTGTCACATCCTCGGTGGGCGTCAGGCTCCCGAAAAGGCCTCTGCAGTAACAGAATATTGTTTGCATTAAACTCTAATTTACCTCCTATATGTTGACGCTGCAGCTCAACCTGTCAGATTTGCCTGGAGGACATCATGTTGCTAAATGAGGCCCTGGCAGAGCAGTCAGAGAGGTGCATTGAAAACATTGCCATTAGAATTTCATTTATAAATCCCAAAACAGAGTCCGTGGAGAGATAAAGACACTCGAAAGAGAGTAAGTGGGCCAAGGAAAGTTGCCGGCTTTGCCCGAGGATGGGACTTTTCCTGGTGGAGGCTGGAATGCAAAGCTCCTGTCTGTGTTTTGTTGTCTTCTCTTTTTCTTTGGCACACTTTTGATTTGTAGTCCAACAGCTCCTGGCTGATCAGATAAAAAAATGACAGGACCCCTGAAAAATGTTCCAACCTGTTCGTTGATTCTACCTCCTTTGCCTCCCCTCCTTTTTCCTCTCTGCAGACTGTTGCACAGAGTGCGGAGTTGGGACAAGGAGCCCCTGCAGTCACAAGTATGGAGACGTGAAGAGGGAAACTGAACAGGGTGTAAACTTGTGAACCTGCCAGTCAGAAAGTGAATGAGAGCAGAAGCAGAAGTCGCTCTGCACACAAGTGCACTGGAGAGTATATACACTGACAAATGCACGTCAGACTGGAAGCTTGGTGTCCTGGTCTGTCTGGAGGTGAACACAACAGAGTCTGATCTGTTGTCTTGAAAGGACAGAGCTTGTTTGAATGAGAGTCTTGAGGGACTGTGTGAATGAACCACAACTCAAACAGTGCATTGTTCCCTGTCCCTGCTCATTAGGGGCAGCTTGTTGGCACTGCTGCTTGAATTGTCAGCAGTAATGCATCCTATGCAAATCATAACTCGTAGGGGATTGTCTGGAATCTTCCATTGTATGCCTGGAATTTCTTTGTGGCAATTTCAAACACCGCATGATTGTGTGTTTAAAAGTAGTTAAAAACCTAATTGCTGTTCACCCTCGCATGCTTAGGTAATTTGGAAAAAGCTCTGTAAAAGCTGTGGTGTAATGCTACATTGTTGGGGTTGAACCCGGTTAACAGAGCTTGCCAATCTGCAGATATTTCACTCCAACTGTCATGCATGTTTTTGCTTCTCTCTCTTACCTTTGTGTCCCTCAATAGGGCTGGGTGTTGTACATCAATACATTTTTGGAGCATGCTAAAATGTACCGAACTTTCCAAAAGTTGGCATCGAACATCTGGGCAGATTGGCAATATTGTTCACATATTTTTTAATCTGATTATTACTGATTTGGACAAATTTTAGACCATTATCTTTAGGGAACGTTCTTGTAAAGACTGCTTTTGTTTAGACAATACTGAACCTTTTAAGATTGAAGTCTCTCTTTTTTTTTTTAATGAACAAAAAGGTCTTGTTTGTAACAATTTCTGAATTTAAAGTATCGGAAAAAGGAATCACTATGGTATTAGTCCTGAAACTCAGTAAACATATCGCCACTAGTAATGAAAAAACATACCCAGCCCTATCCTGATGAGGGTAAATGTGTGCAAATTATTTCACCATAAATCATTATTATTCATGTTTGGAGATGAAGTTTTGTGATTGCAAAGACATGACATCTTATTGTAAATTATTAATAGCATTTGTTTGACAACATGTAGGGCTGGGTATTGTTAAAATATGTTCAGTACAGATACCGGGAATTCAATACCGGTTCCGGAACTATACTTTTTTTTTATACCAATTTTATAAAATCCATTTAAACAATAAGAAATGACAACATTACACATTGCAGTACAAAATGTTTCTTTTTTTTTTTTTATACATCTCAGCTCCTTTACACCTAAGCAACATGCTTATTGGCTCCCTGACGCTGACTTAGTCCTTAAGTATTGAAATTTCGTGTTGAATGACAAGACATTTTTCAGTACTTGATGCTATAGCGGCAATTCGATCGGTGCCTAAAAGTATCGAAGTTCGGTATCCAGCCCTAACAATATGTAAACTGAATTCTTTGTAATTTAGTGACATTGAATGCTAATCCTCTCCTCCTTTCCCCACTGCCTCCACCAGTTGTTTGGCTGACCTGGTCAGTAACCTGAGGGCTTTGACTGAATATACAGGTGTGAGCAACACGTCTCTGTCGCTGACCCTGTGTGTCAGAGAAATTGCTTTCTGCTAATAGTTAACCTATGTAACAAGCCATACAGGTGGGATCAGCCAGGTAATGAAGACTTTAAATATTGTGTGTGTGCGTGTGCTTCCACACGTGTCCCCTAATGATCGCTTTGCCTCTGGCCGTTGCCGTTTTTTCCTTTGAGGAACTGCCCTGGCCTGTGTTTTAGTGCAGCTAATAGCTGTGCACTGGGGGGACTTTGTCATTTCCTACAAGAGCACATTGCATGTCCTTTGATTGTGTAGGAAGATTAGAACTCCCCTTCACTGCTTTGAAATGCCACTCTCCTTTGAACCTCTCGCCTACCTTGAGTCTGACCGTATAATGTCATCCCCCATGCTTGTTCAGTGACGACTGCCTTGTAAGTTGGTTTTGTGGAGTGTTGTGTTGGTTCAGCACGTTAAGGTAACTCTCACTGACACTACAAGTACAGTTAAAGACTGGTGTCATTCTTGGTCATTGTGATAGGCAACATTATTTAAGATACTCAAAAAAATGAAGTCACATGATGTTTAATCAAAGTCAAAAAGTGTTTTGCAGTGGCAATACACCTGCTTAGGGCTATAGTAAGTTTGGAACGTATTACATAGTCATACATGTTTTTGTAGGAATTTACTCCTTCCATATTCCCTGTGTCCTGTGGATGTCACTTTCTGTGGAGACATTTCTCACTTGGCTTTATCCCAAAATTGCCTTTGACCCTGGCCCTATGGCGGCCATCAGCCATTAATAATGGAACCCTAAAGTTTCTTATGAATGACATTCTTCTGGACTTCCCTGCTCTTTTCTCTACTTTCCACCGCACTGCTGAGAATAATACCCGAACATCCTTGATCTTTTCACACAAGACGGCAGACGGAGGATTTTCCCGCAGTAAGAATCATTTAAGTGATCCCTTTGCCAATGGTAGGGGTTTTGGGGTTGAAGATTGGATTTGAAGATTGGAGGTGTGGGGGGTTGGGGGGCGGTGTTGCAGTCAGATAATGACATTCCTGAGACCCAGCGATGGACTCGAGAGCCCCATTTAAGCCGCTCAGGTTGAACTGGAAAGGTCTGTGTATAGACTGGGCAGTGTGGTAGATAGCTTTGTGTGAGATCTTTCGAGAGGTATGCCACTGACATTATTGGGGCCTCAATAGTTCCCAAAACTTCCACAAGTAGTCCTTCAAACAGCAAACACAATTTTAGAGAGGAAGCCTTATTTAAGCTCACATAAACATGCTCCAAATTTGAATTAAAAGATGTTAAAATTGAATCACTGAAAGCCTTAAAAATGCCCAATTACAGAATAGTGTTTATGGATAATGCCTTTTTTAAATTGTTATTCTGCACTGTTACCAAATGATATTTCTTGTTTTTTGTTCTGATCATAAAGAGTTACTTATAACCTATTTCTGCATTTGTAGCAGCGACTGAATATTAGGCAGTTATGACTGCTTTTCATTGCTTATGTTTTCCCGTCAGATTGCCAGACTGCCAATAATGTTTCACCTGTGAGTGGAAGTTATACAAAGCCCTGTCAGGTGCACTGATCCAAAGAAAGATTGGTCGATCAGGACTGCATTGATTGCTTATTAAAGCTGATGATGATTTTAGCACCGGCAAAGTTTATGCTGACCAAAAAACATTTGCCATGCAGAAAATAGCACTCAGTTTCCTCTATCCCTCCCTGTTGTTCTCTTGTTTGATTTCATAGCCACCACAATGTAAATTTAAGGAGTCTTGAGCAATGAAATTTGAAGGGAAACATGAAATGGCTGTACTTGAAATTGCAAAAAAATAAAGAAATGTACATCAAGTGTACAATATCTTTGCTTTCTCTTGCAGATTAAAAAGGGCTGTGATGATAACAGTGGATTAGGAGAATAACAGTTTTTGGATTAAAACATCTTGTGGCTGTGCGGTGTGATATGACAGAGATAAACCGATAATCACTGCTAATGCTCGATGGCTGGTATTGGGGAGCTGAGGTAATTCCTTGCTGAAAAGTGACTGTCATCATTCACTTACAACCGCCGCTGTTTATGCAAGGAGCAAAAACACACAGTGTCTTAAGCTGTTCTAAAGATAGTTGGTGAGTTGAGCCACACAGGCTTAATACAATACCAGCCGTGACTCTTTTTAACTACCTTGGCGTTTGATCAGAACAGAATATTATGTCATAGTCCTCGGCTTCAATATCTTAGATATTGATATTCTTTGATTATTAAACGTAGGTTAAAAGGTGAAACCGAAACACAGCAATAAATCTAAGAACAGATATTCTTTTCATTTTTAAACCACAGGAAGGCTGGCGTTGTCAGATAACTGGACGGAGACACTGCTGGACCTGTGGATTATGTAGAGTCAAAGCATAGCTTTTAACTGTTTGATTTCGCTCATGTTGTACAACACTGCTGTTTCCCCGACATTCTTGCATTTCAAAAAGGCAATTTACTGCTCCGTCTCGCCTTTTCCAAACCCACCTCATTAGTTTGCTATGTCTTTCTACTACACCTCATCTTCGCTCATGCATATGTGCATATCACCAGAGTTATTTATGCTCTGTTTGGTTTTCAACACCCCATCTTGTAAAAGCAAGACTGCCAGGCATAAAGCAGTCAAAAACGGCTCTTCCCTCCAATCCGTCCCACTTTGGCTGGAGAATTTATGGCCAAGTCATCGCCCCAGAGACAGAAGCTGAGAGGAGCCTGCCTGGGCCCTTGCTGAAACTCGGCACCATCCTGTTTGACACACCACCTCATTTTGTCTCCTTTCGGACATGTCCGACACCGCGGGGAGTGATGCCACTGACAGCGCTGTGTGACACCCATTCCTCAGCACCTGCCCAGTCACCTGGAGCTACGGCTTTGCTTTTCATCTTTCCACCCTCCCGGTAACTCCTTCCACAGCCTACACTTCCAAATTTGTATACCCAAATCAAAGGTGGTGCGCTTTGTTGAGCTTCAAACATTATACCAGTGTCATGTAAGCTCCTTGAACAGAACAGCTGCAGGTATTTCACAGAGAGATAATCCCAGGCTCTTTGTCACTGTTGTCTGATGGTTCTTGCTGAAGCCAGGAGTGGGTGTAAAGTCCTCTTTGCCATTAACACTTCAGCCCTGTGGCCTGTGTGCTTGGCAGCTGCCTGCTCTGTAAATGAAACCAGAAGATGCTCGCGGTTTGGACGCACTATGGTGGGACCACATGCTAGTTGGGCTACTAAAAGTGCAGTAGCTCTGACAAGTATTGTGTTGTGAGCCAAAAGAGCTTTGTCATACGCCTACGCAAATATCTCCAAAATAGAAGCTTTATGTTACAAAAGAAGACCAGGAGCTATGAGGTCAGCTGCATGTAGCTGAATTTGTAACGAGATAAACCTCTAAATTTCAGTTGCTGGTGCCAAAAGCGATCTGGGATAATTTAACAAAGAATAAAGCCCTGCGGCACCTAAACATATTGTCTCTTGACAAATCCGTAGTGGAGGGGGTGAATTGTGGTACAATTGAAAAGCAAAATGATATGCTTAACTGTTTTTTTCAAAAAAAGGATTAATTTAATTACAGCTGATACCGCATGGCAGACGGCACATTTGTAATATTTTTAGAAATTGTGTACAAGTTTGTCAGTCATGTCATACATCTATCAACAAAAAAGCCCCAAAACAATTTAGATTCAATTCACTCCTATATTTGGCGGCCGGCGGCCTGAATGTAGAACAGTGACGCACAATAGCAAACAATACAAAATGACACTGATTGTTTAAGTCGTGATTGTTGAACTCCCTGAGGCACTCCTGAAATTACACGGCTGTATTTCAAGAAAGAAATTGATCATGGTTTAGAAACAGGAGCCTTTTTTCTTTTTTTTTAAGGCTTTGTTGAGTTTTCACGACCACCATCAGTGTTGTCATCGACCTTAAGCGATATCCACAATTTATGGAATAATGAATGATCTTACTGACTTACACTATTGTGTGGAAATGCCTCGTAAGTCCTCGCAGTGCTGTTGACAATATCAACAAGGCAACCTCTCACTAATGTGTTCTTTCCTTTTTTAAATTCAAAAAAGAAGTCTAAATTTTTCATCATTCAGTGGATCCCAAACGAAAAATTCATCCTCTCTGCATCACAACATACTCCAATGTGATAAATGGACCTGAGTGTAGAGGGGAAAAGAACGGCGAGCCTTTTCCGTTACACTAGTATTTGAGGTTAAGATTCTTTGGACTGGGCCGGAGAACATTTTTCCACGCAGTCAACTGAAAGTGCACATTCTGCCCTCTCAGAAATGATCATTTGACCAAAAAGACTCTCTCTCTTTATGCAGCTATAGGGTCTGATGCTGAAACTGTGGATTTGTACTCACCACCAGATGGGATAGCCTCCAAGCACCCGTGAGCTGGACAACCACACACACATCAAATATCCAATCAGATACAAATCCATGAGGTAAGCCTTGTAGTGTGTGAGAGAGTAAATGGATCAATACATAGAACTTCCAGCAGGCAGTGAAGAAGAGTTTCCAGGAGGAGAAGCTTTAGGGCAGCTTGATTGTTGAATGATGGGAAGATTAAAATGATATTGAAGAAAAAAAAAAAATCTTCCTCCTGTTTTCCCCCTTCTTTGAGTCGGGCCAGGAAAGTGTGTCTGTCTCCTAGTAGTTAAGAGAATAAGTGTCTCTTACACACATGCACACACGCTCCTACCCGTCCTCTCCTTCCCTCCCTCTCTCTGAGGTTCTTCCCTAAGGTAGATATCTTTTTCTCTCTCTACTTTTTTCTCCCTCAGGATGCCTCATCCACAGGCCCAATATTAAAGGGGGGGTAAGAGGCGGGGGAAAGAGGTTTGGAGATGTCAGCTGGCAAGCCAATCACAGAAGATGGCCTTAGGTTACGAAAAAAAAAATTATGATTCGTTCCCATCTGTCAATCACACGCCACCCCCTGGTAATGTGGAAAAGAAAGGAAAGAGTGAAAAGAGGGAGGGAGGGAAATGAGAGAGGGAGCTATGGGGAGGGACACATGAAAAAAGGTAGAGTAGAGTTGTTACTCAACTTGTTTCATATATTATCATTGGAAGAAAAAAAAAATTCCCCAAAGTGGTTGGAGGTAGGTGAAGGGATATAGGCCGGCTTATCGGCAGAAGACTCTGCAACGCAGGGTTTACACCAGCTGACGTACATGTTGACACATTGATTTTTAGGGGTTGTGCCCTGACTAATTGATCCGGATATATACAGGGTGCACACACACACACACACACACACACACACACACACACACACACACGGACACGGACACACAGACACACAGACACACAGACACAGACACTGACACACACGTCAACACATGCATAATCTCTGTCCCACTCACGGGGACGTATACAGTGAATTTTCTAAATTGTTGTCCGCCCACCCCAACAGGGGAGGACATAAAAGGGGATACAATAAAGCCATAAAGTGTGGTGGTGGCTGGGCCAGGCATGCAGGGGTTATATGCTTCAGCAGCCCAAAGGCGACACATTTTACATCAATACTATTGTCATTCTGATGGGCTGTGGGGCGAGTAGCCGTGGGACAGGGGGAGGAGGTAGAGGAGAGGGAGACAGATAGAGAGTGAAGGAGGAGGGTGGGACACTTGCGATGGACTTAGCCTGAAGTAACCAAGCATTTGATTCACACGCACACAAGGAAACCGATCAGGACGAATACAAACAAGATACCTGGCAGAGATCAAACAAAAGCCAGTTGTGGTGATAACAATCTCGTTGAGAGTTTTGTCTCAAAGGATCATCAGTCCTGGAAAGAATGACCACCAACCACCGCAGAAGACATTTTGAAAACAGTAATGGAGGGGTTCATCAGAATAAAGTTCATACTTCACAGAACATAACTTTTTATGAAAAGTGAGGCTCTGATGTTTCTTTAACATCAGGATTATATTAATCTGCAGACCAGTTTTCGGCTAGATTTTTTGATTTGTTTTTTAGAGACTGATGCTGGCAGTGGGAACATGTTTTTATAAAGGTCTGTGTTAAGATTGTAGTTGAATTTTAGGGCAAGTCACTCTTTTATGACATCATTAAATACATGATTTTACATTCTTCCGCCGTGAACAAGACTTGAAAGCTTTTTTGAACACTTAAAAATGTAAGTTAACACTTACTGGAAATACATTCACAAGTAATGAGACCAGATAGATTTCGCAACAGATTGTTTGTTTGGAGCCAAGTGTCTTTGTAAAGTCTTAAAGTTTCCAAGTAAGGAATGTCGTAATAATTTAGTAATATAGTAGGAGATGTTTAATTGATTTTGTCCTGATCAATTATTGTAGCAACAAAAAAATGACTTTGAAGATGAAATGTCATCCACGCACAATTACAGCCATTTGATACCTGCATTTGTTAAAGACGTAGATTAGAGTTCACAATGCCGCTAAAAGTCAGGTGAGTCAAATATCACCCATTCACTGTTGTTAAATACAAAGTTTGTCTTGGACATGTCACTCTAACACAAATGCTGTCACACTTTAGTGATTTTAAATGGGCCAGCTGAATTTAATACTTGGAAATATAAAATATCTACATTTTCTTTCCCTCTGCTGTGTTGCCCGGGGGCCGTGGTCTTTCTGCAGAGGACCTCCAGGTCGTGAGTGAGCTCGGTGGACTGAGGGGGCTGGAAGATTGCTCAGCAGGGGCTGGGAGCATGCACTCTGCAGAGAGGAGGCTGAGTGCCCACCACAGGGAGAGAGCCCAGTGACCACAGTCTGGAGGTCAGTAGTGGAGTGCCCCCCTTTTACCCGCCCTCCTGTGTTTTATTCCTCATAACAAAGAAGATAGGGAAACAGGCAGTGACTGAGCAGCACTCGACCTACCGCCCTATTGAGAAGGGGTGGGGGGGATCCTTCGAGCTGCTAAATGTGACATTAATTGATGGATATCTTTTGTGAAACGTGTATGAAGCCTGCTCTCCTGCCAGTCGTGGTGGGGAGTCTTCTACATTGTACGGATAAAGATGACTTTTCAATGCCTCAAGTCAAGATGCG